>NC_140541.1:26557449-27157449 GCF_057382185.1 Mchenga conophoros
TCATGTGAAAACACACAAGTCCATTACTCAACAGTTTTATTGTCGTTCTTTTTTCAAAGCATACAAATTTCATGACCATTCTCTCGCTGTATCTTCATTCAAGTACTACAAAAATTGACTAGTAAATGGTGTAAATGGTGTTCTGATTTAATGAACAATGCACCTCTGCGGTGTCACTCAAGGAGTAATCCTTCTGTATACACAGCATTTTTTATTTCACCGAATGTTTGATAAAAGTTCACAATAGTATTTGACAATAAGAAACCAGCAAAATGCTGAACAGTTTTTCAGATTTTTATCACCAACATATTCACTGTTGAAAGTATTGTACTTCCCACTTTTCATTGTAATTTGTTAAGACAAAAAGAATTAATGGGACCCTCAAAAGGTAAAGCAAGGACAGGAAGATATCTAAGTCACTTCTGTAGAGTAAAGTAGGACAAGCATTTATAAATTATTGAGGACACAAATATGTAAGAAGAGTGAAAAGTAATTTAAATGTTGCTGTGAAATTTTAAGTAGCATGCATCTGTGTTCTCTCAGGAAGGCACTTCACAGATTCACTGTGAGCTCACCCATAGTTCACAAATGACATATCAGGGGAAAAAATACCAAATATATATGGTCCTATATATTCCACTGGTCCCTGTATATACATTAAGATTTTAAACCCTTTAAAGCCATTGTATCATGTATGATATATGAGTTTTTGAGACTTCTACATCATCAGTGTGAGCCACAAAAAAAATAAAATAAAAATGAATAAATTGCACAATGCATTTTAAACAATAATAATAATTTAAAAGAAAATCTGGATCTAGCAAATATGATACAAACTAAAACTAAATAACTATATAATATATGCATATTTTTGTCCACTGGAGAAAATGTACATTTCTAACAAAAAAATGCATAAATCCCTAAAATGTATTTCTCTCAATTGGTATGTTTTATTATTCAAAACTTTGTTGTAATGATGTATACCCCTTACATAAAAAAGGAATGACCTTCTTCCAACCCTTGGCGTAGACGAAATAAAAAATAAACACAAACTTTTAACTTTAATTTTCATATAACACAAACACACCCATTTTTTTTTGGAAACAGGAAATAAGCGATAGAGGGCTAACTTCATGAATCTAATTCAGTGATCATATTATACTCTAAACTCAAACTGTTCTACAGTGAAGAGTCACATTCTCAAACAAATGAAAGGGACACAACTCGTTCACTTTTGAACTGCATCCAAGCAAGAAGCCATTTGTGAAATTGAAATCTTACTCCAAATCCGTTATATTGTATCATTTCCTTTCTCTCTATAGAGCTCCATCTGGGTTTGTGAAAAGGCCCCATAGTCTGTTCAATTGGACCCACTGTGCACACATTTCCTGATCACATCTGCCAAGCAAGCCTTGTCAGCTGCCACTTGGACCTGTCCAATTACATTCCAATTTGGTGCAGAGTCATACATACAAGGAAACACAGATGGATTGCTAGCATGGCTAGATCTTTAATTGTTATAGCCATTATACAAGCACGGGAATGATAAGTACCACGGCATTTAAAGGCAGAGATTTAATCCAGTAAACTGGTAATGAGAGAGCAAGCAGTGAGGAGAACTTTAATCTGTGATAAATGGGTCCAGTCATGACAGACATGCGAAAATCTTCACTCATGCAATCAGCAAAAATAACCCAACAGAATTATTTACTGTAAGGCGCATAAATGTTGCTTATTCTAACATAAATCTGGAAATAAGTCTTCAATACAGAAAGGTGGCAGTCCTTGCATTCATTCACGCCTTATGCCTTGATTTACTGAGGCCAAATCACTCAGTCTCTGAGAGACACATTTACTTTCACAGAGCCTTCGTCATCAATCACAATGCAACACCAAGGACGACCTGATTTCTCTGACATATGCTGTTTGAGAAACTCAGATTGACTGACAATCTGAACACAGAATGTTCTTTTTTACTCTCCATTTATGGGTTGCACATTCAGTACATGCTATAGTATTTTGTGTGCTTTGGCCTATATTCTCAGTAATATTTTTTGTTACAGAAATAATGAAAAATTGCATTTGGAATGCTGCTCTCCATTAGATTGCCCAAACACATCCATATTACCATTTTTTCAGGATTAATTTCTTTTGTCATTAAAAAGTAAACTCATTTCATTGCTGTTTTTTGTATTTCCCTGTATAGCAGTTTTTACATTACATTATAAAAACAGTTTGCTTTTGATATACTACTCCTGTATTACAGCACATCATTAATTGGCACCTTAACATAGAGTGGCACATCCATGTCATGGAAAATAAAATCTATGAATAGCAATTACCCCACTGGATTACAGTTTGAAGACACAGACAAGCATAATAATGCACACATAAATTATATGAAGCCAAAAATAACAAAGAGAGCTGGCACAGTCTGTAGAAGCTTTGCAATTTGGTTTGGTTCCCATTTGCAAAAGATATGTTGGTCCATGTTGTCTGCCTTTTATTACCATTCTTGAAAAGGTCTAGATGAACTTTCTTTCATGGTTTACATGGAAGACCCATAAAGGGAACATTGGATCTCTGTGTATCAACACTGATCCTTCTGTTGTGTGGATGACCAGTATGTGTGTGCATTTGTTATGAAAACTGCTTGGCCCTCTAATGGTTCCATTTGGCGCTAACTTAAAAAGACTTTGTTACATGTAAGGATTTATTAATAACCATTAGCCCTATGAAAAGTTAATTGATTCAGAGCTTGAACAGACCTCATTTGAATATTGGATTCATGTTGATGTAACACATCTAATCAGAATACATGATCGACCTACCTCTACCTCAACCTTTTTTAGGTAGAGATGCTGTTGGTCTCCACCGGCCCCATTCCTGCTAAGCAGGTGAAAATAGATTTAAGAGCGACAGGACTTGCTGAATCTTTGATTTCATTTATTTTTTGCTGTGTTTTACTTGCATCTATTTGAAAGAGTGAGTGTAAACACAAAAAATCATTTGTTTTAAATGCTGGAATATGCAGAAAATAGGTTTAAATGTTAAACAAATTTATTCAAGTCAAACACTGTTGCATATAATTAAATTATCGCTCGATGCAATATGCATACAATTAAAAGATTAAAGCTAATAAAACAATTTTTAAAAAGACTTTTTAATTTGATTCAATTTTATATGATAGATTATGCACAAAAAATAGAATTAGGGTGAAAGGTCTTTTGCTTTATTTCATATTCATGTTGTGTATCATGGTTTTAAAAAAGTAACAAAGTAATAAAGTAACTAATTACTATTTTCAAGTAACTTGACCAATACCGTATATGAAACAGACACATCTTTCTAATGAAGTTTCATAATTTGACTTGAATTCTTTAAAGGTAAATGTGATGGCCAGGGTCTTGTTTAGGTAAAGCTGAAATTCATTTGAAGTAAAAAATAAAAAAAAAAATGGCAGCATGGGTCTGTTCTGGATCCATGTGCATGATTTTCCTTAGTTGTCCTTTCTTGAATATAGCACACAGTGGGAACTAGTCTCTTTCACACATTTGCCCTCCTGGAAATACTCTGAGAGGTGTAGGTAAGGGAGCAAGCAATGGACAGCACACATGACAGCCACTCACTAGAGGTGAATGCACCAGAATATTAGTTTCTCTGTTCTCCCATCAGCACAATGCAATATCATATGGACTTTATACTAGGAAGCTGGCAGGTTAAAGACCAACTAATGTCTTAGTTGACAGCATGGGGGATTTCTATTTGCACCTGCATCTCTGTCAGGTAAGACACTGGCTGTGAGCACAGCTGCAGCTGCTCTCCCTGGCTATGACAGATGCTGAATAGAGCTGCCATAGATTAGGTCAAACTTTGGCTGCACTGTATTTGGAAAGGTAACATAAAATGAGATGTGTGATATGTAGTCATATCGCATTTAACTGTAAACTCCCATCCATTTTAAGACAATTTGTACATGTTATAGCCTCACATTTTACGGTCCACTTAGGTAGAAGAGAACCATAAATGTGAAAAAAAGAGAGAGCATTAACATGTGAAAATATAGTGTGGAGTTGGATTGTAAAAGGTTGTTTTGTCTCTAAGGAGCTTTTTATGGAGGTATTCCAAATCCAGGAAGCCATTACGCTTCTAGGGGCTTTCTTACTTTTTTGCTTGGTATTTGTAAAAGCCAAGAGGCTTGTTTGGCGAAACAGTGATCCAAATTTCTTAAAACATTAATACATTTTTGCATTTACACTAACTGGACATTGTGATTAGTTTTCTTTTTGTTTTTTGTGAAAATAGTACAATGCAACTTATGGCCCATGAAAGAAACTACAAAATTGGTGATAAATAGAAATGTCTTTGCTTCCACGTTATTGTCAAAAATGTTACAATTTGATTTAAATCAGGCCTACTCTTCTGTTTGTTGCATTGCCATCAGCACTTAAAGGAGAGAATAATATCTGGAGGGCTGCATAGAAATTTTGTAAAGCATCACAAAATGCCCTAAGGCAGCTCATGTGAAATACACACAGGCCTTATCTATTCAAGGCATGACATGACAGGCTAGAGTGATTTTTTGTGTCTCTTTGAAAGAAAACTCACACTAGATCACTATTAATGAAAAGAACAGGAAACAGGCAGCACATGTATATGCTTCGACAGAGGCATATACAGGCCAATATACAGTAGACTGAGAGCAGTTAAGTCATCAATTAAAAAGCTTCAGTTTTCATTAAACCATATGGTAATCAGGAGTGTGAGAGGAAGTAAATTATTTTTCTTCTCAGTACTATTGTCTTTAGACAGACTGGGCAGGGCACAGACTGGAGTAATAAATTGCAACAATTTCATCTTACCTGCATCTGTTGGTGCATTTGACTCCCATTATGTGTTTATCTCTGTCTTTTGAAGGCAACCTTCCATCAGGTCAGGGTTTCCTCCTCTGTCTTTTCCATAAGATTACTTTTTTCTACATATTTAACATCTTAACTTCCATCCTAATTGCCTTTCAGTTCAGTTTGATTTTCAATCAACTACCATTCATACAGAACCAGTTCAAAGCAGGAATTATCTTTACGCATTTTATTTTATAGGGTAAAAACTCTACCATATCAAAGAGAGAACCCCGATGAAGAATGATCCCCTATAGGAGCAAGCACTTGCCAAAGGTGAGGACAAAGAATTAACTTTTAAAAGGAAAACTAGCAGAACCAGATGTTGGAGGGCAGTGAACTGTGGCAAGTGGTTGAATGGTGAGAAGAAAAAAATGAGGGAAAATGGATGCACAAAGAGACCACTAGGCAAAAGTTAATGACATACAATAGTGGCTTACAAATTCATGGAAACTAAAAAGAGGGCAGTGGATGGAAGCACTCAGTGCATCAAAAAAGGTCCCCCTGCAGCCTTAACCTATAGCGTCATACCTAAGGGATAATTCAGGACACCTGATCCAGTCATTTCAGGACAATCTGGCAGTATGATATTCAAAACTATAATAAATAATGTAATATACATATTTATTTAGTACGACATCAGATAGGGTGAACACTACAAACTACTACTACTACCTTCATCAACAGTTGTCACTCAAAAGCCTCTATATCCAGTGGCAAGACATTACCAATGAAGAACTGCAGGCAAGACCAAACCAGGAACAAATAACAATACAATTCTTGAAAAGCAAGTGGAGCAGAATTAGCCACACGCTCAGGAAGTCTACCAATGACATTACTAGCCAGGCCTGGACCTGGAAATCTGAAATAGAAAGAAGAAGAGCAAAAGGCAGCATAGCGAGGGCATCGAGCCAGATATGCAATGAGTCAGATATTCCTGTAGAGATATCGAGACGGCTGCCCAGAGCCAAGTGCACTGACAGGGTGTTGTCAATAGCCTATGATCCTCCTGGGGTGAAGGGGATTGGAAGAACAAGAAAGGTGCAAGGTGAAACAGTATGGCTTACCACACACATATAATCGTGTAGCTTCTATATAGCTTCTTGGTGTGCAGTGCTTTTTCTTGAAAGCCCTGCACTGCTATGGCAGCCTGTTCTCACTCCTGGAGTGTCAGTTAGTGCAGTTTTGTCAAAGCCACTGGTATGGCTCATGTGCAAAGGTGTTCTTTCGCATCACTCATTACTTTTATAGGATGTGTTTTATCTGACACTATTAGCTTTTTGAAAGCAAAGCAAGTACTTTTTAGTACTTAAACCTAAGCAGCAAATGAAAGCAAACAAGCAAGTAAACAAAATCCAAAGAAAGTGCAAAACACCAAGGCTCCAACTGGATGCATACCAGGACCTCCTGGATGACAAAAAAGGTAAAAAGGTCATAAATCTGTTTTTATATTGTGTTCCCCTATGAACTACAGGTCCAGTATCAAAATTTTCATTATATACATCATCAACAGACTGTTCTCACAGATAAATCTTAAGTTTCTATATCACAGCTGCAATTCTGATAAAGAAAAAAAATGTTTGTTTTTTTTTTCAACAAATTTAGATCAGTCAGTATTTCTTTATATACTTTTCCTGAAGCAGTCGCTCATATCTGTATTGATATGCTTGTCCATGGTGGATTTGGCTGATTGCTGGGATGACAGCTGCACATTCCATATTCTTTCTCATATGAACAAGTGACACCCCAATCCTCTGATCTTGCCAGTTTAAATTCAGGCCATGATTCCTTCCCTCAGACCACAAGGGAAATTAATAAATGATTAAAGTCTAGTGGAGTCAAGGGAAGAAATGAAATGGTAAAGACAGATAATAGTGTATAGCTGAATGATGCTATCTCAGTGCACTCAGGGTTACGACTCTATCTACTAGTGTATGCTTCAAAGAGGTAATGCCCAGAGGCTGTTTTGTTGACAGTTGTCCTAAGTGATAAAAGGACCCTGAACCTAATCATATTAACACGGGGAAAACATATTTGTCCGTTTCCTTAAGCTGAGATCTTGATATTGTGAATGTTATATTACATGATTCTCATGAGTTGCACTTTATACTCATTAAAGCAGTAACCTCCCATACCGTATGGAAAGGGTCACTGACATCATAAAATATTACTTCCAACACTGCATAGCAGAGTTTTGGTCAACAGTATGTTTGCACAAACATAATATTGACCAACATGTAGGCTTTTCCTTACCAGTGATCAATATGGCTAAGAATGAATTAAAAGTTTGAAATCAATACTAATCCATATGCATAAGTATTGCGACTGTATAACATGATATGTTGGTGATTTCATTTACTGGTTTTGTTTTCAAGACAGTTTCTTTTCTTATTTTATTTTATTTTTTATTCAACCTTTTTTTATACAGGTTGAGACTATTGAGACCCAATGTCTCATTTACAAGAGAGACCTGTTCCAGACAAACATTACAATCACAACAATAATGAAAAATATGTAAATAAACCAATAAAATACCTAAATATGTTTAATGTCGAAGTTCCCAGAGACATTTGTACGTCTTTTCAAGTCCTCAAGTGAAATCAATTGCGAGAGCTTCAAATCTTTCTGCAATGTATTTCATGAAGACAGGGCAAGCTCTGTACGAACTGATGGAACGGTGAATGTAAAACTGTAAAGTCAAATTAAAAGGGCAAAAGACCGTAGAGAGTCTCTTTTAAACCTTTTACGACAAGAGAACAAAGAATTAATGTTTCAGCTTTCGTCATTCAGCATTTAGAGACTTTTTGGTTTTTGAGTGTGAAATGATCCACAATGTTCTTTAAGAGCCATATATAGATCAGTAATGCTGCTGATTGTTTTTAGTCTGACCAGTTCAACAGCCACAGTTGAGGAAAGCCTTATGTGGCAAGATATTGTACAAATCCCCACAGTATAGATGCAAATGGTTGAAAGGCAGGGTTTATATTATGATTAGGCTTCTAACAAAGGCTGTGTACAGGTAAGGATTCACATTTAATAACTCCTTTATTGCAGGCCTTGATCACCAGACTTAAAGGTAATAAAGGTAAAATGAAAACTGGAAAATTAATTGCCTCAGGAAAGTTGCTCTAAAACTCCAGTTGAAAATGATAACCTGGGCTCGGTAACTGAGGGAAAATGCGATGTGACACCACTGACAAGCTGTGCTACACTTCAAAACATTACTGAGTCCTTTGGGAGGGTTGGGTTTTGATGTGAAGGCCGGCACACTTCACAGCTAGAAAAAGCCTTTTATCAGTCACTCGAACTCGCTTTGAGAACTGGGGGTATTTGTAGGCTCTGTAAGGCCTGGAACACATTGGAAGTTAGTATGAACCACTCACACACTGTACTACAACACTGCAGTGTCTCACAAAAAACAACCACAAAATCATCATTGTTATTATTATTTATACATGCCATGAAAGCTGTGAGGACTTGGACTATGGCTAGAGATTGGATTGGCATTTCTTATTTTTGCTGTACATTATTTCTCTTTTATCGTGTGAACATGTGTAGTAAATATCTCATTTCTTTTTGCAGAATTAAGCAGAATCATCACTAATGTCTAATATGAAATACCATTCTGGTCTCAGAGAGTTAATATCACAATGTTTTCACCCAACTGGTAGAGTGACTTCATATTAACCCTAGAAAAGGGTACACAATGGTGGTAGTCGAATTTGCAACTTCAGGAATTAAACTTAGGGCCACTGAGAAAACTGAGTCTCTTTTTGTTCAATAGGATAGTTCCCAGTCTACAAGAAGCAACAGTATAGAAGAGATGATAGTAAATATGTAAATCTAACTAAATCTAATCTATACAGTGAATTGATGTAAATGCATACCTATGACATTTTAGCCGTAATATTATAAAATGACTATAATGCAGAAAGTAATTATGGCCCATCCAAACATTGACCTTGAGTTGGAACTAGACAGGGTTTTAGTTCTCAGTGATTTGGTGATCTCTTATTCATGGAGGATGATTATTCACAGAAATGAGTGACCCAGAGCTAGGCAAAGCTTATCGTCTTTATAGTTGATTATGCACTTTATATATTTATAGAACTTTTTACCTGGGAACTAATTTGGTGTCTTTAATGAACCCATTTTTATTTCATGTTATTTTGGAGCAGTGGGCCACTATTTTAAGCAAGCAATGATTGCAATTATATATTCATTGGATAAGAGTGAAATTAACAGAAGAATGAAAAAAAAAGAAAAATCATCCTTTTTCCTTCACAGTTTCATCATCTGTGGTACTTTTTTTCTTTTAATTAAGACAATCTGGACCACACACACTTGGTTTGTATCCATCCAACAGCACTGCTACCATGGATGTCTTAAGCATGTCTGAAATCTCCCAGCTCAGTAGACTAGGTCATGGCAGATGTCATTGCATGGGATTAACATTATTTAAATCCTCATCAAATTCAGTAATTCTTTGTTTCCTATTTAGAACCATGTGCTTTTAGTTTCTTCGCTATTATTAGAGTTTTCTTTTACTTTGTAATCTGGCTTTACAACTATAACAGACCCCAAATGCCTTCTTTAATATCAAATAAAAACATAAACAGTATAGTACTATTAGGTCATTATGTTGTGAGATCATCAAATTAATATGTACATGTCATGAAATCCGCCTACATGTTGGCACTTTACAAGAGGCAGTAGAAAAATTTGATTAGCATATTCCTTGCTTGACCATAATTAATAAAATATTCATTAACTCTGTTATATGAATGAAAAAAGGAATAAGCCAGTAATTCCAACAAACTGCAGGTTGTTGGCGAAATATGAAGTCTTCCTTCATCTACTATAGGCACCACATACTTTCAATGGTGAGATATGATGGCAACTCTAAAAAGACCAGCAAAAAAAAAAATTATAGTGTGATAAAACATTTCTTGGCACCGTAAAACTAAAGACAACATATTACCTTTGAAGCCTGGATGTGCTGCAGATCTTTTAGTGCCTTAAGGAGCTTCCTGTATTCCTCTGTTATAATCCGATTTAATATTAGGAAAACTAAAAGCAATGTATGAAAAAACCTTGCATACTTTTTTAATTTGATGTTTTTTGTTCTGTTTCTTCCAGGAAGCCACACAAAATCTGACAAATGTATCTACTCTGCCTGAGCCTTATTAGTCAGAGCTATATGACAAGGTGTTTTTAATTCATAAGTCTGATATAATCTAATTTCATTTCAAGCAGGAATACATTCCCTACGTTTATCACTAGCAACACAAAGCGAACCAAAGCTATAAAAGTGTCACCCCAAGCAAAAACAGAACACGTCTGAGGAGAAGTCTAATTTTATAATATTAATAAATTAGATTAAACAGCTTTGACAAATATTAAATCAGTTATCTCAACGGGACTAAAACAATAACTTAAAAGTGGACATGGCTAATTTCATAGCAAACATGTTGCAGTATTGTGACTTGATTCTGGCTTTTCAAAAACTTTTAAAATCAGTTCTGCTTACAGAAACTACATTTTGGCTGTTCTAATTTCAGAACCCAAAAAGGTGGTTGGAAACTGAAAAGTATCCCAACTTTAACCTACAATCCTAACATGGTGAATGTGTTTTATTTTAGTTACTAAAAACATAATAAAACAAAAAAGAAAGAAAGAACAAAAAACAGTTTCACATGCAATTAATTTATATGTAACACCACTAAATGTTATATAATAATCGGAAAAATCTGTTGTTACTGTAATGAATAGATTAGAGCCAAGAAATGCATGGAATTGTGTGCCAGTTTGCTTATGCACAGCATAGTTAAACTGGTATATTACAAATTGACTGTTGCTTACCACTGCACTGACTGATTGTCAGGGTCCCTGTTACACAATTCAAGCGTGTTTTGTTTGCTAATTTACATTTGGCAGCAAATGCACCAGTGCAAACTGGAGGTCAGTGCTTGTTGAAGCCCAAAGGATCATATGCAAAATCTAGAGAGTCCACAAAACTGGAAACCTTCCGCCACTTGACTATGCCTAGAAATGTAGTCCATTAAAGTTATAACCACAATCCGTGACAAAAGAGCATCCCTTGCACTGTCCAAATCCCACCTAGGATTGAGTCTAAATTACAGAGAACAAATAGCCAATGAGAACAGGATATACCATATTCTGTAAGGTAACCGAAAACACACCCATAGGGACATGTTAATACATTCTCTCCAAGTCTATATAATGGATGTAAAGTGGTTGGGCAAACTCTCATGTACCTTTAAGTATCCTTACATAAGTTACAGCAAGCAGACTTTCCTCACCAGTACCCGGACATACCCTCTTTCCAGAGATGCCTCGACCAAGACAACCCGACACATACCCACTCTTGAAGTACTCAGGTCAAATCTCATGCATTGGCTCTGCTACTGTGAAGATATTTAAGTGGCATCAACAGAACCTTTCTGCTCACTTCTCTAAGGATTTTCAGACAACTATGCAGAAGAGGAAATGCACGATCTAATGAAAGCAGCAATGAAGTATGAGCTAAAGCTTGTATTTAATGATTTGGTTACTTTAGTCAATTCTATTTATTTCCTACTTATTTACTAAATCTATATAACAGTATCAACAACCTTGGCAATATTGCAGTTCGGTAAGGCTGTCTCTTGCACTAATGTTTGGAGATTTAGGTTGCAGAAATAATAGCTGCTGGAACTTACTGTAGCTGAAACATCTATTGTTTGAATATCACAAGCTTTATAAATCTCTCTTCCTTTCTTCACAAATGCAAAATACAATAAACATATAAACATTGGAAAAACACTGGTAAAGAAACACCTGAATCAGTGAGCTTTTCATTTAGATTTTTTTTTTAAAGATTACAATTTGGCTGAATTATTGAAGTCTTGGAGGGCATATTAAAGAGCAATGAGGCTCTCAGTAAAATATTTAATGTATCCTGTAATGTTTTCACAACTTTTTGGGTCAAAAGTTATGGAACTGATTGCTGTGTGTAGAATTCAAATATGAGATGCCTTTATTCAACAGGACTGTCAACATAATTGTATAATTGTTAGAGATGACCGTTCTCATTTTCGTGTAGATGACTAAGAACACGTTCTTAGTGTTGAATGTATTACTCAGTGGTGACCCAGCACTGGCTATTTCACTTTGTAGAGTTTGCAAAATGTAGCAGTGTGTTGAAAAGACTGACCAAATTCACATTTCATAAATTCCCTTGATATGGAGTGCAGACAGCTTGACTTGTAATTTTTTTGTCAGGGGAAACTCAAGGTTCAGAAATAAATAGGAAGTTTCTCATACCTTAGATCAAGCAGCATTTGATAAACAAGAATGTTATAAGCCACATTTACAGTTTTTTCTAGATTGCTTTAGCTATTTCAAAAAAAATAATCCCAACACGAAATATTGTTTTCTTTGAACTGCGCATAAATTTAGCACAACATTATGAATAACCTGCAAATACTATAACTCACACAATTTTACTAATGCATCAAAATAAAGTTACTGTGTTAGTGAACAATTCATGTCTATCAAACTGACAAAGTTTGTTTGAGATTGACATAATATTTTGTCAGAATGATGGAGAAGGATTCTAGAACTCTATTCCTAACAGTCTTGCCCTGCCTCCTCTCCCAGAGTAGTGTTTTTCCTGGGGACAATTCAATAATATTTCATAGTATTTAGTTGCTAATTCCATCTTCATTTACACTTCCCAAGTCAAATGAACATTTATGCATAAAGACTTCAACCTACCATTATGACAGCTTTCCTAGGGATAAAAGAAGCCGACAACCACAGAGTATGTTTCAAAACATCAATTTTTTTAGTCCATTGGAGAAGGACACTTGATCACAATTAAGCTGCCTGCCCATGCAGACACTCACTCACTTGCTTGGAGCCAGATATCTTTTGGAGGTACAAGCACTTGTTAATTAAAGTCTACTGGACTCCAGCCATGTCGTTTTCATTTATTTTTAAGTTCTTTACCTAATTTCAGTAGAGTATTAACTAATTTGCACTATAAGCCAAGTTAGATAATAATTAGACTTGATGGCACAAACTATTCTTTGACTGTGAAAAAAGACAAAAACATGTTTTCTCCCCTAGACAGATTCAGTTCAGTGGATGGATCAACATAGTATGCATACTTTTTCAGATATGGAAGCCATTCAACACTTCTAATGAAGCTCTTGATCATTGTCAACTTAATGACACTCCCAAAGTGGACTGTACACTCGCCCACGCTGTCAATATATTAAGACCCTTTTTAAAGAAATTTAAACACAGAGTGCACAGTTGATTCATGTGCACTCTCTAGAAACAAAAAGTTGTGAATGTGACATTAGGAAGATAAATTGATTCAAACTCCCAGAGGGCATAGAAAAAAGAGCCCCTAACTATCCCTTTTGCAGAATTCATGTAGTATACTTGATCTCCAAAGGCCAGAACTTATCTTAATCTACTTGAATTCCGTTACTATATCACATCACATTAAATGTAAATAAGGCAATCAACATCCATAATAATATTAAATTTTTGGTATTCAGTAAAAAGTATCACTGAAAATTTAGTTGCACAAACAAATGTGACATTTTTCCTGCTGCGTAACAGACAAGGAGGTGAGCAGCAGACTAGCTAGCCAGTTGCTAACAGGCTGGTGGTTAGCTTACACAGGAGCTAGCGGTTGGTAGCAGGTTAGCTCTAGCTTCAGGGATAGACAAGGAATTCATGGCAGCCACCATGGATTCATCAATCCCAGACAAAAAGTAATTAATGACATAAGCCTCAGAGCACCGGGTTTTGACAAAGGCTTGACCTTCAGAGAATCAAAGGCTTACAGCTTAATTTTCATTGAACATTTCATGAAAAAGGAGCTGATATAAACAGACATTACTTCCTGAAATTCCTCAGAGGAAATTCTAGTATCCAATGGGTCCCTGGCTGTTCAGATTGTATGATAACATCTCAGAAGAAGGGACCTGTGATGGACCGAGCAGTGAAGGAAACTTAGGCACAGGTTAAAGTCCAAAAAATGATTTTTTATTTAACCCAAAAAACATAATTGGTTAACTCATGCAAAAAGAATCAAAATCTTGGGCCCATAAAAGAGGTCAAACTAACAAAACTCTACTCAACGTTGACAACACAACCAATAACACAAACAAACTGACCTAACTTAATGAGACAAAGGGGAAACTTAAATAGTGGCTGATCAGCCCACAAAAACAGGAGAAGGGGTAAAACACACAAAACCTAACTAAACCAAACATAATGAACTCCAATTCCCCCCCATGGTCCTGAGTTATGGCGTGAACCAATTTGTAGCCTTCCTTTAAAGCTCGCTCCGCCCCTTTTCCACCTCTTGGCTCCTTAATCAAGGGACTGGAACAGCTGCAACTAAGGTAACTCAGAAAACAAAAGATTAATCATACATAACAGTGTAAACTAAAATGTGCGCACTTATTTTAGAATGCAGCGTTATGTGGATATATGAATTAACTAAACCAAAACCAGTTATTTATTGTCCTGTAAATAAATTCCTATATTTAAAGAAAGAAATGTGAATGCAATGTTACTTATAAGTAGTGATGGGCAGATGAAGCCTCATGAAGCACTGAAGCTTTTCATCCAATTGGTTCACCTCAACGCGAAGCTTCTTGAAGCTTCATTTGCTCTAGCAGAACACCTACTGGACGCAAAAATATTAGTTGGCATGAATTTGAAGAGTGTGGCCTTTTGCACACAGCCTGTAAATGTCAACAACAAAAGGAGTGTGTAAAACATCTATATTGTAGTGATGGCAGTATACTGTGTATATTTATGCTGGCAGTATGGAAAATGATTATTTGCGGCAAAGTTTGAACCGCTTCCTGAACCAGTCACGTGGTACAGCCGGGCAGCGAGGCTTCGGACGTCATCATTTTCAGCTCCTCCCATAAATGAAGCAAGCCTCGATACGCGCTTCGCGGAAACGCCCCCTCCATTACTCGACACACGCTTCGAAGCCTCGATACAGAACGTCACATCACTACTTATAAGCCTCTACACTAACATGGTGGGTATTACCACTGTGTGGCTGTAAGTGCAGCCATCACAGGACCTAAATGTAGGATCCCAGAGGGCAGAATAAATGTTCAAATTTTTAAACAAAAAACAAGCTGCCTCATACACATGAAAGCAGACAATAGAAGCAAATTAATCCAGGAAGGGTAGGCAAAAGGAAAAATAACAAAATGTCACTAGGACATGAGGAAACCAAGACTTAATCACCAGGATTACGAAAACACACTACAAAATCCAGGAAGCACAAGGAACACTAGAAGGCCAAAGAACAAATACAATAAGACAATCTCAAGAACAAGTGCAGGGATATACATATACACTGAGCAGACTGATGACTAATTGGAAGCAAACATGAAAGACAACAGACGATACACTAATCAGGAGGTGGCACCAATCACAAAAGAGGTAAAACTAACAAAGAGAAGAATCATTAACTGACACAAGTGTAAACAGTCTAAGATTACAAAATTAAACCGGAACAGAATGAATGGAATAAAATAGAATAGAACAGACTTCGTGGTGTGGCCTAAAGTCAGCTGGGCTATTGGATGCAACAACAAAGCTACTGCAGAATACCTGCATATTGAACTGTTTTAAATATAGTGATCTGTCCATAAAGAGAGATCATTTGGAAGCGAACATTATTTTGTTCCCATGCGGAAATTAATCAATATATATGTGGAGATGAGGCTCCGATCACCCATTACGGCAGAGCAGAATCCCAGTGATGATAAGATTTAGGACAGGACCCCCCAGAGTCTAAATGCTGGTGATGGTGAATATGAATATGGTGGCTTTTATAGAACTCTGAGTGACTCGGTGAGGAATGAAAAGCACTCAGCAGGCAGAGTGGAGGCTGATTGGCTTGAAGAAGGTGGGCGAGAAGATGATTGGACGAAAGTAATGATGTTCGTATTGGGTTTGACAGCGTAGGAAAGTGGAAGAGATGTAAAGAGCAGACTAGCAGCCAAACAACCAGGGAAATTAGGCAGATGAATGATTGCAATGCTTCCTTACTGAATTTATGCGTAAGCTTAATTTGAAATGTAATTTAACAGATTCTGTGATATCATACGTGTCTGGGGTTTTTTTCTAGTAGGGTAAAACAGAGGTTAAATAAAAGTCAGATAGCTCAACAGATGGTTAAAGACGGAGTCAAAAAAAGAAAAAAACACTGTCTTGGAAGCTTTGAGTTGCCATGTAGTCACTTTAGTTAGCCATGTTGTCAGTTAACCTTTTGTAAGGAAAAATACACATCAAAGGGCATTTGTAGACAGCCTTTTCAAAAAGAAAGAAAAAAAAATCACAACTTTGCATGTGATTAGATGAGTCAAAAATCAGATTAAAATACTAAAACACAGTTATATCTGTGAAATGTATTCACTGAACCGATTTTTTTAAACCAATTGGGAAGCCTGGCAAAATGACTCTCTCTCACAAGTGTTGTAAGAATCCAGATACACAGCAATATAAATAAGAAGGACCCCAACTGACTTATTTAGCGTGGGCAGGACTGATTGAGAGTACAGGTCCATTTAAAATGAATAGCTGGTAAAAGACTGGGTAAAGAGGAAATTGCTAAAAGTATAAAACTACAGTATTTAGATCCTAATCTCTCAGTAAAAACAACAGTAAGTATTCACATATCTGTTTCAGAGCTTCAGCAAGTGAGACAGGAAGAACCATCTAGCCTCATTTACAGTTTGCTGTGTCATGTGTCTAGCTTAAGGGAGTCTGACTAATTCTGTCTGAAAATTATTCTAAGAATACTAAACGTATTATTGCTCCCAAACAGGGCATAATAGGGATTTGAGAGTGAAAGCAGTGTCCAGCTGTCCAGGCATGGCTGCCAATATCATTTTAATGCAAATGGAGCCACATAAACCGCTATGAAAATGAACACTTATTTGGAATATAGCTGACAGAATACAGAAACATGGAAAAGCATCACCATGATGGAGATTGGTCTTTACTATTCTTGGCCAAAGGGGATATTTATATAGAGCCATTATGTTGCATTTTGGGGTTGGAGGGGGAAAAAAGCAAGGTTTCTGTATTGATTTAAAGCAGGGAGGTGGTAGAGAATGTTAAGGAACATTTCTTTTTCTATGATTTGCCCTATGCCTTTCCCCCTGCATCTCTCTTTAGCACTGAACAATCCAGTCCTTAATGTGCTGTCATTTGTGCTGGGCTATTACTGTTCACAGTACTGCTCTTATTGGACCATATAAAGCATGATCTCACAAATGGGAAAGTTTAATTGAGCACATGTCAGTTTTTCATAAAAAATGCATGTGTAAAACTAATATAACTGTAGGGTGATAGCCGAAGAGTCTTCAGTGAGGTGAATGAGTGAATAAGATAAGTTAAGGCTCTCAGCTTAGCATCAGTGTAGCAGCCTTGATGTGGACCAAAAAAATCGCTGTAAAACAGAAATTTTAATTTATATCATTATATTATTTATATTGAGGCTGCCCATGCCAACTGTTCAGATGTCATGTTTTCATTTACAAAATGAGCCATAAAGGAGTCCTATTCTGGGTAGCCTCCCCCACCCCCACCACTCCCAATTCTATTATGAGACTTCAAATACCCCCTTCCCATCTCACAACATCCTTGGAGACCAAAAAAGAAGGCAGCGTCAGCTGAATATTCATTGTGATCAAAGTGAAACCCGTGTATCCTTAGAATACCCGTTCTTTGACACACAGCTTCCAGATTATCTCTGTTCATCTGTACCCAATACTACACTTTGTCCTGTCTTACAGAGTGCAACCTTTCACAAAAAAGTTATGGGTGTCAAATGCATTTAACCCAAAGTGCTCCCAGCACTTTACATTCAATTTTTTTTAAACTCTTTTCTACAAGAGCTCCTCATTCAAGCTTTCACTGACTTATAGACCTCATTGTCTTCATGTAGAAACGAGTTTAGGAAAAGAAACTTAATTTTGTTAACGCAACAGAAATTTCACGAGTTAGGATGTTTGGAAGAGTTTAAGAGAAAAAAGTAACAAATAATTACATTAACATGTTTATTTACATTTTGTAAATGCAACTTGAAACATAAAAGAAAATGCAAACTGAAGCTGCCCTGCACTTTGCTTGCTTGCTGATGTGAAGTTTCTGAGGGTTCTTTCTCGGGAAATTGAGAGCATCATACATCTGGTTTCTTGTCATTTCTTATACACAAATTTTGTCCATTTATCCATCCATTCCCTGCTTATCCAATTCAGGGTCATGGAGGGCTGGTGATTATCCCAGCTGCCATGAGAGGAGAGGCGTTGTACGTTGACAGATCACAAGTTTGTCACGGGGCTAACACAGACAATCAGACAGAGACACTTGCTGTAAGGCAACACTGGTAATGCTGGATTATTACTCAGTGAGGCTAACTGGCATTCTGTTATCTTGTATTGCCTTTAAAAATGTATTTTCTTGATGGCTATCTTTTCTCATCTATTATTTTTGCTACTTAACACATAAAGTCTGCTCCTTTTTGTGTATTTTGTTGAGGGAAAAAAGGTGCGGTGAGACCGATTGACACCAATTACAAGTTATTCAATTGCTTCAGAAAGATTTCTCATGTCAAAACTTTCTCAGTTGTCTTACTGAACTACATACTTGAAAACAACAATTGTGAGCTCAAAAAAGACAGAAAAACATTACTTAGTAGATTGCAGCTTAACTGTTTTTAAAGGATAATTATGTTTGCCACAAAAGATTCTGTGGTTGAGTTGGCTCCTAATGTACTTTTTGGATTTTTTTTTTGTTGGGTTATTTGAGCAACACTGCTGAAGGAATAAGACAAAGATCTATTTGTTTTATGACTCATTACTTCTGCAAACTGAAGTACTGTGTTTTTCTTCTCAGAGATGTTCTGCTGATTTGTAGGCAATAGTTGTGCCACTTTCAGTCTGTGCTGTATGTAGCATCTCCATAATTTCGTTTTTAATATACCTTTATCTTTCTTTGTAAAATCAGCTATGTTTATGACTGGTGAGATGCTCCTAACTCCCCCTAACCCCCCCCTCCTTTCTAGGGATGGGTACCGGGTTCTGACACAAAGAGTAGTAACCAGACCGAAACGCAGCGCACATTTCAGTGCTTTATTTCTGTGCTTTTTTTTTCTTGAATTTAGTATTTAGTATTTATTTATTTATTGTCATTGTCAAGAACAATGAAATTGCGTTTGGGGCTTCCATACAACCCCAAAAAAAGAAGAAAATAATAAATACCCCTTAAAACCCAAGTGTACATATTTAACCCAGTGTGACTCCAATGCAATAAGACAATCCTTAGCAATAATGTTCGTAGAAATTCAGACAAAGACCTGAGAAACATGACAAAATACAACAATGCAACCCATTCAATATTACTGTACTGTGAGATATGATATCAGATATGATAGTTATCTATTTAAGAAAGAGGGGGGGGGGGGGGCAGGAGGGGGAAGAGAATAAAGATATGATGCACCAATGCAGACCAGTTCATTGCTATTAAGAAGTTGGATATGGTTATTGTCCGTGAGAGGGGGGCAGAGAGTTCAGGAGCCTCACAGCCTGTGGATACAGGCTGTTGGCCAGTCTGGATATTCTGGCCTGTATAGACCTGTACCTTCTCCCTGAGGGCAGCAGATGGAAAAGGTGGCGCGCAGGGTGATGTTGGTCCCGCAGGATACTGTGCACCCTCCTCAGACAGCGAGTGGGGAAGATATTACTGATCTCTGGCAGACTTGTTCCAATAATTCTGCCAGCTTCTTTCACCACCCGCTGGAGTGCTTGCTGATCGGCCTTGGTGCAGAAATGTCATACACTTTGGATTCTAGCCAATCATTTTACCTTTCCATACTTTTAGAGCAGAGCTACAGATTAAAAATGCCCAAGTCGAAGCAGTCAAAAATCTTGCTGTACTTCACAGCAAAAGATGCAAACTCAGCAGCCTGCAACAACTGCTTTAAGGTGATACTGTGCAAAGGAGGTAACACCTTGAATCTGATCAAACACCTGGCGACTCATAGCGTTTTTTTAAAAGCCGAGAAATGCACCGTATTTGATAGCTTGCTGCGAGACCTCACACCGAGCACATCTACTGCGGGTGTGGTGCCTGTTATCCGACCCGGAGTTAGCAACATCCCCCAAGAACCCAAAGAGTCCTGGCCTCTAGCCCTGCTAGTGTAGCAGAAATGATAACGGATGATGATGGCAGCAGCAGCCGTTCTTCTCTGGGTGAGTAGCTTAATGTTGTTCGTGTGTAATTTACGTTGAGTAGGCTAACCACGTTATTAAATTAATGCATGTAAGGTGAACTAGCAAACACCGTCGTAGTTACATGCGGCTGTCTTCTTGTTTGATAGAGTGATACCATATATGCCCTATAGCTGCAGAAAGGGCTAACATTGTTATGTTTTTACAAATAAAAACAGCTAAACATGGGAGGTTTTTGGACAAAGTTTGTGTTCTCCATTCTTTAAGCACCAGTTCGAGCACCATTTAAGCACCAGCACCGTTTCAAAATAGAGAAACCATCCTACTCTGACAAAACGTCCTACCCGTATTATAATTTGATGGTGACTTGCGAGTAAACCTAACTCTACCCCTAACCATAACCATAACCTTCAGAAGTATTCGGGATGGGTGAGAGAAAAAGAAGTTAATTCGGCGTTGGTTTTGTGCGCATGCGCCGTGTCTGCGCAGAAACATTGGGTAGGATGTTTTTTCAGGTAGGATGGATTCCCTGAACACCGGTTTGGCACCAGTATCGGATAAAACCTAAACAATACCCTTCCCTACTCCTTTCATATGAACAGCCTTGTAGCTAGATTGTTAGCTAGTAACCAGCTGTGACCACTTACCCTGATTGCCAGTGTTACGGTGTGTTCACACCGAACGCGATAGATGCAACCAAAAACGCGCCAGATGCCCCTAACTTGACGCATGCACATTCGCACCTCGACGCGTGTCCAATACAAATCATATGACACGCGTGAACTGGAAATGTGGGAGGAAGTTGTGCCAGACGGTATCTTTGCAAGATGGCAGCTGTCGAGCTAGCACTTGAAGAGAGCGTCTCCCTTCTGGAGAGCAGAGCAGCGGCGTTAAGGACGTCCTTGTCGTACCTGGGTCCATCAGGTCCTCCAGAGGCGTGAGCAGTTTGGTGAAGGGCTTTGGCTGGATCTGCCCCTTTGACTCGAGCAGTAGACGCGATGCGCGTGAATGCACAAAATGCAACAAAAACTGACGCATTTTTACTCGCGCGTCAAACGCGCCACACGTGGTACATTGACGCACGTTTCACGCGTTTTCGCGGCGGAAATCTGCTTCCAAATTTTCGCGGGACCCGCAATCGCGCGTCTTCGCGCTTTTCCATTGACTTTACATGTAAAGCTGACGCTCTGTTTGCGTCTATTGCGTTCGGTGTGAACACACCGTTAGGGTAGGTGAATCTGGAGATACAATACAACACAATATTTGCTTAAAATTACTGAAAACTAAGTCAAATAAGAATTTATGGATAGTAAATAAGCTGTTAAGTATTTATGTTGATTGTACTTGGGGTGACAGGTGCAAATTTTATTAAAGGAAAGTATATATGGTTGTTTTACAAAATATGTAATTTAATTGTATGGTTGCAACAATTAATGATATTAGTCTATTTTTAGTTAGATAACATTAATTACATAACAAATAATATTTTGAGAAGAAATAATGAAAAAAACAAGAATATCTTATCATCATTAACTTTTTTCACTTCGAAGCCAGAACTCCTGAATCATGCATATCTTCTCAATAGCTTCCTGAAATATTAAGATGGGAGCTATTCTGAACTTTTTGCAATTCATGAATAAGACAAATTAATATAATCCTACAGAGTTCAGGTCATGCTTCATGAAGGCTTTCAACTGTCTGCAGCATTTGATATGACACAAACTTTAAGTAAATTTAGAACAAAAGAATCAGAAAATAATTTTGATGTATAATATATTAACTTTTTTTTACCCGGCTGCCTTTTTTAATATTTCCCTTTCATAAATCTTACTTGATCTCCTTGGAAAAAAAAAAAGTGTAGCCGCATGTGCTTTTTCAGGTAAAGTTTCTAATTTTCTACCACAAGTGTTTCTTTTTTAGTTATATATAAGAAGGTTGGTAACAATCCTAAAAAACGTTGTTATGCTAATATATATCTTGTAATGCTTCTGGACACATTTTCAGGGTGGTGGCAGAAATCATTGGGTGTTTTGGGTCTGTTAATATCATGTACCCTCCTTCAAGTTATCCAGCTGAGGTTGATCAGACACAGCTTGTATGCAGATGCTAAGTGTCTACCCTTCTCAATACAATACAATACAATACAATACAATCTCTATTTACCAGCGGTATACCAAAGTGCTTAACATAAAAGACAGAAAAGTAACATGAGTATTATAAGACCTCAGCAAAGTATCAAATATACTCACAGGTCATTGCCACTAATACACAGGGGTAGCATAAAATGCATATCAAGTAAAAACATTGTAAAAACACAAGCCATAAAAGATATGTATAAAGAAAAATAGAGTAAGTCTAAAAGTCAGGTACAAGCATTAACAAGCAGGAAAAGCGAGATTAAACAAATAGGTTTTTAACCGTGATTTAAAAGATTGGATAGAATCGGACGCCCGGATCGCAATCGGAAGGTTATTCCACAACTCTGGTGCAGCCAAGGCAAACACACGGTCACCTCTAGACCTTAGCCGAGATCTAGGCTGCACCAAGAGTAACTGAGTAGATGATCTTAGTGCTCTGGCGGGAACATACGATTTAAGGAGTTCGCTAAGGTAGCTCGGTGCTGTGTTGTTGGTAATTTTAAACGTAAGCAGCAAGATTTTAAATTGGATGCGGTATTTAATGGGTAGCCAATGCAGGTCAGCTAGAACAGGCAAACTTCCCAGTTCTGGTAAGAATGTGTGCCGCAGACTTTTGGACTGTCTGCAGTCTATGAAGAAGGGCAGAATGAAGACCGAAATACAGTGAATTGCAGTAATCCAGCCTAGAGGTCACAAAGGCGTGGATGAGCTTTTCCAGGTCCTTATGCGGAACATAATGCCTAGCCTTAGAAATGAGACGCAGTTGGTAGAAACTAGATCTAACTACAGCAGACACTTGTTTATCGAATTTGAACGAGCTGTCAAGCAACACACCCAAATTGCTAACAGTGTCAGAAAGGGAGCTGGTAAGGAAACCAAAGGCATCACAAAGTTGGCCACGAGGAGCGTTGCTGCCAAATACCACGATTTCAGTTTTCTTATCATTTAGGATAAGAGAGTTTGCTAAGAGCCATTCTTTGACCTCGCACATGCACTCTTGAAAGCAGTGCAAGGACAAAGCAAGATCATCATTTAGTTCAAAGTAGATCTGTATATCATCAGCATAGCAGTGAAAAGCGGTGCGGTATTTCCCAAAGATTGCACTTAGAGGGAGCATATAAAGTGAGAAAAGAATAGGGGCCCACACAGATCCTTGAGGCACGCCACAGCAGACAGGTGTAATGGAGGAAGACCAGGTGCCCAGGTTGACCAAGAAGGACCTATTGGAGAGGTATGATTTAAAAAAATCAAGGGCAACACCTTTAATGCCTACAGTATGCTCAAGCCTCGCTAATAAGATGTTGTGATCTACCATATCAAAGGCCGAGGATAAATCCAATAAAACTAGGACTGCAGAGCGTCCAGTATCAGCAATTAGAAGAAGATAGTTGAGGACTCTAAGCAACGCTGTTTCGGTGCTATGATGTGGTTTGAAGGCAGACTGGAATTTATCATTAATGTCGTTCTCATCCAGGTACGCCTGGAGTTGTAGAAGAACTATCTTCTCAGCTCTTCCCAGGAGGGTGGCACGGTTCCCCCCCCCCCTTTGGTGGTCCTCCTCGGGTCCTTGTACTCTGGGGCCTCTGGATATCTGGGGCCTGGATCTCCTCCATACCTGCTTCATACCCTGGTGGACGGGGCTATGGCTCCCCACACTCCCTAGCAGATCGTTACATGGAGAAACCTTTGGAATACAAGCATGCTGATCCACACAGGTATGCACACAGGTATGCACACAGGTGTACACGGGTGTTCACAGACGCGGACTACACCTTTCTTGGCTGCTGCCTCAAAGTACATTGTGCGCTGTCTATCTTGCGTGCTGCACAATATCGTTTATTATTTAGTATCTACTGTTATCTACTGCTAGCTAGTTTATTGTGATGGTGCTGTTTTTATTTATTATGTTGCTCTTTGTTGTTTGCTTTCTCTTCTGTTTTTTTTCTCCATACAGGTGACCCAGGTGTTTTGTTTGTTTTTCTTTTTCTTTTGTTTTTCTTTTTCTTTCTTCCCCCCCTTCTCACTGTCTCTTCTCCCCTTTGGTTTTCTTTCTCTCCCTCTTTCTTTCATTCTTTCTCCCTGTCCTATCCCCCAGTCATGTCTGTCCCGTTTGTAGCAACTGAAAATAAAATAAATTCATAATTATAATAAAGGTCAATCAAATGGACCAATATGGCAAGGCCATGATGATCCACTTGGTAAAATAAATCCGCTTGGCATCTTTCTTGGCCTTAAGACAACAATTCTGATGGCTAAAGATCCAAACGGGACACAAAAAAAAAAAAAAAAAAAAAAGGAGTAGAACGTCCAGTCCTGTGGTGAGTCATTTAAAGTCATTTAAAAGAAAAGCCTTGTTCGCCAGCGACCTGACATTAAATAAAGCCATCTGTGCCCGAGGAGCTAGGTCACCGGCGGTGGCACATCGCAGGACGCTGAGGTTGTTGTGATGGATGCCACGTCTGGAGGACGTTATCCAGGACCGAACAGGGAGGTAAGCCACTAGAAGGGCTGGGTAGACTTGAAGTCCAGCGGGGCAGATCCATCGATGGCTCTGCAGTTTAGCATCAGGGCGACCTCTGAAAGAGGGGATAAAGCGTAGAATATCCCAGCTAGCATATGGATAATTCGTAGACTTGGCTTTGAGGTAAGCCTTGAGACGGACGCGAAGACCACTCCTTTTACCCCGTTTCCTGTAACGTTTCCTGTGCAGGTTGGAGAGGGGTAGGCAGGACATACTGGTGAGGGAGTCCGGCCATAGAGGCGTCACCCAGGGTCCAACATGGCGATGCGAGTTAGAGAATCTGAGATTCAAAAGCATATGTCTGTCGTAAGTTATTAGTGCACAGCCACCAAATGAGCATAAAACCAAAAACAAAACAATAAGGAGTACTAAGCCAAGGCGCAGACAAGGACGAGGACAGCCTGCCATACACACCGGCGCCATCTTGTTCTTGTCTTCTCCAAATGTTTCTTCTCTTGTGAGCCACAGCTGTGTTGACAACCACTTAGGTGGTCTTCTCCTCACTTCTTCAATGCCAAATAAACTGATGGATTTAGTTATAAAGGAGCAAACCCCTGGATCCATTCTCTACCAGAATACACCATGCTCTCCAGCATGTCAATACTGACTGGCCCAATGGTACTTAGTTTAAATATTTGCTATAACATGTGGGAAAATTCTCTTCTGGAGTTATTTAGCCAGTGTCAGTCCCTCTCATTTACCCTCTCTCTGGTGGGATTTGTTTACCACGATAGAGTGCAAGGATGCATGTTTATGGTAGCAGTTCATCTGGCAGGTGCACTGGCATTTCCTAAGGTTTGACTTCAGTGGTATATGAGTTTTGCCTTTATGCCTTTCTCCTACTCTGACTCTCATTTGATGCATGGATGCACTCCTTGCACCCAGGGGTGTCTCCAGAATTTTCTTATAGGTGAGGCCATATGGCGCCCACTAACAATACTTGGATAGCACACCAAAGATGGAATTTCAAGTTTTATTATGCTGTTGTCAAATTTAGGTTACTGGAAAAATATGGCAAAAAACAGAGAAAGAAAAGAATTATATACCTAGTTAATGTCCTGCTATTAAAGATGAAAAATAAGAATATGAAATCCATAATAATCCCTTTTAATTGAATGATTGTATATGAAGAAATAAATAACAATCTTTTAACTCATTGTAGGGTGTCTTCCTCTCTCTTGTGCTCACGTTTAATAAAGTTTTAACACAACACAAGCACAGGACAGTTTTGCCGGGTGGGGGGCACTGGAAGAGGCAGCAGATTTTAGAAAGTGGTCAGTGCGTCACTGCTCGGCAACATTGCCAGGCAACTGAATTATAGCTTTCTGACAACTGACTGCTGGTAGCTAAACTTCAACAACAGAAAGCTCCAGCCATCCCTTTACATGTTTTTTTTAAAACACTGATCCATCAATATGGGACTGCACTACATCCTCTATCACAATGCGCAACCTGGGTTGTACCAGGATGCTGTTCGTGGACTTCAGCTCAGCCTTTAACCCTTTAAGACAAGCCTATTCAAATGGCGGCCCGCGGGCCAAATGCGGCCCAGAAGCAACCTGCGAGTGGCCCTGCCTGTGGTCCTGGCAGAAACACAGAGAAAACGCAAAAAATTAATTCATTAATTAATTTTTAAAAAATTAAAAATTCCTACAGCGTAGTGTAGACTGTGAATGCAACACTCCTAGTAGCCTAGCAATATTTAACCCACAATGCACCGTGATGTGATCGTAATATATGATGCGACAACAGCATGTCTTTCTCACTCCTAAAGCACAAAATTGACAATGAAAACTGTCAGTTTAACCCTGCCTGGACTGACAAATACTTATTCATTTTACCGAGTTTAATAATCTTACAACCGGAGTTGTACTACCATGGTGAGGGTCCTGTACAGCCCAAGAGAGAGCTGCAGCATCTTCCCTTCGTGTTTGCTTCTTGGCGATGAAGAAAAGGCCTTTCACAGATTCTGAAACAATGAAGTACTGCATGCTGGCCGTGGTGGATGCGGTGAAAAGTGAGTGTGACATCTGCTATTAAAAACGTACCCCTGTAGGACAGTTCAAATATTCGTAGAATTGAAGTTGTGGCGTCAGACGAGTTTGAAATGCTGTTAGATGACCTGAAGAAAACTGATGTAATGTCTATAGCAGGAGATCACAGATAGAACTGATAATGCAAGCTGTGCGTATATGTCCGTTTTTTGGATGGGAAATTGTTCGGTTTACTACCGTTAGAGGGACACACAGCTGGCGAAATGATGTTTGAGAAGATTTAAGCTCTTTTTGAGGAAAATGGTCTGGATATGAAGCGTGTCTGTATACTTGTGACGGATGGGGCTCCATCCATGGCAGGAAAAGTGAGTGGTCAGCAAAATATTTATTTTAATTTGAAAGGGAATTATCAAAATGTTTTTTGTTATTATTATTATGATTTCAAATGTGCAAAAAATAGTTTAGTTATAGCTCCCTTATTTTTAAATGGACCTTTTGGTGTGCATTTGTGAGGTCACCACCAGATTTACAGGGGAAAAGGAATAAAAAAAATACTTGTTTTTCAATACAGTTGTGTGGGTTTGAAATTGATCATGATCTGCTGCTTACTGGCTTCAAAAAAAAAAAATCTGGCCCAGATAAATTCCTCGGTTTGAAAATCTGGCCCAACTAACTTCGTAGTTGAATAGCCATGCTTTAAGACCTACCATAGAACCAAGTCCGCCAGAGCTTATATTATTTTTTTTACATGCTGTGGAGCCATTTTTGGGAGCATTTCAAGTTGCTATACATCAATACAACCATTATAGCCCAAATTTTAATAATATGTATGCATTAAGTGCATAGTACTTACATAAATTGCAAAAAAGTGCAATAAACTACAAAAAAATTGAAAATCGTTTTTGTTTTTTTAACATATATTTCTAGTTAGAGAAATTTAAGAGACTTATCCCTCAAAACTGTAAATACAAAAAAGTTGCACAAACTAGTTTTCCACCACAGGAAACTTATTTTGAGTGTCTTCATAGTTTTATTTTTGAAATACACCAATTTTCATATACTGCAGGAAAAACGAAAATAAATATTATAATGTAAATTTGCAAAATAACAGCATGTGCATCAAAATAAACTATTTCCAGCAGTGCAATATGAGTCCTAAGCATCCCAGAAATGACACAGAAAGTCATAAAGTCAAAGATAACTTTTAAAAACACCAGTATAGGCTCATGAGGCCTTGATGGTAAAAAACTACATTTCCGCAAAATGACGTCACTTCCGGTTTCGGGCAGGTCATGGCGGACATGCGACAGTTCACGCTGATGGACGTAGGAAGTGTTACGAACAGCTGATCGGATCGGCAAAGCGTGTTTCTGGAATATTGTGTTTTTGTTGCTGCAAGCGCTTTTTATGCAATTTTTGCAAAGCTATATGTGGAAGGAAACTGTGACCTAGGACAAGCTGATGGCATAAGATGTAAGTACAACTCCTCCGGTTTCATATGCAAAAAAAAATTATTGCGCTAGCTTACGTGGTTGCAGTGCTACCGGGATTTTAAAATAGTTACGCAAAATGGAGTGTGTCCGCTCCGACCGGCTTTAAAGGGTTAACACAGTAATCCCCGATATCCTTCACCAGAAGCTTCCCCAGTGCCATCCTGCCAGTGGATCACCAGCTTCCTGACGGACAGGCAGCAGCATCATATCCCACAAACCATCACCGCCAGCCTTCCCCACGGGTATGT
The DNA here is from genome assembly GCF_057382185.1 of Mchenga conophoros. Lineage (NCBI taxonomy): Eukaryota > Metazoa > Chordata > Actinopteri > Cichliformes > Cichlidae > Mchenga > Mchenga conophoros. Next base: position 26,586,035 of record NC_140541.1, read on the forward strand.
TCTTTTCCTTCTACACTATGTCTGCACCCCAGGTGAGCCATCTGTGAAACTCTTGAACTGTGTGGACGATGCAGAATGATGATGAGTCTACATAAAGACAGGAGGTGGACCAGCTGGTTCACTGGTGCAGTCAGAACCACCTGGAGTTAAAGGTGCTCAAAACTATAGAGATGACGGTGGACTTTCAGAGAAAGCTTCCACCCAACACCCTCCACCTTCCTCCCTCTCACTTTCCTAAACAATAAAGTACCTGTTGTGGATCACTTCAGATTCCTAGGATCCACCTTTTTACGCAATCTGAATTGGCGCTCACATATATTTCTGTTCGGAGGAAGGCTCAGCAGAGGTCGTATAACCTCCAACAACTCAGGAAGTTCAACCTGCCACAGAAGCTGCTTGCCATCTTCTATACCGCAATTATCCAGTCTGTCCTGTGCACATCAATCACTGTCTGGTTTGGCTCAGCCACGAAGCAGGACAAGGTCAGACGGCAAAAGAAAATCAGGTCTGGAGAGAGGATCATCTCTGCTGCTCTTCCCTCCACTCAGGACCTGCACAGGTCAGGGGTTAGAACTTGGGCAGAAACATCTCTGCCTTCCCCTCACATCTCAGGCATAAACTGTTCAAACTGCTGCCTTCAGTCAGGCGCTACAGAGCGCTGTTTACTAAAACCAGTCACCACAGAGACAGTTTCTTCCCCCAGGCTGTCACTCTGATGAACACTATGAAATAACCCACTGTTCATTCAGGTCATATGCACATTGCACAATTTAGTTTTGCACTTATAGTATTGTACTTTTATTGCATAGTTTCTAAAGAATTTCTGTACTGTTTCTTTCTTCTTTTCTCTATTATGTTACATATATAATATATATACTGCCTTTTTAACAAAATGTCTCTTTCTTGTTTTATTTTGCACAAAGAGAGCAAAGTGAACTGGAGTCATAATCCTTGTTTATCCACACAACCTTGGCCAAACAAAGATGATTCTTCTGATTCTGATCAGTTTCTGTCCTTGCATAAAGACAATCCACCTCTACTGCCGTAGTGACCCATAGTTTTTGTCATTTCCACCACTGTTAGACAAAACACTACTGGAGCTCCCGTCCTGCAAGATCTGCTACCTGAGTTGAGCAGACAGCAAGCATGACTTAGTATTTGGTGGAGAAACCCCTGTTGAAAACCACATCGGTAAGACATTTCTTGTAGTTTGTCATCAGGATTGTGCAGGAGGGATTTTGGTCTGCTCCTCTTTACAGGAATTCCTTTAAGTATCTTGAAGTCTGGAAACTGGCTAAGCCACTCCATAACCTTTATGTGCCAATTCGTTACCTACTCATTTGTTGCCTTGGGGATATGTTTTAGGTCATTGCTAAAAGACCCATCTTCAGTTTTCCAGGTGTGCGAAGGAGGTTCTCATTCTGGTCTTAAAATGTATTGTATGACACCATACATTAGCCACACAGTGTGGTGAAGTCATCCTGTACCCTTAGCAGAAAACAGCCCTAAAGTATAATGTCATAGTGTCATAACATCTCTGTGCTTGACTGTGGGGATGATGTTGTCTGGGTCATACCCCTTTCTCTTCCTCCAAACATGGTGGGTTCACAGGGAACTGTGCAAGTGCTGCAGTGGTGTCCCTGGTGACTGTGGCATATTATGAGGTACTTACTAGTGAGATTTTTTACTCTGCTATTCCAATGATGCAACATAACACCTCTACTGAATTGCATAAACATTGTTTTAATCATCAAAAGAATAAATGTTTTCTGTGTTCCTCTACTACACGGAGAATGCTCTAATCGGTTACAAGACACAAAATTTATCATTTAAACTTTTTAGACTTAATGTCAATAATTTATTAATTGATTAATTATCTGTCTCCCATCAGTCCCAAAACCCTTGTGTGATATTAGTGCAATATTTGTACTATAGTTCCTGAAATGTTTTCTGTATTCTTTCCCTCACAGACATATCAGACTTGCTGTTGGTGTATGGATACAAAGGTTGTTAAACAATACTTTTTATAGGAACCATTATTTTCAAGTTTCACAAAGTACAACATGACCTTTGTTTTTTGTCTTGTGTTTTTAATGAATAAAATATTTCATGAGAATGAGGAATGAGAGTAGGGTTAAATGTCTCGGGCAGGATGTTAGTCCTCCACAGTGCTCCACAATGAGGAATAAATATGTCTTTTCCCCTATAAGTTCTCCACATCCTACACACAGCCTGGCATTTCCCACAGCTGCTGTTAGGTCATTGATTCCAGGATAGTTGGACCAATTTTGCCCCCTACTGACTCATTTGAAATATGTTCATCTGCTACATTTGTAGTAACTGAACAACTCTGCCCTGTAATGCAAATTAATTATGCTCTTCTTTCTTTTTTGTTTGATTTTGTCTGCCTTGGTTAGAGTTTGTTATATTCATAGTCAGTACAGTGTCTCCAAAGTAATCTGGTGTCCCAGTGGTCTTAATAATTTCAATTTTAAGATGAGGGTATACTGGATATTTATCTGTACGCTGGTTCAAAAGGAGACTACTGGATAACAAAGTACTTGTCATCAGAGCTATTACTCATGCTCATTTTTTGCAAGACAATGTCCAATCACATAATCCTGTTATAATTTAGTGGATTTGTTGATGTCCTGCACAGAAAATTTTAGAAAACAACAATAATGAGAACATCAAAAGGCTTTTACTATACTGTGTTCATGCAATATCAGACTATCTAGCCTCTTTATCCAAAGAATGGCAAAATATAAAGGTGATTTCACAGCACTTTATGTGTAGACCTATCTTCTTCTGCCATTTAGAAACATTACATATAAACTGTCATTTTTTGTAGCAGTGTGTCCTTGGTGTATAACTTTGACATCAAATTGATTGTATTGTCCTGGCGCCTCTGGTTTGGAGTCCATCAGTTTAGCCACGAAGAGTCACATACAGCACACGATTCGGAAAGAGCAGAGCAGCAGAGATGCATCATGTGCTAACAACCAGGACAGAGAAGATGACTCTGCCAGAACCTGGTCTTAAAAATGATCAATCTTTGCTTCTAGCTTTGACAGAAGTCATGATCAAAGAGTAAAGAGTCTGTATAGGGCCTTCAGGGACAGGCCAAACCTAGCGGCATGAGGAAAGTGATGCACTAAAGCAATTCTATACACTCTAGCACACTTTTCTGCCTCTGAGATCTAAAAATGGTTTGGATACATGATAATGGTTTGCTGGCTGATATTAAAATAATCAGCACCCACCAATTAATGCGTAAACAATTAAATTCTCTTCAGAGCATCCTACATGTTAGATTAAATACATCAAAAATTGACATTAGACACATTCATAAAGAGAACTCAATTATATATACACACTTCCTATAGGCAAATTTATGCATTGTTTAAAAATATGAAGAAAAGAAATTAATTGGGTGTCTGGTGGAAATGTATATAAAGCCACTATTCTGCAATACACAACTAAACAATAGAACTCTTTCAGGAAGTACAGCTTTGGGTCTAACAACAGATGGTTTGATGCCATTGTATACAAAAAAAAAAAAAAAAACCTCAAGGCATATGTACATTTCCTTAAAAACAAATGGACTATTCCTCCAGCCAGTAAGTTTAGTTTCTTTGCACATATCTATGATATGAATCCTTGAGGTAACCAGTAGAACATAAAAAGGAGACCAGGTTGTTGAAACCTTTATGAAAGTGAACATGAAACGCCACATGTATAAAAGCTAATTTGCCCTGTGGAGCCCTACTCTCAAAAACCGACAGACGTTTAACACTTTCTGTAAAGCCAGAGTTAAGAAATAAGTGCTTAAAGTTACATTTTTAGAACATATTTAGCATCGTCTTGTGCTAGTATAGAACGTGATGTTACCAGGTTGGTTGGTCGGTTGTTTAAATAACCAATAATTCACTGGAAAACAAGGGGACTAAAACCTAAAAGCACTCTCAAGAGATCACTTGTGTACTGCTCCTCATTGCAACAATTAGTTTTATGTTGATAAAACAAGGATATAATGTCCATTTTCACTCTGTCTCTTAAGCAGTCAGGGGTTCTGTGTTGCTTGCCCAGGTTTGTGAAGCAGTTTGGAAATGAGAACAGTGTGGAGGAGAGCTTGTTTGAGCAACTAGACCAACGAGCTGGAATCCGACACTCCAGCTTTTCTTTGCCATGCCAGGCCAGGTGTGCTGAGCTGCACAATCAGCTGGCAAAGCAGATGTCCAAAAGATGTGATCAGCACTAATTTATGCAATAAAATAGTCTTGCTTTTCCCAACCACATTTTACAAAACAGTTTTACAACATAACACGTTAAAATATGCGTGTTACAGTCAAAGGAGCTTGCAAAGAAAAGCGTCTGGACTTCTTTAAGTTGCTTGAAGACGTTTCACCTCTCATCCGAGAAGCTTCTTCAGTTCTAAGGTCAAATGGTGGAGAGTCCCAGATATAAACCTAGTGGGAGAAACCCCCCACAGAGGGACAAAAGGACCCCCTGATGATCCTCTAATCGCCTGAGCCAAGGTGTGAAACTGGGTGTGGGTCCCAATCAGCCAGAGTTTCGGGTGTGTTCACTGTGAAACCTGGCCCCCCCCTTATCTTGCGAATTCCTGAGGTCAGATGGCCCAGGATGTGAGTGGGCGTTAAGGCGTCTCCAGTGCCAAAGTCCCTCCATCCAACCTCACAATACAGGAAAGGAAGGCCGTTGCTTCCCTGAGCAAAGACCACAACATCACTGTTTTACCAGCTGATAAGGTAAGATGCACCGTGGTCCTAAACACTACAGATTGCCATACAAAGATCACTACTCTCCTCAGTGACAACAATACCTACGAAGCCCCAAAGCGAGACCCCACAAGCAGCTACAAAAAGAAAGTTATAGCTTGCCTTCAAGACGTTGAAAAGGACAAAATTATTGACCGCCTTACATATCACCGCCTTTACCCAGGGGATGCCATACCCTGCATCTATGGACTTCCTAAAATCCACAAGGAAGCTGTCCCACTCAGACCCATAGTCAGTAGCATAAACTCAGCCACTTATAACATTGCTAAACACCTTGCTACCATCCTTGCTCCTCTCGTGGGGAACACCCCACACCACATCAAGAACTCCACCGACTTCACCGACAAGGTCCAGAAACTTACCCTGGATCCAGATGAAACCATGGTGTCCTTTGATGTAGTCTCTCTCTTCACTTGCATACCCACCACGGAGGCCGTGGAGACTGTCAGAAAATGACTACAAGAAGACAGCTCCTTGGAGGACAGGACCAACTTCACACCCGATCAGATCTGCACACTGTTAGACCTCTGCCTCACCACTACATATTTCAAGTACAACGAAGGCTTTTACAGACAAAAAGATGGCTGTGCCATGGGCTCCCCCGTGTCACCTATTGTAGCCAACCTTTACATGGAGGAAGTGGAAAGGAAGGCTCTTGGCTCTTTCAAAGGAAGAGTACCCAGCCACTGGTACAGATATGTGGACGACACCTGGGTCAAAATCAAGACACAAGAAGTGGAATCCTTCACTGCGCACATTAACACTGTGGATAAAAACATCAGGTTCACCAGGGAAGACACAAAGGACAACTGTTTGCCTTTCCTGGACTGCGCTGTGCACATTGAAGAGAACGGCAACCTCAACATCGAAGTTTACCGGAAGCCCACACACACGGACCAGTACCTCCTCTTTGACTCCCATCACCCTTTGGAACACAAACTTGGAGTAATTAGGACCCTACACCACCGGGCAGAACATGTTCCCTCTAAGCCTGAAGGGAAAAAGAAGGAACACACACATGTAAAGGAAGCACTCAAAACGTGCGGCTATCCTAAATGGGCGTTCTTAAAGTCAGCAAAGAGGCACAGAAAAGAAGACCAGACACCAGCGAGGGAGGATAAGAAGGACAGACGCAACAACATTGTCATCCCCTATGTAACGGGTGTATCAGAGAAACTCAGGAGAGTTTTCTCCAAGCATGACATCCTGGTGCATTTCAGACCCAGCAACACGCTCAGACAAAAACTGGTTCACCCGAAAGACAAAACGCCAAAACACAAAATTAACAATGTGGTGTATGCTGTACAGTGCAGCGAGGAATGCCCAGACCTCTACATTGGAGAGACCAAACAGCCACTTCACAAGCGCATGGCACAACACAGAAGAGCCACCTCCACAGGACAAGACTCAGCAGTCCATCTGCATCTTAAGGATAAAGGACACTCTTTCGAGGATGCCAATGTTCACATTTTGGACAGAGAGGACAGATGGTTTGAAAGAGGAGTGAAAGAAGCCATCTATGTCCACTGTGAGCGACCATCTTTGAACAGAGGCGGGGGTTTACGACACCAACTCTCTGCCATCTATAATCCAGTTTTGAGATCCCTTCCCAGATGCCTTAACGCCCACTCACATCCTGGGCCATCTGACCTCAGGAATTCGCATGATAAGGGGGGGCCAGGTTTCACAATGAACACACCCGAAACTCTGGCTGATTGGGACCCACACCCAGTTTCACACCTTGGCTCAGGCGATTAGAGGATCATCAGGGGGTCCTTTTGTCCCTCTGTGGGGGGTTTCTCCCACTAGGTTTATATCTGGGACTCTCCACCATTTGACTTTAGAACTGAAGAAGCTTCTCGGATGAGAGGTGAAACGTCTTCAAGCAACTTAAAGAAGTCCAGACGCTTTTCTTTGCAAGCTCCTTTGACTACGATGACCTGGATGACTGAGAACCTTCACAGACATATGCGTGTTACACAACAAAAATAACTCTGTTTTTCATAGTCTGTTGGGAATCATATCCATCAGCATGTCCATAGAAAAAAAAAAGAAAACTCTCCACATTACACTCTCCTTTACTTACATTCAAACTTATCTTTGCCTCACGTCTAAAACAGTCCCGATCAAAAGTTTAAGACCACTTGCAAAAAATCATATTTTGCATGGTTGAATCTTAACAAGGTTCCAAGCTGATCTGCGGTGCTTTTTCCTTCAGTGGCACAATGAACATTCAGGAGGTGCAGGAGCGTTAAACGGTCGCTGGCTATGTCCAGATGTTGCAGACAGCATCACTTATGGCTGAGGGCCCTCCTCTGTTTGGTAATGACTGGGTTTTTTTACACACTGGACTTCTTCCAGGAGAATAGCATCACTTTTTGGGACCATCCTGCATGTTCCCCTGTTCTAAATCCAATTGAGAACCTGCAAAACCATTTCAGTTTAAGCGTTGTTTTCTTTTTCTTTCTTTTTTTTTGCCTGTCCCATTTGGATCTTTAGCCATCAGAACTGTTGTCTGAAGGCCAAGAAAGATGCCAAGAGGATTTACTTTACCAATTGGCTCATCATGGTCCATTTGATTGACCTTTATTATAATTATGTATTTATTTTATTTGATTTTCAGTTGTTACAGAAGGGACAGACATGACTGGGGGATAGTGAGGAAGAGATAAGAGTTGTCTCTTGCCCCTCCTTCTCCATGAATGGCAGGGCTGACACTCCATCTCTGAGGTCAGCCAGGCCTCTAAGATGTGCACAAACCATCTTTGTGCACATCTTAGATGGGCCATTAGGCCTTAAAACTAATGGCCCATCCAATCGGCCACCAGGAGTGAGTCGGTACATTGTAACAAACCTTTTGGGTTATAGCACCACTAGGGGGGGAGTCTCCTAGGGGGTGTGTGAGTATAGCGTGGCAGACATACATGCTGCTCGTGTTCTGTTCTCAGGATAGACCTCACCATTGTAACGGCCTGGCACCGGCGACTACCGATCCCCGCACATGTATGTACGGACAGTGTAGAGCCGTGGAGACCTGGCTTGTATGGTCTTATGTTGCTGACAAGGAATAAAGGTCTGTTGTTTAATTTAACTGACTGGCTCCGTGTTATCCGGCTAACCTCCACACCACATGCCCGCTGGACCGGCTAGCCGCTCCTTCCTCGCCAGACTGCTGTTACAACATACATGAGCGCCCAGCCCCAGACACCAAGAACCACCAACACACCAACGTCTGAGGGCATCAGCCACTGGCAGGGAGTGTGGTGAGGGGAGATAGGCCTCCATACCTCAGAGAGCCTGAGATGTTCCCAGAGAGGTGGAGTCTAAGACCCAAGCTAACATATAGACACAGACAAACAGGCGCACACAGACACAAACGTGCATTCCCTCACTCACCCGACGTGGAGACAGACACAAATAAACACTGTACACACATTCACACTCCCCAAACATACTCTATATCCCAGGTCCAGGTACCCCTGCCCCCAGAGGGGTAAACTGTACCTGGACCCAGGAGATGAAACCCTTCTCTCTGGGGTGGAGGAAAGCAGACCGCCTCCTTATCTGCAGTAGCAGGGAGGCCCCGCATCCCAGACCCCAATCCAATGACCAGCACCTCCTCACAGCCCCCCAGCCCCGACGGTTAGCAGAACAGGGTGAGTGAAGACCATAAACCTCCCTCCGCCCACTCATATGTAGTGTTGCTGTGTGCTGTTCTAAATAGGGAGGGGTATTGTTTAGGTTTTATCCGATACCGGTGCCAAACCGGTACTTTTGAAACGGTGGCGGTGCTTAAATGGTGCTCAAAGAATGGAGAACACAAACTTTGTCCAAAAACCTTTCATGTTTAGCTGTTTTTTGTAAAACAATAACAATGTTAGCCTTTTCTGCAGCTATGGGGCATATATGGTATCACTCTTGGCTGGAAGCAGTGCTTAAACAATGGAAAAAACACAAACTTTGTCCAAAAACCTCTCATGTTTAGCTGTTTTCCACTTTTTCTTTGGTCATTTTAGCCTTTTTGGCCAGGGTGAAGGGAGTACCTGCCATCAAACAAGAAGACAGCCGCATGTAACTATGACGGTGTTTGCTAGTTCGCCTTACATGCATTAATTTAATAACATGGTTAGCCTACTCAACGTAAATTACACACGGACAACATTAAGCTACTCACCCAGAGAAGAACGGCTGCTGCTGCCATCATCATCCGTCATTTCTGCTGCACTGGCAGGGCAAGGGGCCAGGACTCTCCTCCTCGGGTTCTTGGGGGATGTTGCTAACTCCGGGTCCAATAACAGGCACCACACTGTAGGAATGTTTAGCTGATTTAGAGTTTAGAAATGTGTTAACATAGAATCTAGAATTATTGTACAGACATTGACACTGCCCTCAATGTAATAAAGGCCTGATTGTGTCATGAACTTAGGAGTAGATTTTAGGAGACCCTCCCCAGTTGGACTGTGAAACTAAGACAAAGAGGAGTCAATGCTGAGTGGAAATTCCCCAGAGGATATCTGGGTGGGGGTCTCAACTTTTGTAACTGGATAACTGTGGTCTGGAAGGGAGATGGGTTTTTTATGACCTCTAGGGAGTCATCTACACCCACAGTGTTTTAACTGTCATGCACACACATCCACACGCACACTCACTCACGTGCACTCACACATACACACAGGTAAGTGCATACATACACTCACGAGCACTCACATAGACATGCGGGAACGCGCACATGTAGGCACTCATGTGCTCGCACACACACAAGTAAAAGTATGTAAACATAGCACTTAGTTTTATGGCACCTTGTAGAGGGTTTAGAAGGGGGGTCACTTATACAAAACTGCATGTAACAGACAAAGGAGTTGAGATCTGCAGAGAAAGTCCGGGGTCCTGTACATATCCCTTCTAGAAGGTGTAATCAATAAGTGTGTATTAATAAAAGTGTTGTTAATTGACTACTGAGTCCCGGTGTTCTTTCTGGAGTCCTGACGAATATACCAACCGGGGTGAAACTGCTTTTGCAACAACACCCACAGCAGATGTGCCGGTGTGAGGTCTCGCTGCAAGCTATCAAATACGGTGCATTTCTCGACTTTTAACAAAATGCTATATGTCGCCAGGTTCGTCGTCACATTCGAGGCGTTACCTCCTTTGCACAGTATCACCTTAAAGCACTTGTTGCAGGCTGCTGAGTTTGCGTCTTTTGCTGTGAAGTACAGCCAGACTTTTGACCACTTCGCCATTTTTAATCTGTAGCTCTGCTCTACAAGAACGTACGTACCTGGGCCCGCCTACTATCCTTGCAAAGGTAAAATGATTGGCTAGAATCCAAAGTGTATGACATCTCAGGAAAAAAAAAGCACCAAAAAAAAAAGCACCAAAATGTGCGCTGCTTTTCGGCCTGCTTACTACTGTTTATGTCAGAACCCCCTAGTTCTAAAGTGCATTTAAAACATAGGAGGGCATGGTGCTTCCTGCCAGAGAGCAGCACGGCTCCTCCCGAAAACCCTCAGTGTCTATATGCATTTAAAATTGAAGGTAGTACCAGCACCAGAGGTGGGTTAGAATACACAGACCATCCTCTGGACGTTGTATAACGTGCCCACCCCTAAGACCCTATATGTATGTGTTATGAGAGTATGAGTAATGTGGATGTCTAGGTTGCAGAATAAAATTGAGGCACAGGAGGCCAGTGCCTCCCCTGCACACTGGTGACACACCTGCACCCCAAGCCTGCATGTGTGTGGGTGTGGTGGAGCGGGAAGAGGGAGGCAGCTGAAGATGGGGAGGGAAGAAAGGATGGGGCAAGTGGCCCCTCCCTGGGGCGTGTTTGCACGCTTTGATCTTAACAAGGCTCCAAGTGATTTTCTGCCATTTTTCAAGTGGTCTTAAACTTTGGATGTTTTTTTGTTTGTTTGGTTGTTTATTTTTTTTGTGCATCCCACACTTTGACCTATTCTTCCTGTACGCATGCTGATAGGTTTCTCAGTGCTTCGGTAAGAAACAGTTATATTTGTAGTGTGGTGCACGTGTAGTAACCTATTATGTAGTAAAAAATTTTGTAAAATGTGTTACTAGTTAGCCAACATAAACTAATACAAGTCTATTAGCCACAACAAACCAACCAACCCGGTGACATCACGTTCTGTACTGACACAAGATGGCATTAAAATTGCTCTGAAAACTTTAAGCACTTATTTCTTAAATCCGGCTTCTGTTAAATCTGTGTCTGTTTATAAAAGCAGAGCGCCACACTGTAAATTAGCCTTTATACATTTGGTGTTTCGTGTCGACTTTAAAAAGGTAAAAAGTTGAAACATGTCTATCTTTAAAACAAAGTTTTCCAAATGTACATAAAAAGCTGAACCATTCACATTCCAGGGAACATCATAATCTTAAAACCAACAGAACAACCTCTCTCTCTTTAACTTCTGGATTATAGGCGTGCTGAAATGACACAGAGGTCTGAAAGAGAATAAAGTTATTAAAAGCCAGAATTACAAAGTACTTTTGAAGCTTATCATCTTAAGCTTTAGCTTTATAACCTAGTTTTCAGACTAACATATCAGAAAATGATGTTAAATTTGCATCAGTCTGTGCTAAGGTGGTGTTAATTGTAGGATTTCACTAGAAAATTTGATCCTGAACAACAATATTGGCAACAGTAACGTGAGCGATAATGGTGATTTTACATTGTCCCTTCATGATGATACAATAGTCCTCATTGGATCTTTTTTCTTTTTTTTTAGAGATCAGGACCACTAGTGGTTTTCCTAATTCACCCTTCCACTCTCCCCAAGGTTGCCATCAATTCCCTCCACCCTCTTCATCTGCCCCCTTTAACAGTGAGGCAGAGATAAGAGTTGTCTCTTGCCCCTCCTTCTCCATGAATGGCATGGCTGACACTCCATCTCTGAGGTCAGCCAGGCTAATTGGTTTGTGCACATCTTAGATGGGCCATTAGGCTTCAAAACTACTAAGCTAAAAACATTTCCTTCTCTCACTTGTCACTTGTAGCTGGCTGATGGAGCCGCTTATAACGGGCCAGCGAGAAGTAATCACATCCATTGCAATCTGTGGCTCAAATGTCACAAGCAAAAAGTACTGGCCCTTCATGTCTTGGGCTTTTTAAAGTTTATTTTGTTATATCCTTACCAAAAAGGGGGTAAAATATGGAGATAATGGTCTAGGTGTAATCATAGCATGTTATCACAACAAGTAATGCACAGATATTATTGATGTAGGTTTATAATTAGGGCGGCACTGCAACTAATTTAATGTCCATAGCAATGTATTTGTGACAGCTGCTATCACATGGATGCCTAGAATTACATTTAGGTTGCTTCCTTTTAGTTCCCTTTATCTCGTTACTGAAAAGATGTGCTTACATCTGCTGCTTGCAGCCAGGGGAATGTTTGCAGTTAATGGGTTTGTTAAAAGTGTTTTACTGAAATGGAGAAGATTAGTGACCTTAATGTTTAATATCAACATATCCATTAGTATTGTTCTGAGAAAAACAAGATCCAAACATGTACCCATAATTTTTATGAACTCAATGGCTTACGAAGTACTGAGAAAAATAAGCAAGCAGCCCATGTTGACAAAATGCTTATTACTGTCTCTATTTGGTATGCACTTTGTAGTCTTTGACTTATATGTCATTTGTAGAAGGTGCTACAGCGTAGCTACAGCAGCCAGACAAGCACAGGCTAAGTAGTTATGCTGTCATGTTATATGCAAATTGAGGCTAAAAAGTAATAAACTGCTAAATTTACTGTCTAAAATATTTATAGCAAACTCTTTTGCACAAACATTGTAATTGAGGATTATTATAAAACTGTTCATTGTGTCTGCTGTTGATTTTACTTCAAGATAATTTGAGTAATATCTTTATCAACTTGTCTGATCATCTGACCATGTTTGCTCTTAAAATTAATGAGAAGTCACAAACAAGTTTGAGCCACGAGATGCAGTAATCCACTTTTCTTTAACTTGGTTTAAAGCTAAGAAATAAACAATGGCTTATTGAAAATACCCGACTGAGACAGATAGATACAAAATGCAAAGACCCACTCAAGTATTCCCTCTGGCAATCACAGCTGACCCAGATAGATATAATCTTTAACAGACTGCCTCTGGCCAGCAGCACCCTCACATTGGTTTTTCGAGTTACTAGAAATCCAAAAAGAAAATCTGTCTGTCAGATATTAGCAAAAGAGTAAATTGTTTCCTTATGCAGAGCAAAAGGGATACAATCGTGAGCTAACTAACTGGTTACACTGACAATTCAACAACACTTATGTATGAATTTGTCAAATCCAGGGGACTGCGTCAGTGTTGTATCACCTGTGTCAACTTAAGTTAATCGTTTTACAAGGATCATAGCACTGAAGTGTAGGTTTGTCCATGTATATGTACCTGACCTTCAGTTACACATCAAAGACACTTCCCTTGAGTCATCCACCTCAGCCCATCAGGGAGCTGCAGCCTGTAATTGGGTGTGGAGCCTGAGAGGCCATGTAGTGGACAGCTCAGAGGAGACTGCAAGAGTCAATTACCAGAGCTGACAGTGCAGTAGAGAGAAAGGTACACCAGGCACACTGTAGTGATCTGTCTGAGCAGGATAAAGGAGACTAAGCGTATTTGCTAATGTGAGACCAACAAGCTACATTTCTCACCTCATGGTAACAGCTGTGGTCATGAAGTCTTTTGAGCGCCTAGTTCTCTCCCATCTCAGGACCCTCACGGCCCCCCTCCTGGACCCCCTGCAGTTTGCATATAGAGCCAACAGGTCTGTAGACGACGCCATCAACATGGCCCTACACTTCATCCTGCAGCATCTGGACTCCCCAGGAACCTACGCCAGGATCCTGTTTGTGGACTTCAGCTCTGCCTTCAACACCATCCTTCCAGACCATCTCCGAGACAAGCTTTCCCAGATGAATGTGCCTGACCCCATCTGCCGGTGGATCACTGACTTCCTGACGGACAGGAAGCAGCATGTGAGGCTGGGAAAGAATGTCTCGGACTCCCGGACCATCAGCACCGGCTCCCCTCAGGGCTGTGTTCTTTCTCCTCTGCTCTTCTCCCTGTACACCAACTGCTGCACCTCCACCCACCAGTCTGTCAAGCTAATCAAGTTTGCAGATGACACCACCGTTATTGGACTCATCTCGGACGGGGATGAGTCTGCCTACAGGAGGGAGGTTGAACGTCTGGTGTCCTGGTGCAGCCACAACAACCTGGTGCTGAATGCCCAGAAGACAGTGGAGATTATTGTGGACTTCAGGAAGCACACAGCCCCACTCCCCCCCATCATCCTGACTGACACCCCCATCACCTCTGTGGACTCATTCCGCTTCCTGGGTACCACCATCACCCAGGACCTGAAGTGGGAGCCCACCATCACCTCCGTCATTAAGAAAGCCCAGCAGAGGATGTACTTCCTGAGGCAGCTGAAGAAATTCAACCTGCCAACACGGACGATGATGCAGTTCTACACTGCAATCATCGAGTCCATCCTCACCTCCTCCATCACCGTGTGGTACGCTGGAGCCACTATCAGGGACAAACAGAGACTGCAGCGTGTTGTGCGCTCTGCTGAGAAGGTGATTGGCTGCAGACTCCCATCTTTGCAGGACCTGTACACCTCCAGGACATTGCGGCGTGCAGCTCGGATCTCAGCTGACCCTTCTCACCCTGGACACAGTCTGTTTGACCTGCTCCCCTCAGGCAGGAGGCTCCGGTCCATTCGCACCAGAACCTCTCGCCATAAGAACAGTTTCTTCCCCTCTGCTGTTGGACACATGAACAATAACCATATGACTGTCCCCGCCACTAACACATGACCCTACGCTGTGTTCACTGCATCATTCCATGATTGGCACTGATCACCACCTGCACTCATGTATATATCTTTCAACGTAGCACTCTTAATTCTTATTCTCATGTATATATCTCATGTATAGCTCATGCACATATCTTTCTACGTAGCACTTTTAATTCTTATCCCTACTTGAGTCATTAAGTGTTAAGTCATTAAGATAACTTAACATAATTTTGTCTTAAATAACCTTTTTGTTGTAATAATCAAATCTCCTGCTGCACAATATATGAGCTAGGCAACAAAAGCACTCTGAGTAAAATGAAGGAAAAAAGTTGGATGGCATTAATTACAGTGCTCAAAAGGAATGGTTTTTTTTTCATGTCAGTTAAACCTCGGATTGATCTGGTCAATTAAGTAGCAGAGGGGGTTGTTATGTGGTTTCAGCTGCTTTGTTGTTACTAAATTAACCGAAGATGCATTAGAGAGGAAAAAATGAGACAACCCCCAAAACAAGAACAATTTTGTGAAGACCACTGACATTTTTCCCTCCTTATCTTTTCTGATTGTGTGTGTGTGTGTTTTTTTAACTGGTTTTGCACTTGGCCAGGGTTAGTGCCACTACTGGTTTAATGAACCAATACCTGGACCATACAGAGTTTGCTCAGGTAGTCCAACATCAACATGTGCCATTAGGTATCATGATGAAATCCTTGGACCAGTTGTCTGACCCTGCACTGGTGCATTGGGTCCTGGGTTCTTCCTGATGTGCAACAATCCCCAGCTTCAAGTGGTGAGAGCATTTCCCAGTGGATGAAGGAATTGATACCATTGACTGGCCCGACCTAAATCTAATAACATCTCAGAGATATCTCCTGCTCCAGAATTGACACCTTCAAACTCGACTCAGATGTGCAGCTGCCCAAAAAGCCAAGCTAAATGCCTTTTGTGTTTATGATCAGATAAGGCTGAGCTATTTAGTCACAATTACAAGAAGTATGTTTCGAGGAGTAAAGGTTTCAAGCTTAAGAATAATGTACCAGCTGTCAAGTGTTGTGCTGCCCTCACGACACTTGACCATGTGAAGCTAGACATCCAGCGAACAAAATAGATGAGATCTTCCACACAAGGCTTACTTTTCTTGCTTTTAATGAAGATCCTTTAAAGACTTATCCTCTCTCAAGGCTTCTCTTTGCTATTTATTTATGCTTATTTGTAACTGAAATATACAGAAAGTGAAAATAAATTGCTAGCTAATACACATCTTAATGACAAACTTAATGATTAGCCTAGCTTAACACATGCGTTACGTTAGCATCACAGTTCACTCCAGGTAAACACATATAAAAGTTGTTTCTGAACATATTAATACTCACAAAGACGAACGTTTCCAAAGGTACAAGCGTGTAGGGCACTTTTAGTGTGTACATGAGCTTATTCACTGTTTTAATACTTCCGAAACTACGGAGCCCTGCAGGGGACATGGGAGAAAAAAAAATTAAGACGGACTTTTGCAAGATCTCGCAAAAGTTTTAGCTGCCAGCTCGAAGCCGACCGGGAGGTCGAGGCACGATGTGCCGGGAAAGCGGTGTTCCTCCCGGCTGTAGTAGGTCTCAACCACCCGTTAGCTTCAAGATGGTGGGTGTCAGATCTCCGAAAACGTCGGAGCACTTTTGCAAATATGTGATGTCTTGTAAACCGAGCAAATATCTGATGTTTACACAACTACATTTACGCTTCAAAATACCTTAAAAGTTTATTTTGTGACCCAGAAAGAGTAATATTACAACTAAGTAGCTGCCGCCATTGTTGGAATTCAACTTTTGCGAGATCCCGAGTTTGTTTTGCGAGATTTCGCAAAAGTCCGTCTTAATTTTTTTTTCTCCCATGTCCCCTGCGGGGCTCCGTACGAAACACTTTTCACAGCGTTCACGGAGAAAATATGTCAAAGATAGGTTAATGATTAGAGCGCTCCCTCGCTCCCATTTCCGCATGTACAACACAAAGATCCCGTGCGATAACGATGTTTCACTCTGAGCAAATTTCGAACCCACACATTTTAACTGTTTTTAGCATGAATTACTTATAATATTTCTTAACTTTGAACTTATTTATCACCTTGCTTATGTAACTTAATCAGATGATGCACTAACTACTGACTTTTGACCAAAAGGCATAACAAGCGTGGTGGTGGTAGCATCATGCTCTTGGCTGTTTTGCTGCCATTTGCTGCCAGTCGTACATTGCACAATATGGACGGAATAATGAAAAAGAAGTTCCAAATTCCAAATTCTTAAACTTCACCTCAAATCAGCAGCTTGATGGTTGACACTTGGACACAATTGGGATATTAATCCCAAATACACCCTAAAACTGATTTTGGAATGGAGAAGCCAGACTTACTTTAAGCTTCTGGGACCATCAGCCGTACTGAAATTTCGTAGACTATATTTAAAAGCTGGGTCCATGCCAGGTAACCAAGCAATTTAAATGAACTCCATTTGTCAAAAAGAATAATCAAATATCCAGCCAGAATTAAGCAAAGAAATAAATCCACCTATAACAGCAACATATCTTATCATTATTTTGATTTTCATAGACACACACACAAACACACACGCTGTCTGTGTTTCTGTGGTGTGCATGTGTGTGTGTTTCAAACACCCACCCCCTCCACAAAACATGCAACTGCCTCTAGACCGCAGAATCTCTTTTAAGTCAGGTGCTGTTTTCAACAGATTCTAAGATAAAGTTTTTATGCTGCAAACCAATTGTGGGTATGTAGGAGGAGTCAAGAGAACGTGAGAAGGTTTCACTTGTCATCACTGCATATCTCACAGTTCAGTAATGAAAAGAGTCACTTACTGTATGAGAAACGGGGGGTCCACAGATTGTAAACACCCCCACGTATTTCCAACATAGTGTCAGTGCTTATTGAGTGTGTAAGTGTGACTTCTCAAAGCATACATATACAGAACTGTCAAATAGGTGTTAACTGTAAACAAGTGAATGTGTCAAGCCAAGACACTACCAAATGCATACAAATTACAAGTCAAAGAGGGACAGAAAGTGATGACTAGTTTGTCAAAAAAAATAAAAAATAACAAAGCTTGTTGATTTATTGTGAATCTATTCAGTTGTCACCAGCTTCATACATTCAGTGGACACTTTACAAGGTACACCTTGCTAGTACTGGGACACCTTCCGAAATCTGTTCATTCTTCATGGCACAGAGTCAACAAGGTGCTGGAAGCATTCCTCAGAGTTTTTGGTCCATATTGAAATGACAGCATGCTGTATGTTTGATGGCTGCACATCCATAATGGGAATCTCTTGTTCCAACATATCCCAAAGGTGCTGCACTGGATTGAGAGATGGCGACTGTGGAGGCCAATTCCGGACAGTGAACTCATTTTCATGTTCAAGAAATGAGGCTAAGAAGAAGTGAGCTTTGTGACATGACACATACTCTTGAACAGAGCTGTAAGAAGATGGTTACACCGTGATCATAAAGGGCTGGACATGGTCAGCAATGATACACAGGTAGGGTGTGGCGTTTAAGTTCAGTTGAGTTGATACCAAGCAGCACAAATTCTGTCTGGAATTACCATCTCCTTCACACCATCACTGATACAAGGCAAGATGCTTTTTGTTGTTCTTTGCCAGAATTCTCACTCTGTCATCTGAATGTACCATACCTTTGTTGTAACAAGTAGAGTTACCATTGCTGTGATACCAGCTTATTAAAGCAGTCTACCCATTCTCCTCTCACCTCTGACATCAACAAGGCATTTTCACCTGAAAAACTGTGGCTTGCTGAATATTTTCACTTTTTCAGACCTTTCTCTGTAAACTCTAGAGATGCTTATCTGGGTGTATCAGCAGTCTTTGAGATAGTTAGACCAGCACCAAGAACTATGCCACATTCAAAGTCACATGGAGCACGTTTTTTCCTTATTTTGATGCTTAGTTTGAACTTCAGCAGGTTGCCATGACCATGTGGACATGTCTAAATCCACTGTGTAGCTGCTACGTGATTGGTTATTTGTGTTAATGTGCAGTTGAACAGGTATGCTCAGTGGGGTGCAGTGGCCTTTATTGAAAGGCATGAAGATGATAACTCCCCCAACATGAAATACAAACACAAACAAAATATCTTCTTCAACTATTTATCAATTTAAGAAGTTAAAAAGAATCAGATTCAAACATGCCATGTGCATTGCCTGCCTGCACTCTACGTGGAAATCTTTATCTTTGTGCACTCCTTCCTGGCTGAAGAATTGTACTACAGTTAAATAAATATCAAAATTATCAAAAGGATATATTATTATTAGCTGGCAATGCAAGTGGTGCAGGAAATGTTTCAAACCATTCCTTTGGGAAAAGAAGCACAGAAACACCTCAGCATGCATAAAGTCTTATTATTAGAATACACTGGAATATTAAAAATTATATAATAATTTATAATCTATAAATCATATCATTGCAGTGGAGTCCTCCAATGAGGGGGGGAACAAGAAGCAAAGAAACAGTAGTTCATGAGATCAGAAACACAGGCCAAAGTCTTGATTTTTTAAGTAAATTTAAATAAAATAGTAATTTTTACAAAGCTGTTGAATAAAGAGGCTTGAGGAGATGGTTAAATGTCAATAAGTACAGGAGGGATTACAATTATTTATGAAAAATGAAGATGGAGTGTTGGCAAAATTACATCCAGACAATCTCATATATGCTAGTTTGAGTGCTGGCAGAGCCTGCATCTACTCAACTTGTCTGTTTTATTAGATTGGACATGGTCTGAGCTGCTGTGTCCTCTTCTTCATTGCCACAGTTTTCCTCTCTAATGTACTAAAGAAGTTATTGTCAACCTTTTCACGCTTCTCTACATCACACATGTTATTTAAGGTGGTGTCAAAATCACTGATGCTCGTTTACTTGCCTGTCCTAGCTCTGTTTCCATAGCAAGTGATCTCAGAGCAGTAAAAGCAGAGCCAATGGCAGTTTGCTTCACACGCTGCTCTCCTATCAGTTTACCATCAAAGACCAGTACAAACCACAAGAAAAAAAAAAAGGCTGCTAACCAGTCAGCTACCCCAGCTCCAGTCAATAAAAGATGGACACACCCTCAAAACAGAGAGCTGCAGTCTTTTATGAGATTGAAACACGTTTCAGGATGTGTAGCCATCTGCAGCCACAAGATGGCAGTGATGTAAAGCATGCACAACCATACTTATTAACAGGCATGGAGCTTCATGACAACATTTACTTTGGAACTTTTTTATTTCTATCTGTTTTTAAATTTTGGTTGTCTTGACAGAAAACCACTGCCTATGTATATGGTTATTATGAAGGATATAACATGTGAACCTGACATTTATTTAAATATTTATTTAATATAAAATTATTTTTGATATATTATTTTTCCATCAACGCTACAGACTGTATCAATATCTTTTCATGTTTTTTATATTGGGAACCAATCAGTTAGTACTGAAGGCAGTCCGGTCTCTATTTTGTTATTCATATCGAACACTTATGTGTGATGTTTTGGAATTTTTCATCAGAGAAGCATTTTCAATAGCACACAGTACTTCAACTCTGTAAAACAATTCAGAAAAACATGACAAAAAAGATATTTTTTACTAATTGATCTAATTGGTTTTGCTCTTGCTGTTGTTTCATTACATGCTATTGATAGAAAAGAGCACAGCAATATTATGTTGTACAATGTATGTATGTTGCAGCATTTTTAATAATATTTAGTTGACTTTTTACATAAGAAATGTGTTATCCTTTTACTATTTGTCTAAGGTAAAGAATTCACTAATCTCATTTAATTCAGAAAAGTGGAGTACTCTGGGGCAGTTTTGCTACATATGAGCTATATATATATATATCCCTCCACTGTGATTTAAAGCTGATAACACTGTGAAGTCAAATGTTGCCAAACTCTTGATGGAACAATTAAAAAATGTCTTTAAGCTGGACATGTTGGATCAGTTGCCTGTTCAGAATGCCACATTGATCTGCTGTACGTTTTATGTGAAGTGCTGTGTATTTTGCATTTAATAACAAAAGCCTTCAGTTTATACATCAACAAGCTGTATGGTCACAATCACTTTATCACTGTGTCAGAGAGTCCGACGCTATAACTGTGTCTTTGATATAGTGGAATGTAATAGTAGAGTGCAATATTGCTAGAGGGCCACTTCATACCATGTTGTTTGAAGCAAAACAAAACAAAAATAAAAAAATAAAAACAAAACAAAAAACTTGATCAATAGAAATAAAGTCTCTGTAGTTGTTGTAGGAGAGCTCAGATCAGTCCTGGGCAATGTAATGAACTTTGCTGCAACTTCCTGACAAAGAGATGTTGTGATACACATGGCTGGACTCTAAGTAACTATCAATAAACCCAAAAGACTAGCCTGAAAGTGGTCATGACATATACTGAGTAGAAACACATCTTTGTGCTTTCACAAAATGGAAAGCCTTTTGACCTTTTTGACTGTCTGCCAGATGCCACTGCATGGCAATTTTGCTTATTTTCCATCTAAGTCTTCTTCTGAGCTTTTGTCAGCCACTGATGTCATGATGATAAATCCTGTGTAAACAGTAAGAATCAAAAAACTATAACTAATCCAGGACACAGCTCTACAAGGCCAAGTGTAATTGGAGAGTGATTTAATACAGACTAAGGTGTCTCGGCTTCAAAACCCCTTTCTGTAATTTGTAAAGGTCAAGGATGACTGATTAGTATCTTTGGAAGTTTTTATGTGTGACATTTATGTGTGTTTCCTCTAGCACAAAAAACAGTGGCCCGCACATACGTGTAGAACACATACACATTTTGAGACACACATGCACCACAACAAATAGCATGAATGAAGCAGGCAAGAGTGGTGTGACTTTGCACTCCAGGCAGACATCCTCTCTCAGTGTTTTCAAAGTGTCTGTATTGCCTCTGTTTCTGTTCTGCAATTTCACAGCTGAGGGTCTACAGACAGAGTGAGAATAAATTAAATAGTCTATTGACTTTACTTTGTCTGCACCCAACTTTAAAATGGATTCCAATTGCTAATGAAAAAATAAATAAATCAAAGAGCACCAAATAAATGTCAACAAAGGATCAGGTTTAAAAATATGAATTCAAGTCAATTCAATTCAATTTTATTTATATAGCGACAAATCAAAACAACAATTGCCTCAAGGTGCTTTATATTCTAAGGTCGACCCTGAAATAATACATACAGAGAAAAACCCAACAATCATACGACCCCCAATGAGTTAGCACTTTGGTGACAATGGGAAGGAAAAACTCTCTTTTAACAGGAAGAAACCTCCAGGGAGGGGCGGCCATCTGCTGCGACTGGTTGGGGTGAGAGGAGTAAGACAGGATAAAAGACATTCTGTGGAAGAGAGACAGAGATTAATAACAAGCATGTTTCAATGCAGAGAGGTCTATTAACACGTAGTGAGTGAGAAAGGTGACTGAAGAAGAAATACTCAATGCACCATGGGAATCCCCCAGCAGCCTACACCTATTGCAAGATAACTAAGTGAGGGTTCATGGTCACCTGATCCAGCCCTAACTATATGCTTTAGAAAGAAGGAAAGTTTTAAGCAAAGATAGTGTCTGTCTCCCGAATCCAAACTAGAAGCTGGTTCCACAGAAGAGGGGCCTGAAAGCTGAAGGCTCTCCCTCCCATTCTACTTTTAAATACTG
Source organism: Mchenga conophoros (assembly GCF_057382185.1). Taxonomy (NCBI): domain Eukaryota; kingdom Metazoa; phylum Chordata; class Actinopteri; order Cichliformes; family Cichlidae; genus Mchenga; species Mchenga conophoros. The sequence continues at coordinate 26,608,380 of NC_140541.1, forward strand.
TAGGAACAACAAGTAAGTGTGCTGTCCAAGAGCAAAGTGCTCTAATGGGGTGATGTGGTACCATAAGGTCATTAAGATAAAATGGGGCCCAATTATTCAAGACCTTCCAAATTCTTAATTGCTAGTTCAATTCTGGATTTAACAGAGAGCCAGTGAAGGGAATCCAAAGTAGGGGAAATATGTTCTCTCTTTCTAGTCCCTGTCAGTAGTCTTGCTGCAGCAGTAACATGTTCTAGCTTTACAGAGCTTTTTTATTAAGCTCCAAACTATTTTCTAGGCTAAATGATGATCTTCTAAATTTCCTCTCCAGCCATTTCCTCTCCAGCTTACAAGTTATCTTCTTTATTTGCACGTTTGAGAGTTATACCAGGGAGTCAAGTACTTCTGATTTAAGTCTCTTTTTCACAGGCGCTACAACATTCAGAGTCATATATCATGAAGAGGTAAAATTATTAGCAAGATAATCGACCTCTATTGGATTAGCGATCAGGTAGCTGCTTTGCTCTGTGTTGGTACAAGACATTGAAGATGATAACAGTGGATGAATTATATTCTTAGACTTATTGGCAGCACTTTTAGAAAGACATCTACTGTGATGAGATCTACTCCCCACTGCTGTGCAATCAATTATTGTAAATGTAAATGTTATTAGGAAATGATCAACAGAGGGTTTTCAGGAAGCACTGTTAAATGTTCAGTTTCTATGCCATGTGTCAAAACAAGATCTAGAGTGTGATAAAAGTGGTGGGTGGGTTCTTTTATATTTTGAGAGAAGCCAATTGAGTCTAATAACAGATTAAATGCCATGTTGAGGCTGTCATTTTTAACATCTACATGGATGTTAAAATGATTATTTTATCTGAGCTGAGTACTAAATCTGAGAAAAAGTCAGAGAAATCAGACAGAAACTTTGTAAGGCCCAGGGGGACGATAGATGATAACAAATAAGACTGGTTTTTGAGTTTACCAGCTAGGGTGAACAAGGCTAAGCATCAGGCTTTCAAATTATTGGAGATTATGTATCGGTATTTCAGGAGCGGGACTACGCCTGCAAACACGCTCCTTCCGAGTGTGGCCGATCTCAAATCTCCCGTTTTTAAGTAAGATCATTGAAAAAGCAGTTTCTCAACAGCTCAGTTACTTCTTAAAACAGAATAATTGCTACGATGCCTTCCAGTCAGGTTTTAGACAGAACCACAGCACTGAAACCGCTCTGACCAAAGTGTTTAATGACATATGTCTGAATACAGACAGTGGAAAAATGTCAGTCCTAGTTTTACTGGATCTCAGTGCAGCATTTGATACAGTTGACCACAACATATTACTCAAACGACTGGAGAACTGGACAGGTCTTTCAGGAACTGTACTAAACTGGTTCAAAACATACGTAGAAAACAGGAAATACTTTGTATCAATAGGTAACTTCACATCTGAGCAGACAAGTATCACATGTGGAGTTCCCCAAGGTTCCATCTTGGGACCCCTTCTGTTTAACATCTACATGCTCCCACTGGCACAGATTATAAACAACAACAAAATAAACTATCACAGCTATGCAGATGACACACAAATATATATCACAATGTCACCAGGAGACCGAGGCCCTGTACAGGCTCTTGGTAAATGCATTGAGGAAATCAATGACTGGTTGTGCCACAATTTTCTCCAGCTAAACAAAAACAAAACTGAGGTAATAGTGTTTGGCGCCAAAGAAAAACGATTACAGGTCACCAGAGAACTTCAATCTATACATCTAAAAACCACAAACCAGGCGAGAAATTTGGGTGTAGTGATGGATGCAGACCTAAAGTTAGAAAAACACATTAAGACAATAACAAAGTCAGCTTACTATCACCTCAAGAATATATCAAGGATAAAAGATCTGATGTCTCAACAGGACCTGGAAAAACTAGTCCATGCATTCATCTTTAGTAGGCTTGATTACTGTAACAGCATCTTTACAGGTCTACCTAAAAAATCAGTCAGACAACTACAGCTCATTCAGAACTCTGCTGCTCGAGTCCTCACTAAGACCAAAAAAGTGGACCACATCAGTCCAGCTCTGAGGTCCTTACACTGGCTGCCTGTCCGTCAGAGGATAGACTTTAAAGTTCTGATGCTGGCCTATATAGCTCTGAATGGTTTAGGACCAAAATACATCAATGACCTCCTGACCCAGTATGAACCATCCAGATCCCTCAGGTCATCTGGATCCGGTCTTTTATCAGTTCCCAGAGTCAGAACCAGACACGGAGAAGCTGCATTCAGCTTTTATGCTCCTTATATCTGGAACAAACTCCCAGAAAGCCTCAGATCAGCTGAAACACTCAGTTTATTTAAATCCAGGTTGAAGACTCACCTGTTCTCAGCTGCATTTGAATAAAGCACCAAATCGACACTTTAAGCTTAAATTTCAAAACTTACATTTAACTACTGATTTTATCTACTGTTCTGATTTTATCTGTTTTGATTTTATATACTGTTGTTTGTTTGTTTGTTTGTTTGTTAATTAGTTAGTTAGTTTATTTGCTTGTTTTATTCAATTTTAAATCATGCTTTTTATTTGTTCTTGTTTCTAATGTCTCTGTAAAGCACTTTGAAACACCTTGTTGTTGAATTGTGCTATACAAATAAACTTGCCTTGCCTTGCCTTGCCTTCCGGTTGTCATCTATATAGATTCCCCCAGTTCTGCAAGCTGTTCATTCTTGTTTACGTGCCCCACCCTCCCTCCCTCCTTGTTCTCAGTTCTTTAACTTCTTCACTCCTATGTAGTACACGGGGATCTGCCAGGCCCGGAAGCCGTTGCCAGTCCCCTTCGAGGCCTTCCCCAAACTGCAGCTCAGTTCATGTCCAAGCATTCACCTTTACCTACTAAAACGCTGTCAAACCTAAAATGGGAATACAGGAACTCCAGCAACACTTGAAGGGAAGAGGAACAACTTTATTGCCTGACCAACGCATTTCGGCTTGTGGCCTTCATCAGAGTCATAGTAACATATAGTAAAAGTGTGCTTAAATTAAAAACAGGAAAGAAAAAAATTCAAATTAACCAATCACATCTTCACAGATGAACCAGCTGACATATGTCAGGTTAGTATTGGTTAATTGGTTAAGTTACGCCCAAGTAAATACTGGACTAGGTCATTAATGATGAAGACAGGGGTGAGGAGACATAATCCCCACCTGCCTTAAAATACATGCATGAAATACAGAAAAAGAATATTACAAATATACAAAAAAAATGATTACAAAGACAAACATTTAATTCAAAAAGAAGTCAGTGCAGCAGTTAGATTAAAGAAACAAGAGGACATCATCACATGGATAAACATTTGTGGAAAGGTCCTGATTTATGTCTCTTAAACCTAAAATGAGGACGTGGGCCAAGCTAGTGAAATAAAAAGTCTTTCTTGGTCTTTGGTTGATTAATAGGCTGGTGTTGAAAATTGCTGCCACACTGCCCCCTCGGCCTGTGCTTCGAGGTTTCTGATGGTTAGAATGACTCGGTGGTTGATTCATTTAAACTAACATAATCATCCTGCTGTAACTAGGTTTCTGTAAGGACAGAGTAGATCAATTTGTTGATCAGTTATTAACTCGTGTACTAAGAGAGACTTGGAAGAGAGAGACCTGATGTTTAGTAATCCACAATTCACTGTTTTACTCTTTGGTTCAAATGTGGATGCTGTATTGTTCTTCCTTTGTGATTTTTTTTTTTATTTCAGTCCTTTTTTTTGCGGATTTTTAGTTTATTTTTTCTCTGTTTGGGAGCTGACACAGTCCCTAAGGGGATGGGGTTTGAGGAGGTAATGGGAGGAAGAAGCTGCAGATAGACGTGTAAGACTGCCACTCTGCTTCCTGGTCCCAACTCTGGATAGTCACATTTTGGGGGGTTTAATAAATTTGGCCAGATTTCTAAAAATGAGGGATGGAACAAGAACAGGCTTCCCCCAGAAAGTTTCCCCATTATCTATAAAGTCAACATAGTTTTTTGGACACTAATCAGAGGAATTTAAGGAGATGTCACTGCTGGTCTGATTGGGGAGGAGACCAGAGAAAACTACAGAGTCCGACATTGTTTTGGCAAAGTTACAGACTGATTCAATATTAATATTAGTGACCTCTGATTGACGTAACCGGGTGTCATTACTGCTGACGTGAATACCCTTACACTTAGCCAGCAGTTTTAAATTTCCCTCAAATGTCGCCTGCTCTCGCCCCTGGAAGACAATTGACTATGGTTGCTGGTGTCTCTAGCTTCACATGTCTCAGAACAGAATCACCATCATTAAATCTGAAATGGACTGTTTTTGAACAAACAGCAACTCTACAAAATAACAAGTCAGAACCTCAAGCTTCGAATTAATGACAGATTTCCAGTAGTTACAAAAATGAATGTAGGAATTAACACTGAAGATAAATTCTGCTAAATAAAGTTTTAGCCTCAATGAAGTGTCTAATGGGGACTGAATGTGACAGCAGAATGGTATGTGTTATAGCAGATACAGGCAGGAATAACAACTCTGTTTGTCTGTGAACACACAAAGTGGTTGTAAAGATGTGATAAGATGACTAAATGGGCTTTAATATACTATTTTGGCATTGATCAAACTGACTTTTATTGACAACGTGCATTCAAGGGAAAATGTATGTGTTCATAGAAAGAGTAGAAAATTGATCTTTTACTGAATTCGTTTTAAATCATAATATGAGCATAAATCTCAAACAGCCTGTTTATAGTGTGTTTATAGTGTACATGTTCGCTCTAATATCCATGCTTTTCATGTGTGCAAAATGATATCCATATCCATGGTAGGGCACTATGCCAAGATAGTTTCTACCAAACACATTGATTTAAACACAAATGAACCCACACCATGTGTTCTTTAAAACATAAAGAAGCAAATTTAGACAATGAGACTGAAAAATGTTCTTTGGTCCAGTTTATATCCTGTGATGAATGTTGTTTTGTCCCTATGCTAAATATGCACTACACTTCATCGGTATTCCTAGGGGTGTAGTGTTAAGAGGGCTATTTCACAATACAGCTTTTGGGATACATTTTATTTAAGGCATTCTGTTAGAAAGTTTTATACGTACCTTATAAATTTAGAGTTATGTTCATTATATACATTTTTATATTCACTAATAATTACTAGGCTTATTTTTTGTCACCCACCAGTTACTGTGTGCTTGTTTGTTCCCTTAGCGATACAATGCAAGGCAAGCTCCTTGGGCTGAACCAGCTAACAGCATGTGGGAAATTCCCTCACACAGTAGCCACTGAATCTACTGAAACATGTAAACTCCTTTAAGTGCAGGTTCGTTGGTATGATGATTGTCAGATATACTTAATTTATATATACTTATGTTTTGTTAACAAGGGTAACTCTGACCTAATAGCTAAGTGTCCCACCAGATATACTCCCAATGGCCATGGGTTAAAGTGGGTCCTCTGTAATTAAATGTGACTGGCATTTTCATAAAATGTAAATGTAAATGTGGATCTCATTTTTCTCAGAAACAAAACTCTTGTAAAAAAAATAATAATAATAAAAATCTCGTAATTCTTTGTTTTTACATTCATCAGGTCCCAATCAGCCCAAATAGCAAAGAGAGATTAAGACTGCATGCCATGAGTTTGGGTCTTAGGAGGGTATTCTGTGCATTTAGTGATTCCTAGTTTTGTAATTATGGAGTTCATTTACCTCCCTTTACTAATCCTTTGTCCTATCCTCTGCTGATTTCTAATCTGTTAAATCTACTCAGATTTTTATGCTTCAGCCATGTTTGTCATTTATTTGCAATTTTACATTGAGAATAATCTGTCTCCTGTGTCTTGCAATTAGTTTTACTTCCCCTCCTGTCTCATTGTCATCGGTAGTCCTCACATCCATGTTTCGACCTACCTGTGCCTCATTATCTTTCTGTGTTCAATTTTTTGATTACCTGATTTGTCTAGTCCTGTCCTTCCCCTCAGTTGTTGTCACAGTGTCTGTGCACGTCCCTGTGACTTCTCTGCTGGTACTTTCGATTTAGTTGTGTCCTTGTGAACTTTTAATGGATTCTCAGTGAAAACATATAGTTGAGCAGGAAAACAGAGGACTCACATTAGAATTTGTAATTTTCTTTCATGGCACGTTCATACTGGATTTTATGGTTTAAGTCCTGCTAATGGCCGTAATTGATCAATATAAATTGGAGAGGATACAGACGACCAAAAACTGACAGAATCTATAGACTTGTAGATATGTTCTTTAAAAGGATTTTAGAAAAAGTTATCTAAGAGTAGTACTGCATGACTGTCAAACATCCGCCTACTGAAATTTGGTGCAACTGATGTTTGGCACACATATGGGAAAAACATACGTACAAAATGCTAACCAGATCATAGGCAGTCAAGATAATCATATAATCTCTTTCCTTTGATATGCTACATCGGTACTCATGAATAAATGCAAAAAGCACAGCAGGAAGTTCAGGGGGCTTGAATGATTAGAGTAATCACAAAAAAAATAGAACTGGACCGTCTGTTTAGAAATTCTCCACAGCCACTGTGTAAACCGAGCACTAGGCAGTCTTTATTACCAAAGCTAGTTGCATCTTTAAACACTAACCTAAAATTTTATTTATAAGCAACTTTAAAAAAAAAAACCAAAAGAAAGAAAAAAAATCCTCCTCCTACACACTATCATGCTTACAGAAACAAACACAAATACTCCCCACTTACCCTGATTACCATCACAACACACCCACTCAGAATGTTTTACTAGGCAGAGAGCTAGACAGCTAGTTAACAACTTTCAGTTGTATCAATAAATCCACAGTACTTGACTTTCTTGTGAAATCTACTGAGAAATAATTCCCCATTACAAAACTGAATATCAAACATGTAAAGACATGTTATTATGTGTTTTCATCTATTGTACAGTGTCCTTGGATGTCTTGAAAGGCGCTTTATAAATACATTTATTATTAAAAATTATTTTCCTTACTAGAAAGATTGTATTAAACTCAGGGACTTGGGGTTAGCTAGAACTAGCCCTCTGCTGTAGTAAGAAAAATGCCCACAAACAGATAAAGAGCTAAAGCAGCTGACTATAATGTTCAATGTTCAAATTAACACTAAAGTTGTGGCCATTTTTGTAAGAATTAACTAGGACCAGAAAAATGTTGATCTTAATCTTTGACCATCAACTTCTAATCAATTCGTCCTTCAGTCCAAGTGTCAATGTTGGGTCAAAGTAAATTATAGACAATAGTCAGATGGATTCACATATTGAACCAAGGATGTCAAACTGAGGGATAATCTGAAAACATAATCCTTCTAGTAATGGCTGTTGTAAGCATAGGCATAAAAAAGTTAAATGTAGCTTGTCTTCATTTTCTTTCATATATATATGAATATAATATGATATATGATATTATATGATATATATAAAGAACCACTACAAAGTATTAAGGAATTTATTAAGGCATTTAAATTAGGAGATTACCTGCATGTGGGTGGTTGGGGGGGGGGGACGACTAAGAATACACTTGTTATTGGGTGTAACTCCAGTTCTGTGATTGAGTTTGTTGATATAGAATCTCTCTTAAACAGTCTTTGTTATAAGTCTGCTTTTTTTTCTTCTGGATAAGAAGCAAAGGATAAGCGAGCTCTATGATCACAAGTTTTACATTTTAAAAACAGTGCAGATATCTAGTTTACTCACTATCTTTCTAAATTACAATTTATTGAAAGGTTAATATGACTATAATGATGGCAAAACATGACTACAAGCAAGATCTATAAGTGTGGGAGGTCTTTGTATATGGGATGTATGTGTAATATAAGTTTCCAATTAGAATGAGTGGTCTGAGATTTTTGGCTTTGAAATAAAATCACTTGTCATTATGCTGCTGCACTATGCTGCTTCACCTTTAAAATAATGCATTGTTTCATTCTGTGATGTTCACAGAAGGCACCAGTGGTCATGTTCTGTTTTGTTTTTGTCAGTTGGTATTAAAGCACTCAAGACAATAGTTGTGTTGGCTCTGCACATTTTTAAAGCCCCTGTATTTCGATAGAGCTACAGTGCCCTCTGTCAGCATTTACAGGGATATCACAGACTTTTAGTTGGTATTCCCTTGTGTGTGTGCATGTGTGCGTGTGCAAATTGTTGGACAAAGACACAAAGACACAATTTAGCCGTATTGCCTCTGTACACCATCAACAAAGTGGATTTTAAGTCAAATAATTATTGTCTGATTAAAGTGTAGACTTTCAGCTTTAGTTCAAGATGTTTTACAAAGGTTTTGTAGTAACAGCGTTTTCTAGAAGGTTAAAATGAATTAGAGAAATTAACATAACTTTAAATTGTTTTCAATACTTGGACAAAGTTCATTGTCTGGAACTCATGGGTGTCACCAAATGCTGTTTCCTTCCTTGAGAATTAATTTCGCTTTCCTCATCTTAAGTATAGCAACTGGTTTACACCTTGTTGTAAACCATCTGTGTTTCCATTTATCAATGTTTCTGTAGACTGTAGATGTCTACTCAGATGTCTTCTTGAATATGTCATGTCTTCTTGTATTTTTTAATGGGAGAGTAGTGAGCTCAAGGAGGACTTTGACAATATTGGTAGAACTGTTTGAGTTCCCACCACGTTTAAGGCTCATGGGGGAATCTCGAAACAGTGAAAGAGTAAAACAGCATAGGCGTGATCATATGTAATGAACAAAAGGAACAGAGGTCACACAGAGGTCAGAGGGTGATTTGACATAAATGCAAGATGTGTACCTGAAAGCACAAGCATGTGCACTGTAACAAAATAATCTTAAAATAACCAAATTAGAATAGATTCATTCTCACCCAACTGGGATTAAATTGATAGCTAACGGAGATTAAAGCAAAGATCAAAGAGAGGTTGGGGTGTGGAAATCATAAGTTTAAAAAAAGATAGCTGAGACCTCATTTCACTGAGTGTTGGAAACACATATCTCCAAAACAGTTTCACACATGCAAGGTTTCCTACAATTGATTTGAATGTACAAACTAGTTTTAAACAACCTGTTTTTTGTGGTTTGTGTTTTAAATGTTACTTAGTACTGAATTCATACTGATAATTATAGATGGTAGGTATGAGCATTTTTATTGATATAACAGCAAGGAAGGAGTTTAACAGCTGTAATGGTTATACATAATTAGATAATAAATGCCAACAGTTCCAGAATATTCTCATCCTTTTCAATAAAATATAATAAAATCTTTATGGCTGTTGTGTCTTGAAGTCCTTGGTATAATGACCAACTCCCCCAACCCCCACCACCACCACCACCACCTCTATATAACATTAGCTAAGCATGAATAGGTAATTTATTAGCACTGGGTAGTATGTTGAAATTTGATATAGACACTTACTTTGAGATGGTATCTTATCCAGGTTAAACTGAAATGGATCATACAGTCAATGCATGAAATACGAACAGTCTTTCAGGCCTTTTGTTATTGCTGAGCTTTCCAGGGCATTGTTTTAAAAACTGTTTTCAGATTGCACCAATTTCATTGGGCAACATATTTAAAATTACAGCAAAAAAACTACAAAATATAAAACACTTTGAATCAGCTTCAGATTTAATATCTGAAGCTGCATAAATTGAATTAAAGTCTGAATTTCAATCACATATTATACAATAAATCCCAACAGTTGTACCAAGTGTACCAAGTGGTGTGCAAAGACAAGATTACATGAAACATGTCTCTGTCTAATAATTTATGAGCCTAATATATCATATGTATATTTTCAGTTGTAGATGAGGATGTGACACTATGACAAATTACCACAGATGCAATAACCGCAACCGTGGGCGTATATGCAGTGGGGCTGTTTTTGAGGTAAAGGGTCTTGAGGCAGTTATTAGCGTTTGCTTATGTTTCTGAAACTGAAAACTGATTGTGGGGAAAAAGAAAAAAGAAAAACCAGCGCCTTCCTCAGAGTTGATCATATCTTTATTTGCTCTATCTGACCTTGCTAGACAATTTTCCAATATGGGTCTGCCTCATTTATAGCCTTGTACTCATTTTTTACTAACACAAGTTTATATTATGTTTGAAACTTTCTGACCATACTTAGAGAGGAAGCAAAATGCATGCTAGCAGAACAGAAAAGTAATACTGATTTGAAGTAATCTTGCTGGTAATACATTTCGAGTGATAACACACAAGTATTACAAATAACAAAATAGATGCTTATGATCTATGTGTCTATGTTATGTACAGAATTTAATAAAATAGATTTTGATGTATCATAAGGAGGAAAACCAGTGCTGTGTTGTGTGTGCTGTGTGATATAAAGACAGAGAGAGAGGAGAGAAGAGAAAAAAATCTTTCTTGTATTGTTCGAAGTTCGAGTTTGAAGGATTTATGCAAGGCTCAAAATGACAAAACCTGTCACTGTGAATATCTATATCTTTAGCAAGCAATCTATTCCTACATGTGTAAGCATTTAATTTATGGACTGCTTTTAAAAAGGGTATCTAATTATTCAACACACTGACACTAGGGGGAAGCATTCAGCCACTTAATGGTAGAGGCTCAGTGTTTTTTGGTTACACTGAATAAATGTTAAAAGAAAGTCTCATAAAATAAGTCTTAGAGGTGCCTTTGACTTCTTACAACTCCATACTTTCAGCACTACAATAATGTGAATCGGCAAAGAGTGGCAATGTACGTCACACACTTACATTACCAAATACTGGCAGTAAAATGAAAATTGCAGTTACTGAAATTGATTCATTTTTGCTGTTTATATGAATGTTTATATGGTCAAGCTTCCATCAGTAACAATACCATGTTGTTTTTACAGGTCTAATTGTGTTGACTACTCAAAATACAGTTAATGTAACATCTGTTTCGGTGACATTTTTCATTACTGCCACTGTGGAAATACTCTGCTAAGAACACACCCATATCTGACTGCATTTAACAGAACAGTGGCCAGAATTTTTAGAAAGAAAGAAAGAAAGATCAGAGAAACTATTTTGATTTCTTTCTTTTTTAAGACAAACACCACAATGATAATATAACAGACTGAATCCAGACAGTGTGCACAATTTGGACTAAACTTGCTGAATACATCTGATATTTAGATTTGGGAAAAAAAAAAAAAAAAGTCCAGGCAGGTCACAACAGAAAAAGAACCATTCCATGTTACAAATAAAAAGTACAATAAAACTTAACTACAAAGGTATCTCACCAACAAAGGATAAAACAGGATAAATACTTACTAATTTTACATTAAAGACAACCTTTACCAAGATTAAAGTGTGACAAAGGCACTCCTGAGGTGAATCTGAAATATTCACATTCCAGTCTGACATTCATTCAGAATAATGATGGTAACAAATGAACCAGACACGCAATTTACTGATCGTCCTCCACTTGTGGTATTGACCAGTTCTGAAATCAACCAAGACCTCTTTGTCTGACACGTATATAGATAAATGTGTTGAATGTGTGGGACAAGAGTGAGACAGAGGAAATGGTCAACTGGTCAGTCTTGTCCTAGAATAGAACCTCTCAAGTAGTAGTATTAGTTGTAGTAGTGTACTACTAATATAGGAAAATGTTAAATAGGGTATGAAAGGTAATCACGGGGTAGGCAAACAAAGAAAAACAGAAAGCAAAGCTCAGAAGTAATGATGAAAATAATTATAAATAGGTGAAAACAGGTGAATATGTTAACAAATCATACACATCTGAGAACATTCATTGAAATCTACTTTATTTCATAAACTGGTTATAGTTTAAATGTGAAATGTTAAAAACCATAAAATAAAATGCAGTGTAAGAAAGTCCAACATTTACTACTAAATTATCACGTAGGAAATGTTTAGAAAATTCATTTACACTTTGAGTTTAAAAATTGTGTTAACTTCTACTAATAATAACTAGACTTACATTGTAAATGACACACACAAGCTATCTGATTTCTGAATGTCTGAGGAAGATTATAGCATTGACTATGAGAATCAGTGTGTTGCAGCCTGGGCAGCAGACGGTGGTCACTACACTGAATACAGATTGAATTTTTTATGCATTTTGTCAAATCTGAAAAGAAAATCTGAGAGATTCATACTCATTTCTTATATATTTTTGTATGCAGGTCCAATTTGGACCAAATAAATACGTTTGTATGAAAAAAATGAACATTTTCATTGGCAATTTTGAGCTCTCAATTCCCCCCTTCAAACCAGACACTGAGCTCTCACTTTGCTCTTTGAAGTATAATAGGATGATGGATAGGTTTGGCAAATATATTTAAATATAGCTACATCCAACTCAGTTGTATGTATTTGATATAACAATGCAAAACGTCTAATAAAAATAATACTGCAAATAATATTAATAATCATGGACATAATAATAATAATAAGGGCTACACCTCTCCAAATGCAGCTAACAGCACATCACATAACTCTTTAACGAACAAAACATAAGGGTGAATAAAACTTTTGGATTTCCCAACACTCCACTTACCTTTCATTTGCAGCCAGTATGTTTTTTACATGAAGCTAGTCCTGGATAAGCCAGCTAAGCAGCATTGTTTTTACTGGGCCTAAACACTCTGCTATGAAATTACAATTTATGGGCTCTTAGTTTTACCATCAAGAGTAAAACTAAGAGCACTACACTAACGAGATCACTTGTAGTATACCATGTAATCTTTGACTTATTTTACTGGATCACCTTAAAATTATGACTGCTGACTGACTGCTGCTAGCAAGCCAATGTAAGTAGTCTTAGCTAAAACCAATGACTGTAGAAAACAGTCATTGGCTAAAACTGTAAGCTAGCTAGCAACACACCAGTCAGCAGCTTACAGAGACATTCAAATGCTACCATAAAGATAGATGACAGTGTTACTTTAACTCTTGAAAGTCTGTTTTCCAAAGGAAAGCTTGGTCAGCAAGTTACCTTCATAAAATATGGAGGCAGAGTGCACTAATTCCACCTACACAAGTCTGAAGTAACAACAGTATACAACACTGGAATTTGACTCTATAACTGGACACAAAGATGGCCTTAGAGCAAAAGCGGCCAAGAGGTCCTACTCAGTGACTTGAATTGTAAACGTGATGCCTAGCAGACAGCTGCTGGCTACAGCTACCTGTGGCAATTTTTATCAAGGAAAAAGTAACTGATGAACTGACTCAGTTTTGGAGGTACCCTCAAGTGGCTGTTAAAGAAACTGCACGTGCAGGCTTCATTTTACTGCATTTCGTTGCCTTGTACCTGTGACATGTGCAATGACAATAAAGTTGAATTCTATTCTATTCTATTCTGTTCTATTCAGCCTGGGGGGACCTAAAGGGAGACCAAGGAGTGCAAAACTTCCATCTGTCACTTTTGAGGATTTGTGGCTTGGTAGCTATGTTGCTTCACTTAATTTTTTCCAATCATGATGACTGGCCGCTGCTTGCAAACATGACCTATGGAAACTTTTGATTTGTGTGGTGTATATGAGACAGGGCAATTTCAAATATTAAGCGTTGTTTCCAAAACAGAAATTCTGTAGCAAAATCTAAACTCGATAGACATTTAATGTGTATCTCACCTAGCAGATAATTTGGCTTGTCTTTCAGTAAATTTCAAGCTATATGTTTTATAAATATTATAAAATATTGTTTGTTTATATAGACAATATAATACAAATTATTAATTAGACTGTGACACCTGTGGGGAGCCACTGTGTGAATGGTGTTAAACTCACCTGCACCCTCAACCTCTTTTTGGTTTGATTTTTGGTTTTGTTTTCACGTTTAAAAGCACCCTTTACTATCATTCCCACACTCTGACATTTACAATGATGTCACTGCAAACCAGACCTCATGACCTAATTTGCACCATAATTTCTTCTATTAATCATTCTAAGAAATGACGTATATTTGGTGCTGTGTTCTTGAACTTTTCCCATTTTGTCACTGTACTTTGGTGCTGTACAAATTATTTTTACTTTTAAGTTACTGAATTTAAAGAGACTATTAGAAAGTAGTTTTTTTCCTTTCTTTCTTGTTTTGTTTCACCCTCAAAACATGCCTGAGGTCTGTGTCATGTGATGGAGTCTCCCAGTACACTGAAATTAAAATTGTCAAAAGTTTTAACACATTTCTAAAACAATGATTACAATTACCACAAAAGAATGAATACTGGAAGATATATACCTGAAATTCTTAAAATCAACTGTTACTGTAGCTTGTACAAGCAGTAGTTATAGACTAATGGTTTGCATTCTTGACAACACTGATCATTCTATAAAATAGCCTATGCTTTTGCCACAATTTTATTTCCAAAGAAATGCAATAACATTGTAGTAATTTAGTGATAAATATTATGTGTATATACATATATATATATATATATATATATATATATATATATATATATATATATATATATATATATATATATATATATATATATATATATACATAACATGTGGTCACTTTACATGTCCCTTGAGTACACGGTAACCCCCAATAGACTATGCCACTTATGTTTTGTCGTCACAGGGATATAATCTGGCAACAGCCTTAGAAATAAGAGGCCCCTTGTAACCTAATCGATTGCCGAGCAGGGAGGCAGACTGGGTCCACACTCTGTGATCCGTTTCTCTGTGTCAGACCAAGTTCCCAGAATAGCAGCTCGTGCTGGTTGTCTGTGGAGGAGATGGAAGAGGAAGTCAGTGGTGGATGTAACAACTGTTGCTTTTGCTGCCGCTGCGGAACCATACCTGTCAGTCCGCGCTGCATGTTAGATGTCGGACAAGAATGAATTCCGTTTCAAGCCGAGACATTCAGTCTGGATCAGTGTGCAAGTTCATGGGATTATATAAACTCCTACGTGTTTAAGGTAAATTAAAAAAAGAGAGCGCGCGGGAGAAACCTTAGTGCGTGAATCGGTTTCCTGTTTGAACTAGGTAACTGCTTTGATATAGCCATTGAATTTCGTTCGGCTATCAATTGGCTACAGACGCTTCAGAGCTGCTAGGGGCGCATGTCTGCAGCAAAGGCAGACAAGGAGCGTCTGTCTGATGAATGGAAAGCCAGACGGGCTCTGCTGTAGACTGCGGTGATCGGATAACCTGTTGAATTGCAGCTGTCAGTCAGCTCCGAGCCTTCCAGGCAACACAGCCAGCAAAAATCACTTAACACGAGAAACAGCGCGTTGCCACTATAAGAACAAAAAGTCGCTTTACGGTTTTGCAGCTGATGGTTATTTCCAGAGATGCGCTGTTGCCAGCCAGGTATGCACTCTGTCCTTAGCTTACTACTTAACTTGCCTGATGATCTGCAAAATACACTTTTCTTGCCTTTTTGCTGTTTTTCTTAGTTTGAATATTTTTGGCTTCCTAAAGTAATCGTGCAGACAAAGTAGGAAGTAGTTTCAAAGTGGAAGGCCTTTATTTAAAAAGGAAACTGATAATTTAACTTATTATTATGGCTGATGGGACAGTGCCCCACGTTGGCTAGCGTTTGGACGCATTGCTGTTGTCGACTTTATCCGCCGTTTAGTTTGCCACTACATCACATTATTCCTATTGTTGGCAGCAGCAGCAGCAGCAGTTAAAACAGATGAAGCTCTACCGGTTTGACCTTGAGTCACATCTCCACAGTAGCTTTTTGCCTATTATCATTACCCGCGGATTTCCAGTCCTTTGGTTGTTCAAAATAGCTTGGCTGCTCCCTGTCGCTATGGCTAATTCCTTAGGAACCGGTGGATCCAGTTTGATCCTTCTCTTTCTTTCCTTACCAACTTGTTGAGTTTTCCACTTCTTTGTTCCTACTGCAAAAGTCCACGGGGTAAGACAAGAGTCGTGCGACTTCTAATGGAATGCTTTACAGTCACATCCAGTGAGTGTATAACTTGGTGGGGCAGCGCGAGTGTCGTTTTTTTTTTAATGTGGAAAACTGTGCGGGACGCACGCAGAAGAAGCTTTTGACATTCACCTGTAGGACACTATCGACGCGCACCTCCTCAACTTTCCAATGATTTTTTCTGAGCTGACTCATGTGAATTAGAGGATGTTTTTCGCTTTTAGTGGACTGCTAATGAGACGTGTCGATCTAAAAAGAAGTCCTTTCTTTCGTATTGAGACATCCCTGGACTAAATAGGCATATTTTACTCTTTGTTTCATTAAAGGGAGGTGGAGACACCTTGCCACCCCCTCCTCCGTCCTTGACTGAAAGCACCAACTAATTTTTGCACAAGGGAGACTCTTGAAGGTAATTATGTGAATATATATATTTTTTATTCACTCCACATTACTTTCTTGTTTTACTTTCACGTTTCACTTTTAATTTTAGTGGCTTATCGTATATAAATAATCACTGTTTAAAAGAAATGGCTATGCCTAGTTGCTGTGACTATAAAATGGCCAAAGATTACCCCCATGTAGCTAAGAGGAGGTCTCATGTATGTACTGAGAAAATTGTGGCTGACTTCTTTTCACCAGTAAACTGTTATTAGAGTATCTAATATCTAATCATGGGAAATGAAAAAAGGGGATGTGGATTCTGCGTTTGTCTTGCCCTCTTTTCTCATTATTTAAGAGCTTAGTTGTATGTTCTTCAAGGAAGCCAGCAGCTGTGCAGTGATACAATGTAATGTTGTTGTGACACTCCACACGTTTAAATAATATCAGAGTTTTTGTTGTTGTTATGTGCTTCCAAATTCTAATGATTATAAAGTCACTTTGTATTTCTTAATTATAACATTTTTAGACTCAGCAATGAAAGGAGGTTGAGCGATAACGATTGAACCAAACTTCAGTTTCTAACATATAAAAATAAGAAATCCCATTACAACTTATTCATATGTGCCCCATTACACCAACACTCAGTTAAAAACAGAGCGTGCCTTACACTGCCCTTCTAGAAAGTTGAATGTCTTGTGTTTCGTTTTGAGGCGATGCCACTTATTGTGTTGGTTGCTTTGTCACTTTGTTTGGCACCAAAGTTCAAATTGTAACGTAATAAATTTTAGTGATTAATCTGTCAGCATGATGCACATTTTGGTTCATCTTCCCTTGCCCGTTTTGTTATTCGCTCAAATAGTTGAGGGGTTCATTTAACCTGAAATAAAGATAGGTGAAATGTATAACGTTTGTACAATGATTATGTAATTTCGTGGAAACAGGTGATATAAAGGAACCATGAAATCAACAATTCAACTTCTTTTTAGACAAGCACTCTTTTCATTGTAGAATGTGAAACTAAAACACGGCTGTTCACACATTTAAAATAGTTCACAGGGTAACTTGCTAAATATACATGACTACTTCTCTAAAAAGAAAACAGCACAGACCTATTGTTGCTGTAATAAACTTCTGTAGAGTGGAAGTTATACACACAAAGCTTTTTAGCTGCTGTGAATTGCAGTTAGTTTGCACATGCATTGCTTTGATCGTGCAGGTTTACGTGATCATTCATTGTGTCACTTAGTTTTATCTGTTTGTCTTCATCGTTAAACAAATGAAGAATTAAGACAAATTAATAATGTAAACGTTGCAGTAATATCTCAATTTTCTATTGCAGCACTCCCAGAGCCCTAGAAATGGAGACTTCCAAAGACTATCGTACTAGTAAGTCTTTACATGTATTATTTATTACATTCAATTGACACTGTGACCCATACATTATAAACAAGGACACACTATAACGCATATATTCAAATGCATGTTTATATTCTACTGAATATGAGAATAATAATGATTGCATCGTTATGAGAACTTTGACCTTAAGAAGTGGTTTTGAATTTCACAGTGAATCCAAAAATTTTCATTTGATTTTTAATTGATTTATTTTTAAACCATGAAAAAAAAACAAAGAAAACCCCAAAACATTTTTGCAATCACAACACAACATTTTAAGGGATTTTCCCCCAAGTGCAGCCTTTTTCCTGTTCACCCCTTAAAGTTAGAGAAAATGCATTAGCAACATCCTGTTGAACGAAGCAGATACTGGATATGCGCTTTGTGGTGCTCCATTGCCCTTTGCTGGTTTCCTTTGGGCAGGTCTCTTGAATATCTTCCCTGCCCCCCCCCCTCCACACCATGTATTTCGCTTTGGTGTGCATATTTCAAAACAGGTAGCATGTTGTTGATGATCTGTGGGGACTTTTAGGTCTTCATTTGGGGTTTGCGCTTGCAGGAACACACAGGCGAATAGTCTTGGAGGTGGAAAAAAGAAATGGAGGCTCTTTTTCTCCCTGCCTGTCGGTGCGTCACTTCTGAAATAATATTTTTATAATTATATATCTTTCAAAAGGCATACATCTTTGGAGGATACTAGATGGAATTGTCATTGCTCCCATATATTTTGACTTTCTCCTAGGTTTGGCGAGGCACTGTGTACTGTGGGTGAAAATTTAGGTCAAGTAGTCTACCTTTGTGTCACACATCATCACAGTCTCACTCAGTACTCTTCCACATGTACACAGCTACCCTACTACACTAATTCTTAGCATCCCCTGTTACATATAAACACTCTGTTTACACGTTTTCCAAAATCTCTGGGAAACTATGTTACAAATATAACAAAAAAATTGAGTGTAGTGGTTTGTAATTCCTACGTTTAAAAAAAAAATACAAAGACAACGTATCAAACGTTAAAACGTTAAAAGGGAGACATTATATTGTTCTCATGTATTTGTTTGTTTTAAGACACATAGATTAATTTCGAACTTTATGGCAGCAACATATTTCAAATAATTTAGGAAAGCGACATGTTTACCTCTGTGTTGCATCCCGACTTCTGCTAACACTACTCATAACCATTTAGCATACTATAAAAAAATGCCTTTCTAGTCTTGCTAGATAAAAGACGCAACTTTCTCGATGCTTTGTTTTGCGTTTTAAAAAATCTTTTAACTGTCTATTTTTTATTTTATTTTTATCTGCAGCCTTCTCAACTTAGCATCAAGCCTCTTTTACTTCAAAGCCTCGCTGTTGTCATAAGTACAGAATGTCGTGTGGTATCGATTTGCTGATATAAGCAAGGTCTGTTCTGCAAAAGTTATGGTTATGCTGCAAAAGAAAACTAAAAGCAGAAAACTGTGTATAACACTCATTGTAAGAAATGCCGTGTGCACTTATGAATCCCCATATGGTTTTGCTTTGGAACGGCACACAAGACAGTTTTCCATCTCATTTCTGTCCATCTTATATGAACTCAGGTCCGAACAAAGTGCTAGTGTTTTTAAATCTTGTTTATATAGGCAACACTTTTTTTAAATTTTACTTTTTAAATTTTTTTTTGCATAGTAATGTTGCTAAACTGTGTTCCACAGTGATAGTGGTTTTCAGTAGTATCCTGAGATTATGTAATGATTTCCTCTGGGCACGCGAACAGATTTCTCCAGAGTCTGTAGGTCTTTCAACAACTCTCGATGTAGGATTTTTTAAGTGAAAAACCTCCCCATCTTTACTTCTGTGGGAGTCCAACTAATCTGGGATGTTCGTAATAGCTTGTCTTCTCCAGCCGTTTGTTGTCCCCGATCTTCCTTTTTCCAAATGTATGGCTGGTATAAAACTCAGAAATTGCCTATATTTGACAAATTGAATAAGTATGTATGATATTGACACTTAAAACAAGTTATAAGAGCAGAAATTCCATTTGCTATCCTGGGACAATGATTGGACTTTATAAGCTATGCTCACTGTGTGTTAGTGAAGTCAGCAATTATTACACCTACAAGTTTCATGTGTACACATTTGTTCCTTTCCATTTGCCAACACATTAAATCATGTCAATTTTGTATATTACTCAAAGAACATTTTCTTCCGTAAGATTAAAGTGTTTGATATCCTAATCTGTTCATACAGATTTGACTCAGCAAACCAGGGGCACCAACGCAAACCTCAGTCCATGAAAGCATACGTGTGTGTCTGAGTCTATTATTTACCCATACCCAAATGTATTATCTATCAGCCAGTAAAACGTTAAAAGTTTGTGTCTGCAAACTCACTGGTTGTGATATCTATGTATCTATGTATCGATTGGTATAGATTTATATTTCAAGGGGATTCTACTGGATTCAGTTCAGTTAACCAATTTTCATTCTCAAGAAACCAGTTTGAGATGATTTCAGCTTTGTGATATGTACTGTGGTCATAAATGGATGGAAATGGTCAGTAACAATCCCAAGATAGACAGTGGCATTTAAACAATGCTCAATTGGTACTAAAGGGCCCAAAGTGTGCTAAAAAAATTATTCCCCACCATCACAGCACCACCACCACCACCAGCCTGAGTCACTGATATAAGGCAGAATGGAGCCACACTTTTATGTTGTTCAAATGAAATCGCAACCTATAAATCTGAGTACTGAGGCAGAAATTGAAACCTATAACTTTCCAATCATTTGTTGTCGAGTTGTGGTTAGCCTGTTTAAACTCTAGCCCTCCGTTTTCTGTTCTCAACTAACAGAATGGCAGCCAGTGTCATCTTCTACTCTACTGTAGCCCATCTGCTTCAATGTTTAACATGATGTGCACTCAGCGATGTTCTTTTGCATACCTTTTTGTAACAAGTTATTTGAGTTACTGTTTCCTTCAGATTGAAGCAGTCTGGCCATTGTCCTCCGACCTCTGTCATAAAACAAAACATTTTTTACAGAGGACTGCCATTCGCTGGATTTTTTTTTGGACATACTGTATTCAAAGTCACTTAAATCACTTTTTTTCCCCTATTCTGATGCTCAGTTTAAATTTTAGCAGGTTGTCATGCAACATATACATATACATTGAATTGCCGCATGCGACTGGATTGAATTAGATATGTCTGTTATAGATAGATAGATAGATAGATGATAGATAGATAGATAGATAGATAGATAGATAGATAGATAGATAGATAGATAGATAGATAGTAGGGGTGCAACGATATTCGTATCGATATTGAACCGTTCGATACAGTGCTTTCGGTTTGGTACGCATATGTATCGAACAATACAACATTTGTAATTTATTTTATCAACTTTCCTTCTGACGATGCTGTCTGTGTTGAGCGCTCAGTGAATCTGCGTTCGACTACTCCGCCTAGGCTGCACTGTCGAGCGCAGATCCACTGAGCGCTCAACACAGACAGCATAGTCAGGAGGAAGAGCGCAGGGCAAGCTAGCGAGACAGAAGTTAAGCTCTCCTTGCAAGATGGACCTCCCCCACCCTCATTCAGATCTGGCGTTTGGAATTATTTTGGTTTTCATGTGAGGTATGACCCTGAAGGTAAGCGAGTCATGGACTAAAGTAAAACAGTATGTTGGATGTGCCATGCAATGCTTAATTACATTGGTGTGAACTAGTGTGTTAGCGCAGTTAGCTCGTTAACGTGTTGGCCGTCTAGCCCCGTGCACGGGGCGATCGGCGGTAGCTCGTTAACGGAGATTTGCCATGTTGTGGTGTTAAGGTCATTTCAACGAGATTAACCTGAAAGCACTAGTGGGAACACAACGAATATGACTGCACATTGCCGACATCATCCTAGTGCAAAGACAAAAACAACAAGCATGCTACTAACTTTAGCCGAGTCATTTAGACAGCTGTTAGCACGTGATTCTCCTTATGCTGCTGAGAATATAGCCCAGAAGAAGCGGATAGTATAGCTTTTATTTTGGAAAGAGACACTTCTCTGTAATAAACTCTCTTTTCCAAAGATGAGTGATTCCTCAATCAGATACAGGGCTTGCAAAATCGCTAGCCCAACGTCCCGGAGCTAGCATCTTTCCAGTCGGGCTACAAAAATCTCTCTGCCCTGCCCGTCGGGCTATTGTAGGAAAAAAAAATATGTCAATGCTTTTGCATTCTTTCAGAAATGTAGCTGGGTAATTATGTCATTGGCATCGGTGAGCCACTGTCAATATGTGACATATTGAAATCGCGTTTGAATTTTCGCTTGTTTTTCTGCTTTCACTTTGCAATGACAGCACTGATCTGTGAGTGATGATAATTTGTTCACCAATTCCTCTGACATCGTCTTATTAATCGTTAGCTTACTATGCAAACATGACAAGTGAAATCTCCCGCAGCAAGCTTAAACATGTGAGAGGTTGATCGCGCAGAGAATCGCTGAGCTTATGTGAGTCCGTGTGTAAAAGTAGCAGTATATATATTTTAGTTCTGCTGAGCCAAATAAGACAGGTCGGGGTGAAGAAGTGACAGCCAAAGAAAAGCTTACCACAAAACGGAGAAGTTATGACAAATCAGACTATAAGGCAAAAAGAAAGTGCAGCTTTATGGTTTCATGGACAAAAGAATTTCTGTGGCTGCAATATGACAAGCTAAATAACCAGGGCTGCACATAAGTGGTCCGCAGGTGCGCATTCGCTGTCAAAATAAAAAACGCGCACAAGGGTTAGGGTTAAATTTAAAAACTGTACTTTTGAGTTAAAATATATATTTATAATTTTAATAAATGACAAATTAAAAAGGCATGAACATTTTTTGTATCGAAAAAATATCGAACCGTGACACCAAAGTATCGAACCGAACCGAACCGTGAATTTTGTGTATCGTTGCACCCCTAATAGATAGATAGATAGATAGATAGATGGATAGATAGATTTGGGATTACCTAGATTACCATGGTACTGTTAGGTGTCTGACAGCATCTGTTACAGTAATGGAAAATCCTCCATGACAAATCTGGGCCACTCCTGTCTCCAGGACAGTATTGCCAAGGGATAGCCAACGTTGGTCACCTGAGATTTCCTCCAACCCCAACCTGTGCAACCTGAGCCTAGGCCCAGGGATTGTGTCTTGGACAGCATCTCCCAGTAAGCCCACTCAGTGAGGCTGTAACTACAATGGAACAATGCCACAGAAAAAGCTTGTCAAGTTAAGAGGAGCTGTCAAAGAGAGAAAAGATCTGACACAGATTTCTTTTTTCATGTATGCGGGGTCACTTTAGACATATTCAGAAAAAACAAATTGTAACAGTGCACCATTGTAGCAATTCACAGGAAGCATCTATCATATTCTTTTGATTTTTTACAGAGATTCCATAGCTGCAGCTATCCTTTTTAAATCGGACTGATAGTGTGGTGACACCACAATGGATACTTTACAGTATTTCTCACTGTGGCTCCTAAGGGGTCAGAAGGGGTGTTTGCCTGTTGCTACTGCATTGTTCTAGTGACCCTGATGGGGCCATGCTGTAAGGGGATAAGGGATTGGTTTGCTCTCCCTCTGAGTGGACACCGGGCTATCCATAGCCCGAGTTCTGTACAAACTGCTGAGAGAATGCAATTTGATCTACATTTGCTGAACATTATAATCACATAGGTGGGTAAAAACTTTTGGGTAGTTTGGTTTTGCATTCTGGATATTGACTACCTTAATGACTATTCAAAATAGGTCTTGAAATAGATCTGAGTATGAAGAAATTAATCATTTTCAATCTGAGAAGGCAAGCAGCAGAAGGCTTCTTAATCTTATTCAGTATGTCAAATCGAGACATTATATTTATTTCTGTTCTATTGTCACTATATTTACCTGCATTAAGATCATAGACCAGAAATAAGCATGCAGTAAGGTCTGGTATTTTGCTGTCACAGTCTCTAATGTCATCCTCAATAACACCATTTATTTTTCTCAACAGCAACTTTCTCAATCTTAACCTCAGTCTTTGAAACCTTTTGATGTAACATAACCAATTTAACACAATCAAGAAAACTGGCATTTTTCACATAACAGTGGCATTTGTTGTTCAAGTACCGTATTCTACAGCACAATGCAGATTGCAGTGTTTCTGTGTCTCCCAGGTAACGGCAAATGCTCTCCTGGTAAGGAGAACTCGAGAATGTTGGCGGATATATCAGCACCTAATGGAGAGACAGTTCCTCAGGGTCCTAATTCCCCTGGTGGTGAGTGCTCAGTTATTAGATACACATTTCTGCAGTCTTCCAAGAACAGCTGTAGAATGAGCAGAGGCACTTTATCATTAA
Organism: Mchenga conophoros; assembly: GCF_057382185.1. Classification (NCBI taxonomy): domain Eukaryota; kingdom Metazoa; phylum Chordata; class Actinopteri; order Cichliformes; family Cichlidae; genus Mchenga; species Mchenga conophoros. Next base: position 26,632,365 of record NC_140541.1, read on the forward strand.
AAATCAGCATTAGATGATTCAGGTTGGCTATGCGTTAAGATATTTTTTCACAAAAAAAGTTTTGCAAGGAAACAAAGAATACTCTGTTTCCCATCAGTAACTATGGAATACATAACTGATACATTTATAATTGGTTGCGCCAGGTAAATTACCATGGCAGATGTGAGCAGATCAGAAAACAGATGCCTGTGATAATATTTCTGGTATCTTGCATGGAACACATGTTCATTTGATTTGTGTGGAAACTTTAAATTGTAAAAAAGTGGAGGAAAAGCCATCCAAAGCATGAAGCTAGAATGACATTCTTGTCTTAAATTTGAGAAGCTTCGTGAGAAAATTATCGAATAAAATATACCTGAAGACGAAAGCAGCGTTACCAAGGGGCTGTAGATTACACAGTAAAAGCTTGCGTGCAAACAATGTGCCCTGTTGCATCTTATATCATGTTGCACTTGGTCTGAAGTGTTGCTTGGTTCCTTTCAGCCTACTGACTTATATCTATAGATCATCTCTAGCAGTGTCACTGTGAAGCAGCAAAGTAAGAAAAGGGGAAACAAAGTAAGACAAGGGACCTCAGTGAAAAAAAGGGGAAGCTTATCTCCCACATGTTTAGAGATGCAGGGAGGTGGGCTGTGCGATGGTTTTCACAGGGAAATACTTTTCACCAATAAGAGCTGTTGTCATCGTCTCAGTTGCTTAACATGCTTGCCATTTGAGGTTTTGTTTCAAAAGAGTTGTGTTACTACTCATCATATACTGACAATAAGCACAAAGGGGTACAAATTTTGGTGCCAAATTTCTTAAACTTGCAAGCAAAAGCAGAAACCGTACGGGGGTTATATTTGTGTTATGCGCTGATTACACTCTAGCTGACTACATGACAGATTGAGGGATGCCTGAATTTCTTTTTTGGGGTTCGGTCACCTTCTCAATCAGTAGTGATCATGATTCTAGGTTTTCTGTTCACTATATGAAAATTCAGATAACTCGTAAATTGAACGGAGACGTAGTAATTATAAAAAACAGTATCTAGATGATTTTCCTAGCTGTTTTTGTCATGCGGATTGTTTCAAGCGTATCCTCATCTGACCAATCTTTGCATTCCACTCTGCCACACTGGAGAGACAGATGTAAAGATGCAAGGAGCTGAATAGCAAGGACGTTCAGGTCTGCTCCGTGTTGCCAGGATACAGCTGTCGAAGACAGGCTCGATTGCAACTTGGGTATTGGGATAAGTGTTCTTCTGTACAAACTGTGGCATTGAAAAACATACAATATTAGATTGAACAATGCTGTTTTTGTATGCATATGCATGGATTCAATCACTTGCAATGACCACATTTATGCATATCTCATATTGGCCTGTGAGAATTAACTTCATGTCAAAGAGAACAATTACTAACTGCTGTCTAATGGGAGGCTTTAGTAATCCAACCACATATGCTTATATTATTGATTTTTATAAAATCCCATAATAAGATAGCCAGGATTGTTTAGTTGTAGTTGGATAATGTATACTCCTTGCCTGTGCAACCTATAAAGCCCCAAAAGCTATTTACAAGATTTTATGTAGTGCCTGAATGTTTTTTAAAGCACTTCAGGCTCATGTGATTTTTTTTAAATTAAAAATATAATTTACACAACAAAAGCTAACTGACCCCTGTGCATATTACTTTGATATTGCTACATATGACAGATGTACAGAGATCAAAGATATCAAATGTAATAAACTATAAATGTAAACACTTTATTTTGCTTGTTCATGGCGTATTTAAGATAGCGTTTGTGTTTAAATGACTGAAGATGATGTTTTGTGATAATGTTTTGCTGTGTTGAGTTTGTTGATTTTATTCTATAAAGAGTAGAAGACCTTAGAAAAATATTACAATTAGTATTTTTATGTTAAATTATTGCTAAATGCTTGTAACCAATAACTAGAAACTAAGTGATACGTTTCCCGCCAGCTCAGATTCAGACACACATACATGCAGAAGCATGCAGACCCACACATGCACATGCGCACCGGTGCACGCACATGCACGCATGCGCACACGCACACACACAGATGCACTCATAATATTACACAATATTTTGCTTTTGCCATCCAGCCGGTCTCCCACTGCTATTGAGCAGCAGCCAGAGAAGGCCTCTGGCACTCCCTTTCTTCCCAGGGACAGCCAGAAACTAGACCAGCCTGTTTTATTCTTTTTTTTCCCTTTCTGTCTCTTCTTGTCACCATGTCAAGTCAATGCTATCTATGAGATCAGTTGGTATGTAAAAATGTTTTTAATTTTAATTTTAATTTTTTTTAATTATTTTTATTTATATTCTGTACCTCTAATCTTCTCTATCTCTAGCCTATATTCATTTTGTCTACAGTACATAGCAAGTCCAACACAGATTAAATCAGCCCGTTGCACTCCAATTCAGTTTACAGAAGTGACTCGGCCTTGTGGCTCAACCTTTACCTTCACCTAGTTCATCTCCATCCATTACAATTCAATCTGACCAAATTTATTGTAATGCATATTTACCTTTGACAGAGTTGTGTAGCCAGCCTGGGTTTGGGTATGGTTCATGATCACTGTGGACAGCATTTGTATAGTAAAAGTAGATTTTTAACTCTCCTATACACCTAACATTTGCCGTGCCATCAGGCTCATCAGGATTGTACTATGCTTTGTTTTTTCAGAACTGACAATTAAGCAAGAAGAAGAAATCATGGATGAGTCTGACAACAGAAGTCCAGCAGTGGAAGAAATAGGCCAAACAGGGGAAGAAGGAGTAGCACTAGAGGAATCCATGAGTGGCAGCCCAAGCAACGTACAGGATGGGTTATCTGGGCCAAATGTGACAGCCGAATCAGGAAATCGATCAAACGGTACTCATTTTGTTTTTCCAAATGGCATTAAAGGTTTTTAAATAAACCTTTTAGCATAATTGACATATCTTTTATAAAACTCTTTGGAGATGAATGATCCACAAAGAATTTATCTTGTTCCGACCATTAAACCAGCAGGGGAACCAGCAGTTTCCACTCCTTTAGAGTGAGTCAGAAACCATTTGTTTTCCTCGACAGTGGGTGTGGACTGCCGTCTTTCTTTCTTTTTTCTTTGGTTGAAACAATAGCCCTGTCTTGGAATTATTATCAAGGGAAAAAAATATCCTTGGAATCCTCCGCAACAGGTTTCAGTTGACGCCATGAGTACTCTGGTTATCACAGGTCATATTTCTCTTTTCCATCTCCAGATTAAAAGTAGTCTAAAGTAGTCCATACATATATGTGCTTGTGTATTAGACACTGTAGCACTTGCATTTGTAACTTTACTTCAGCCAAAAGTATATTTAATGCTAATGTTAATGCTGATTACAATATATTTTTGATTCCTTAAGAGTTTCCAGAAGAGAGTCGCAAGTACACTACGCTCATGTTATCAAGTTTTTGTGTTGTAACTATGTGATGTATTATCACGGTCAGAAGTTGTACTGAATAATTATTTTGTTTGTTGTTCATTGGCAACTACCAAGTTGTTCAAAGAGTCAAATACCATGTCATAATAATTCGAATGACATATTTTAAAATATTAAGGGAAAAAAAATCCAGTTATAAACAGTGTCTTCTTAGGTTTGTTGATACTTTCAAAAAAATATCCACAGTGATTGTGGCATTGACTTCCTGTTCATGAAACTCTCAGGAGACAGGCCGTTCCAGTGCAACCAGTGTGGTGTGTCGTTCACCCAGAAGGGAAACCTGCTACGACACATCAAACTCCATACAGGTGAAAAACCCTTCAAATGCCCCTTCTGCAGCTACGCCTGCCGGAGGCGCGATGCCCTCACTGGTCATTTGCGCACTCATGCTGGTAAGTGTTCTCCTCCTCAGCCCCTTTTCTTCCCTTTTTACTTGCCCACTTGTGCTAACCAGAAGAGACTTTGTGTGTATATATATCTACATATATATCTATATATATATATAGATAGATATATATGCAGTCGACATAAGCATTCGATATTGAGGTACACTATTTTAAAAAGCCCAAACCCTTTCAACATACTATTAACCTCTTAGGTAGTATTTATGCTGGCTGGTGAGGCCATACCTTGTCTTTTAGATAGATTATGTCTTCTTTTTATCTGCGTGTTATATACGGCACAGTGAGTGCTTTGTGGTTAGGTACCAAGAAACACGCTGTTCCTTAGTCGCTAAGGAGGAAACTATCTGTCTGTTGAGAAACACATGGGGAGTGCTGGCTGTATCAACTGTAACCCACTTTCCTATATGAGGATGTGCTCTCCCTTTTGTTGCGCCTTTGAAATCAAGGTCAGACAATACCGTCATTTCTGTCTGTGATGCCCCGCAGGGTTTACTCATATATAGTTCTCTTTGTTAAAGCTAACTTTTGTGCTTATGTGTATGCCCATATGTTTATGTACAGTTTCGTGTGCGTGCAGGTGTAATTTTGCTCTTAGAAATCCTTACTTACATGATTCCTTTACACACATCTTATTTATTTTTGTCACATTTGTCACCTACCTTCATTACCATTTTCTTGGTTACACTTCTGTTGATCTGAATTTGTTTGTCCTTTCGTAGACTCTAAATTTGACTCTTCCGAACATCGATTTGGATATTTGACCGACGTGTGTAATCTTGACTCCCTCCCTCTCTGTGTTCGGGGACTATTCATTATACGACTATTGGAATCCTGGCATTTGTGGTTTGGTGCCCTGCCAGGAAGAACAGGTAGAAAGAAAAGAGAAATACAAAGCTTTGACAGAGAGGTCAGATGATGAAAACGGAAGACTACGGTGAGAGACAGTGAAGACAAAGGCTAGATTAAACCTTATACTGGAAGATGACATTTTTCATTCAGGCACAGTTGATTGGTAAAATAGTAATGCAGGAAAATCAGGTGACAGGGTTTTATATTATTTAAGGTCTAAATTCAAACAGGTTTTTATTTATTATCCAGATGGCGTCAATAAAGTGGGTCTGAGTTCACAGTGGACTGTTTGCATGAATAAGAATAGCACCTGTAATGTGTCCACTCAACATCTGTGCAAGATTGTGTGTGGGTGGTTATATAAATATGAAAAAGTAATGAAGCCTATGTAGTGTGAGTGAGAATCTGTATAGCCACTGAGAACAAGGGAGTGAGTCTTGTTGACTGAATACTGCCTACTCCACTGTTAGAGTACCACACGGCTGGAAAGCAAAGGCAATTATTTCCATGATGACGTTTCATTTTGAAGTTACTCTTTCATTACCAAAATGAATATTGCTGAGATGACCCTGCATATACACCACACTTCCACACTACCCACACTTTGATAATATTGAAACCTTTTGTCATTATGCAGTACTCTTGTAACTGTTCATACTCAGAAAAAAAAGATAATAAACCCCAGTTTCAAGTTCAGCCCATACAGTGTCATTCACAGACCACAGAAGTACTGAATGACATATACGGCAGAAAAAAACTATTATTCTTTTAAATGATTCACGCAAGAAATGTAAGATTGGCCATGACTGGTCATGTCATTGTGTAACAAGTGGGTTTTATTTCATTCACATCATCAAAAGGAAAAGTCCAGCACAGACAGCGTAACATTTGGAAACTTTTCTTTTTTTTAATAACTCCACTCGCCTTTTCTATGTGAGAAAGAGTACTTCTGTTAACATGTGAACTGTCACCTAGCTCTAAATGTGTGTGTAGTTTGTGTGACTGCTCGTATGTGTGTTACAACCTCCATGCTCAAAGTGAAAGGTTTTGGGTTTCTCTGTTCTCACAGTGAAAAGAGCACTGGATCACATCTTCTTCTAGTAATACTGTCACCATGAGTCTACATCACTTGGCCAAAGGTGCCATGTTTGTCATATTGGTTAGCTGTTGTGGTCTTCAGTTCACTTCATGAGTCATTCTAATTTTGAGAATACTCTGACGCAGGACTCAGATCTTTCCCTCTGCAGTGTCTGGGATTTCGCTTGTTGAAGCATGTTGCAATTATTATTTTTTTTAACCATTTTTGACTCAACTTACATGTCAGTATGGAAACAGCTCGTGTTGCTCACAAGTAAGCTGATAACTAACTGCCCGGATAGTGTACAATAACTTCTTTAAACAACAGAAATCACCTCCAATAATTCATTGGTGTGTTGAATGCTTGTTGAAGCAAACGTGACGTATGAAAGGAAATGAGTGGACTAAGACAGATGTAAAGAATGAGTCTTTATATTTTCACTTTTCTTCGTAGGAAGGAATCTAATTAAATAGAACAATGAATCACACTCCACCTCCATAGCAGTTTAACCTGGAGTTAGTTTCCTACCGCCACAATGGGATGCATGATCAATTCCATTATTTACTCATGCTATGCCTCTGCAGTGGGAGTTTGCTGCACAGACCAAAGCGTTTTGAAATGCAGACTTTATGGCGCAACAGTCTTGGTCGCCCACAACTTGTGTTTCTGTCTGGCAATAGTTGTGTGGAATCACACTAGTAGTGGAACCTCCATGATCTCAGAAGCTTGGTCTTGGTTTGTTTGTACTACTTACTGTTCACAGTGTGTACTACTACGCACCACCTAAATACTGCGGCACTGGATACTGCCCACTCTCTGTCTACAGCGATGAATGAAATTAATAGACTGAATGTTTTTGCTTTTAGTCGGCAAACCGCACAAGTGTAACTACTGTGGGCGGAGTTACAAACAGCGGACATCTTTAGAGGAACATAAAGAGCGTTGCCATGGTTACCTGCAGGGTATCGGCTTGGATCCTAATGTCAACAGTGGGCCTTACACAGGTAAAAAAAAATTCACTAGAATTGAAACCAGTAAACGTACATATAATACAGTAAAGTTAATTCTTGAATGAACTGGAAATAATCCTTACCATTAAGCACTAATGACTGATATATTATTTTGCGCAACTTTTGCTATCTGAGTATACTTACAAAATACTCAGATAAGTTATTTATTTTGCAAATAATAATAATATAAAGCTGCACTTGCCCTAAGCAAAATTCATCTTACTTTTATTCTAAACCCGATCATTTCTTCATTTATTTTTCCTTTTAAACACCCAGCTGTATTCGTGCTCCTTCTTATCACCTGTTCACTCCTTTTAAGGTGACGTTCCAAAAGAGCCAAGGCCCATGCCAGAGCCCACCATGGCCACCTTTGATCGGCCACCTGTTATTGAAAGACTGCATAGCAATGTAGGCAAGAGGAAGAGCACCACACCTCAGAAATTTGTGGGTGAGTCATACATGCATTTCAGACATAGTCAGCAAATCGACTACTCTAATTACCACGAAGATAAAAAACAAATGTTTCATATGATGTTTTATTCAGAGGAGTGGGGTGGGAGGGGGGGGAGGAGGTTGGGGTTTAGCAGTTGAAGTACCAACTGAAATAATTTGTTGTATTATGTTCTGCATGCAGTGATCTTTTTTACGACTCTGACCTACAAAGCATGCCTATATGCTGTTGTTATCATCTAAATATATTATTGTTCAACAATGAATTGATTAATTTAATTGGTTTATAGGAGTCTTGCAAATGATTTTACTTGAGCATTAATAACATGTTATTGTTTTTATCAGCTTACCCGATTTTATTTTTTGAGCTTACTTAGTTTGATTTGTCTTCCCCTTGTTCCATAGTTTTGCATTATATTGTATTATATAATATCACACAATAGCTTTGGCCTACAGTTTTTTTTTAATTTGCCACACTATTAGAAGATGAGATTGAGCAACTAGAGCAAGCTGACTGAGAGGCAAGGAAGTGTTTTTTTCACTCTGTGGTTACGTACACCTGTAACTTTGCCATTGCTCTTATCGAGAGAAAACAGCTTACCGCATCCCTGTTCTCGAGGGGTTAAACACTGCAGTCGTAGATGGATGGGGCTTTCCACTCATTAGACTCAAACATCATGCACAAAATGTGAAAAACAAGTTCAAAATATCACCAAGCCATAACATTCACTGTCTAGAATGGAAATTACAATCAGTATTTGCATTTGTACATATTAATTTTCCTTCTTGACTGAAGATAAAAATAAGAGTATTTTTGCCACTTATGCTGCTGCATCTATATATATATCTTATTTTAACAAGAAATTGCCATCATCATTATTTACATGCAGTCATGAACTACTCTGCTGTTTACAGGTGAAAAGATGCCTCGCTATAGCTATCCTGATATGAGCTATGACATGGCTGTTAAGTATGAGAAGCAGTCTGAAATGATGCCACCCCACATGATGGACCAGGCTATCAACAATGCCATCACATACCTGGGATCAGACACCCTACGCCCCATGCTCCACCATCCAGGTCCTCCACTTTCTATGGCTGAGGTGGTGCCTATTGTGAACCCACTCTTCCCCCATGTCCTGCCACTGAGCCAACGAACAGAACGTTCAGGAAACTGTGACACACTACCAACACAGCCGCCTCAGCCCCATGAGTTCCCCGGTCATCCCACCTCAAATGGCCCAACTGGTTTAACAAGGCCAGGTAAGCATCCCCAACAAGGGCAAGAGGAGTCACCCAGCAACAGTGGTGTTGAATCTGCTGACTCAGCTCGCAGCAGCCCTCAGGAAAGGCAGGGATACCATGGCAGCAATGCCCCCGTGGGCCTCAGGTCTCGTGGCAGTCCAGCAGTGGTCTTTTCAGGTGAGCGGATGAGAGATGCATCACCTAGAAGTGGGGCAGGATTCGGGGTTGGGATAATGCGACTGGCAACAGAGAGGCCTGTGAGCCAGGAAGGGATACGGGTGTTTGGACGGGAGGGCCAGGAATTAAGGGCCTTCCAGTGTGAGCACTGTCGAGTGCTCTTCCTGGACCATGTCATGTACACCATCCACATGGGTTGCCACGGATACAGAGATCCACTGGAGTGCAACATCTGTGGTCACCGGAGCAAGGACCGCTATGAGTTCTCCTCTCACATAGTACGGGGTGAACACACCTTCCAGTAAGAGGATGGGTAGAAAATTGAGGGATAGACAAAGAAGTGAAAGGAGCAATACCCTGATATCCGTCCTTATCTCCTCTGAGACTGTATTGTTGAATGGTATTGTAGACAAGTGTAGCACAATCACAGACTTTCTTTTTAAGCTACTTATTGCGAATCTGAACAGTTTAACAATCACATGAAGGTATGGGCCAAAGACACATTTTGTACTATTTAATTGCGATTAATGTAAAGGAAGGACTTTTTTTTTCTCAAAATCTTACTAGATTCTATATTAGAGCAGCTGTCAAAGGGCATTGACAAGTGTTTTTCTTTTTTTCATTTTAGTCTATTCTGAAGTATATTCTTTTGTGTTTTCCCTCTCATCATGCTTTTAACCGTTTTCATTCTGAAGACATAATGCATGCATATAGATGGTATATTAGAACTTGTTTCTGCCCTGTGGGCTCAGTGTGGTTGATAAAAATCAGTTTCAGATTACTAGACAAACGTCAAGGCTGCAGGTGGTGTATAATGTCACTAAAAAACATCACTATGTTTGACAAAATAGTAGCACTTATTCATTATTGTACTTATAAAAAATTTGATCATTGATGCTATCAGATGTTAGTAAATATACTGAATGCATTCTGGTTCTATTCTCAGTGGGTATGCAAGTGCATTGCTGCCTAGATTTAGAAAATGCTATTAGCCCCCATAAATATATATACACCACCTTATCACATTTTGTAATTCAGAGTAAATTGTCTTGCATATCATTATAAACAATGATAAACAATGTGATTTCCTGTGCAAAAGCTCAGGAGAGTCTTTTAGCTATTGCTATCTGCCTATCTGATAATGAGCAGTTGAAAATATTGAAGGCATTATTATTGTATTATGTTACTTTAACTCTCTGCAAATGGTGCATGTTTTAGCTTACCATATCATACCACCCATGTTTTTCCATCTCTCAGGGGCTTGTAAAGCATTTGTGAACCATTAGCGCAGATAAAGAAAACCACCAACTTCCTGTTGGTGGCTTGTCTATTTTGTAATTTTAAAATCCTGCCAAATAAAAAAGAGACTATCTAAAGCAACATATGAAAATGACTTTAGGGCAGTGTTTAAGCTGGTAAACATAGTTGAAATATCTTGATTGGGGGAAAAAAGTGTTCTCCTCTGTTTAAGAGAAAAACATGTTGAAAAGCACAATGTCTAATGTGTTCTTGAGGTTGCTTAACAGAGCACTGGAAACACAATGAATTATCTCAAATATTTATCTAAGACAAATTTCAGTTTGTCTTACATTTTGAAATGATCCTATTTATAGTTCATGAAACTGAAATTGTTGCTTATATTGAGACATATTTTTCTCTGTTATAATCAGTCACCATTTAAATGCAAGAGGACATAAGAAAAATCACTCTGAAAGTTAAACATAAAAACTGTTGCCTAGTCATTCTTGTTGTATCTGTGACTTTTAAAAGTTCAGTTGAGGGCGTCTTTTTTTCAATTGTTTTCTTTCTCTACACTTTCAGGGTAAGATGTCCAAATACCTTTTTAATTTCCTTTGTACTTCTGCGGAATACTACTGTGTCCTGTTGACTCAGACATTGTGTTGCTTACAGTTTGAGTACACTGCTATATTCTTAAACTTTGAGTATAAAAAAAAACAACTGTCAGAAATGTTGTCCACATGGACAAAAAAAGCATGATGGTGGTATAGAAGCCCTTAACAATCTTGAAGTCATTTAACTACCTGGCTGCAGTATGATTCTTTATGGCAGTGGATACCAAAGTGACAGCACTGGATGTTCTCTATTGTACCTCACTTTGTGCTTTACTGTATGCCTTTCCTTTTGATCTAATCCACTTTTTGAATTAATTGGGATGGTCTGTCTGTCTGTGCATGTGTAATATATTCTTTCATCCTGTTTGTAGACATGACTAATATGGGGAAGTGTATTTTTTTCTAAGGCTAAATTCCTAAAATTGTCATGTGATAATATGGTATTATCGACCTGATCTTGTTTGTTTAAGGCTGCCCCTTCTCCGCTCCTCATAAGCCCCATCTCCCACACAGATACACACTAATGTCTGTTCCTCTTCCTCATTCTCTGAATGTTACTCTTTGCATCGCCATAATGTCACCAAATTCATGTATGACCTTTTACAAAGGGGACCACGAAAGAGACAGCATGAGCAGGAGGCGGAGTTAAAGAAGCGTACCACGTACTACTACTCTGAAGGCTCTTTTGATAGTTGTAGCATCCCAAATCTATAGAGTAGGAGTATTACAACCTCCGAACTCGCTTGTCCATCATTTAGCAGTACATTGTCAAAGCCAGTTCTTTCAAAGTTACTGTCTCTGCTGTGAAAGGACTCCGATAAGACTGTGCTTGGTACAGTTGGTCATGCACTTTATGTCTCTTTAAAGCAGAAATGTCAAATGTTTTCTAGTTTTAATTTTTAAGTGTTGTGACTGTTTCAAACGATCATTGTCAGAACAAAAGTTAGACTTTTGTTTGAGGGAAAAATCTTGAGCAGGACACTGGAAATTAGGACTGTGTCGGTTTTTGCTCTGCTGCCTGATGAACATGTACTTTTTTTAATGGACTCACAAAACCGTTGGCATTATGAGTTTTAAACATGTATTGTCTAACATTATGAGCAGGCTATTATGCTCTAAGGCTAAACTCAGTGAACTTTTCTTTTTGTTCAGTATCTACTCGTAATCAAAAGGCAGCTTTTTCTCTGTTTACATGTTGCTTCTTTTCATGCGCAAATGGTGCCCAGCTTGCATAAAACCTTACTATTTGTAAAGTTTTGGCACTAGAAATTGTTTACATCTTGCAGCTGTGATATTGACTCTGTACATTCCTCTGTCATATTATTCCTATTTTTTTTTCTAAAAAAAGAAAAAAGAAAAAAAGGAGTCAGTTTATTTATCCTGTGATAAAATCTGTGTTAAGGATACCTTGGTTTTCTCTCCTTATCCCAGGACAGAACAGAGCTTAAACTAAATGTAGGATAATATATTACAGGGTTTTTTGTTGTTGTTGTTGTTGTTTTATTTTTGTTTTTTTAGTTACTCTTTAGTTACTTACTCTCCAGGTTATATTTAGTAACATCCTTTGGGGTACAGGTATATCACAGTTCCAACTATTTACTTATCTGTTGACAGATTCTTGACTTACTCTTTTTCCTTTACTGAAGCAGCCATATAAACAAACAAACAAAAAAAACAAACCATAACAAAAAAAAGTGTCTTCTGTCAGCTTTCCTAGTGAGTGAGGACTTTACTTGAACGATTATTGCTATTGTTACAGATCGGGGGGAATGTTTTTGTACAGTGTGGTAAATGTCTATTTTTCTGCTGAAATGTTGCAAATAGTTTTGTGAATTTTGTGTGTTTTTTTTTATTTAAAAATGTTTACAAAAAATGTAAAAGGCAGGGTTCCGGGTGCATTGTATTTTTTAAGAAACAGTATACAAACAGTGTATATTTTGGCACTGAAAATGAACATTTATCCATATATGTGTGCTGATTGAACAACTTTGATATCGATACCAACTTTCTGATATGAGGGCTCTCAGGTATTTACATAGGATGTGTATTTTTAAGTCTTAAAATATGTGATTTATTTATGAAAAAAAGATGCATATTGAATTTAATTTCTATGATCATTTCTCTTGACTTAAAATAGTTTAACACTGAATATGGTGAAGGAAGTTGGAGTATTCTTAAGCCCCTTTTTTCAACAGTGACCATACATGAAGGCACACTGCTGTGAAGAATTCAATGTATATTTTAAGGCATGACTTTCTCTCTTCTCTATACATGGTTTTACTGCTTTGCCTATTTCATTCATTTTTAAACAGGAAGACAAACATAATACTGTGTTGTTTTCTGCAAAACATGCAAACTGTACCTTACTTGCAAATAAAATTCTTTATTGCAAGATAAAAATTGAATGTTGAAATCTGTTGATGCAACATTAAAGAGCCTAAAGGTCAGAAAACATCCCTAGAAAACTATTCAACTTCCACACTTTTCTTATTGTTTGAATTTGAATTGTTTATCTTACACCTGCAATGTTGGTTATATGTAAAGGTATTCTAATGTTTTTCACAGTTGAAATCGAAACGCACAAAAGACCAAATGATCATCAGGTGACAGTTGAATTGGTGACACTGGGACTATGTTGAGACTATGTTGTGTTTGAATGATCTTATCAGCCAAAGTCATGTTCTTTGGCGATAGCTTTAATTCTATAGAACAGTGTACCGAATATGAAGAAAGAATTTTCTTAGCGATGTCTGTATCTCTACTTCAAAATCTGCTTTCTAGTATAAAAAAATAAAGTATATGTGAAATATATTGATTTTATGTGTACTGAATGTGCAGTTTAATTCTTATAAAAGGCCAATTTCATAACCATGAATAATAAAAACAAAGAGATAAATAAGCCCCAGACTATAAAATGCTGACATTCATCACTGATTTTAATTCTATATAAACTCAAAAACATCTTAAACACCAAGTAGTAATATATCTTTTAAAATAATTGAATAAATAAATGTAATGTGATTTTTTTTTTTGTACTTGAAACTTTAGAACTTTAACCAAGCGCCAAATTCATATTATTGCTAAAAAATATATATTTGCAACACAAAAAATAGCAATACAAAAATCAGCATTTAACAGCTTCAATAACACAACACTGATGAGCCTATTTGAGGAAATGGAAAACCACAATGTAAACTGTCTGCTGTATCTTTTATCATGGTAAGGAATAATTTCTAAAAATGAAGTGCGCAGCCAACCCTCCTAAATCCTTACTGTACAGCCACAGAGGCTTGCCTTCATTTGCAATGTAATGACTGTTTGTTCCACTCCACTCTTTGTCTGTGAACAGGTGGTTACTAGAGCCTGTTGAAGCCTCAAATGTCAGAGCAGTCTTCCTCACCCCCTTACTTCTTTAATCGGTATATTGCACACAGACACCCTCACACATATTCACACAGCAAACACATACTAAATCAAAGCTGCGTGAAGGCGGTCGCAAAACTGTGAAGTGCAAAGCCTGAACAGACCCCAAACTGTATCTTTTCATGTTCAGATTCCTCCAGTTTTCTGCCTGTCAGTTGATTGTTTGTTCCCATCTAGATGATATCTCTGTTTGAGTCATACTTTCAGCATAGGAGTGATACACCTGCCCTCTTTGTGGTACTGTTGCAAAAAAAGAAAAACAAAAAAACAAAAAAAAAGGAAAAACGTATTCACCCATTCCATGCCGAAAGCAAAGGAAAAAAAAGTTTATTTGAAAAATAGATTATTGCCATCATTTTGAGTCAGTAATTATTACAATATCACAAAAAACACAATATTTCTAAACGTCGTATATCAAAATATACTACATTTTCATGGTGCTTGGTAGTCATCACAGTTATTCATCACTATTACTTACTATTTTCTTTTTATTACTAAGTATAACTAATCTGTCATTGATTATGACGGTGCTTACCGTACTATGACATTTCTTAGAGTCTGACATGTTGAAAATTAACCTTTTAGTTGCTTTCAAGGTTTGAGTCAGTGCCATGGTTTTCAGTGGTCAAGGAAAATGATGACACATGAACCTGAAATCGTGCCAATCTGCAGATGAAGTACACACTCGTCACTCTATGATGAGCTGTCTAATCAACAAGCCATTTTAGCTGTTAGATTTCAAAGGGCTAAATGTGTTTTCTCCCAGAAAATACAACAGAGTAGTATTTTGTAGCTGCCGCATAAATAAAGTATAGAACACTGTATGATTTGTAAGTCATGGCAGTCATTGTTGGTTTGTGGAACCTGCTGTTGATACTGGCTTGATATGTGAGTGTTAGGTATTGTGCAGCTATAGCCCCTTTTTTTTGTCTACTTCTCAGGACAGATAGCTGAATAAAGCTTTGTGACTGCAAGACTTCCTCTGCCAGGTTCCACTCCCCGTGAAACTTCTTCTGCAAATCCTGTTAGACAATAAAAGCTGCACAGAGTTGCAAAAGCACTGGAAACTACTGGTATCCACCCTACATACAGACAACTTCAGATTAAAACAAAGCACACCTTATACTAGTACTGTAGAAAGCCAGCATACAGTATATCAAGAGCAACCTTAGTATGTTGTGAATAAATAAGAGTATATTAATCATCTGTGGCTGGGCTAAATCAGTTTAATTTCTTTATTAGCAAACAGGAAAAAAGGTATTTAGTTACACTTGCATGTCAACACTGACTGAACAGTAAAGCAAAGTTGCATTCATAAAGATGGATAGTGTTTAACTTGGAAATCACACAGTCTGAGATACCAAGAGTGCTGCCTGCCCTTTAGGTTTCAGCTTACAAGCTTACAGAACAGGGAGTAGTTCCAGATCTTTTTTGTGTGAATCCCCACCAACGTTGTGCAATTGGCTTGTGACAAGTCCTGTTCCTGTTTTTCCTGCCAGGTAGTGGTGGATGTTTAGACAGGCCCTAAAACGTTCACACACACCAACACAAGATATGCGTGCACGCACATACACACGGGATGACAACCTGCACGCCTAGCTAGTTTCTGTTACACGCCCATATTTTAGGAGTAATCAAGTTGAAGCGCTAGAAATCTGATATCACATATAGTAATGTGGTTTTAAACTGTTCGCTGGTGTTGCAATGTAAGAGAAATGCTGTGAGAAAATAAATACAATTCAATGACTGATTGGTGTAATGTCACAGTGGAAACACTGCAAAAGATGTGGTACACTACAATTTTTCTGCTTGGGATTTGCGCTGGTAATGGTGGTCTGCGCCTCTGCGGCTCTTGCACTCTTAACCCACTTGGCTGAAGGAACAGGTTCAGTTATAGGGCTGCTATACATGTTAGCAACTTTGAAATTGTTTAGATCCATTTAAAGTCGGGGTTCAAGCAAATTATATTTTCAGTTCACTGGAAATGAAGCTTCAATAGTTCAGATTTTGAGGCCAACTACACCCTGTGCAGACTGTGCAAAAGGCCTTCTCTGGTTTGTGGTCAGAGAGAAAAAAGAGAGAGGTCTCAGTATTCATGTGGGGAGGAAGTAGAGGGGGAACTTCCACTTTCCTGCAGCCATGTTGAATGGGGAGGTATTGTGGGGTGAACAGCATGCACAAAAAAAGATAGACAAGTTGATAGGTGCATTTCAGACAAAAACAATAATGTGCTACTACAAGAGGCAATGAAAAAGTGTGAAGACGGGCAGCACTGTTAAAGAGAGAGAGAAAAGTCAGCAATGGTAAGTTTGTAACGTAAACATATAAGCGGCACATGCATTAGACACTTCTTGGGAAGTGCGACTGCAGGAAAGAAACAGAGAGTTAATAGAGAAACTGAGAGAGACAAATTGAGAGGGATGAATGCATCTGACACAGGAAGATCGAGAACATGACAGAAAGAAAGAAAATAAGGTTGTGTAGTGTCCACACCTGCTGATTGTCTTGAACTGTGAAAACATACCAGGAGGCAAGATACAGTTTTGAAGACTGGCATGAAGCAGACAACCACAGGTTTACTGTAGGAAATTGGGATGTGGGGATACAGACACCGGTGGTTTGACATAAATGGATACACAGCTGCAATGAGCTGAACTGAAAACAGGAAATAAATGTGAACACTAACCCTTTTTTCACACTAACAAATAAAGAGAGGGAAGTTTCACCAGTTCAAAACTATATTCGGTGTGATGTGAATGTCAGACATGGGCTGGGAAGCACATGTTATCACTGTCATTTCCAAAAATATTTGCTTGGACTGTAAATATTTTTTTCATCATTTTCAGTTTGACTGTGAAAAGCTGCTCTCCCACCACAGAGTATCAGAGTATTTGCATTTTTCTTTATTTTTTTTATTTTTTTATTTTTTTTTTTGAGGTGGGACCTAAAAGGGGTCGACAGAAGGAGTCATGTTCAAAATTATCACAAGTGATTTAAAGGGCAACCACACATACTGTAAACCAAAGTGCAAAAATAAAATGTCAGCCCTTGATGTTATTCCATTTGCATCGCATTGACTGCAGCTCAATGTGGGTTGGGGAGGCACAGTATATCAGCTCCTCCTTGTGTTTTTTTCAGCATTTTATCATCAATCAACATCAGCCTAGACTACATTGCTGGGCCACCATAACACTTCAGTAGTCTTTATAGTACTCTATGTTAGTAATGATAGCATTTCAACAGAGCAGTAATACTCAAAGTGAAATCAGGTTTTGAATTATAGCACATTTGTGCTCTACTTTGTAGTCAACACATGTTTTGCTGCCTGTAAGCTATCAACACAGTGGGTCTCACACACAGTTGTTTCTGTACAATGATGCTGATGAGTTGTCAGAAAATCCAAGAGCTTTGGCTTTAGTCTACTTCTCAGAAAAGGCCGGGACAACACTGTTACTCAAACTGAAATGCTGTCATTTTAATACTGTTAATCTTGCAACTGTGATGTGTATGCTTTCTCAAACAAAAACAAAAGAACAGAGCAAAATATAGAACACAAAATTAGTATTCTGTGCTAAAAATGAAAAATATATGGGGTATTCTTTATCGGTCGCTGAAGTTGCTCATTTCTCAAAAGTAGCACAAGGTAAAATGGGTACAGAAGAGGTAGAAGTTAATAGCTATTCGGGAGCAGTAACAGCGACTGCTTGTTTGTCTCTTTCAAAGAGTATTTCGTGCATTCAACTTGTCTTGCAACCGAGCGAAATGGAAGAAAGAGAATACAACAGTTGGTACAAGCACTTTGGGTTGGCTTCTTACCTTTTGTGTTTCAAATGTCAGCGCTTTTCATGTGGTTGCAGACTCCTGGGTCAAGAGAAGAAGGAGGAGGCTCAGATGGAAATCCTGACACATATCTACACAGTGCTGAGGCCAACCTAACTGGGCCCCTTCCATCTGAAATCACACACGCACGCACACAGACACAAACACTCACTTTATAAAGTTTAAAAGGTGACTGTGTTTGTGTATCTGATTGCTCCAAAGCAAACCAGTGTCACTAAACCTAAACAAGCATGGTTCTCCTTATCACTTTATCAAAAACGGGTCTAGTTCAAGAGAAAAGACACAGACTGGTCAGTGATGTTACATTAATGTCTCCTGTTCCTCAAAATATTCAAGTTCATGTCAGGTCACCAACATAAATTTGTGTTAAAGCAACACTGGAGTCAGAGTTGTTTTATTGATACAATATGTACATTAGGATAGTGAATTCCTGGTCGGGCTGCCTAATGTTTAGCAAGTCACTTTAGCAACCAAATGTGAAACAGAATCAGAATCTGAAAAGAAAGTTAAAAAACACACAACTAAAAAAAGTTCACATCCAGCTGCTCTGATGAATCTTTTGCACAGCATTCAATGCTAAATGTTTCACAAGAACTAATATACGGCTGATCATGGAGGTACCGGACACTCAACTACCATCTAAGACGCTGCGTTTTCTGGAAAGCCCTAGTTTCAACAGTCACTCTTTATTGATTTTGATGATCGCTGTATTTTTCCACTGACAAAAAAAAATGTTTTCATGTAAAAAGGGTCTTTAGTTTGTGCCCTTCAGAAGAGAACTGTTACTTTTCAATGACTGTCTGTGAATAATATTACTTTTGTTACCTTATTTTTACTTGGCCACGTTTCTTTGTAGAGAAGAGGGTTTTTTCTGCTCTACACAGAACTATTTCCTATGTGGACCGTGTTGTCTCTTTTCTCTGTCTGGCCACCCACCTAAAAGAACACACACACACACACACACACACACACACACACACACACACACACACACACCCTCTCTTTATCTCTTTATGCAGCAGCTGTGCCCTTGGATAGTAACTACCATTCAGATGCTTTCTCTTACTGCCATCAAGTGGTCAAACTGTGTAAAGCTTTCACTGTAGTCGGCACCCTTGGGAGTTGACAATATTGCAGTAGTTTAATAATGTTTTATTTGCATAACTAAAAAAGAAGTAGTTCACTAGAAATAATACAACTAGAACGCTCATAAAAATTAAGAATAACAATTATATCAATTTGATTACATTAGATTTAAATTCGATTTTCTAACACTTTATCCAGGTAATGTCTGTTCTCGTTGGATATTTGTCTTGAGACATCCTTCATTTCTTCATGTTTTTAGAAAAATATGAAATTATAGATGTGACATTGAAACATGCTCAAAACTAAATGGAAATACTATATTAAGACAGAAACAGTTTGCCTTTATGCAGTACAGTTCTCACAAATTTGAAACCCAATATTTGTTACGAACACATTAATTCTTCAACACAGCCTGAACACTCTTAGGCACGTTTCTTGTAATTTCTTTAAGTAGTTTTTAGGAATAGTTCTCCAGGATTCTTGAAGGAGATTCACAGCTCATCTTTGGATGTTGGCTGCCTTTTTTTTTCAGTTGTCTAATAGGATGATCCCACACTGCTTCGATTATGCTGAGGTCCGGGCTCTGGGGAGGCCAATCCATGACTGACTGTGTTCCTTTGAGTGTTTTTCTATACAGATATGTTTTTACTGTGTGTCTGGGATCATTGTCATGCTTAAAAATTAAGCTGTTTTCAATCAGATGACTTTCCATATGGTATTGCACGATGGATCAAATCTGATGGTATTCTGGTTTCTGTGTTCATTATCCCATGAATTCTGACAACATCTCTGACACCACTGGGTGAAATGCAGCCACAAATCATGACAGAGCCCCTACTGTGTTGTACAGATGGCTGTAGACACTCACTGTTGTGCCGCTTTTCATCCCTCTTCCATACATATTTGCAATGATTTGAAGCAAAAATTTCAAATGCGGATTCATCACTTCTTAAGACACATCACCACAGATTTTTAGTCCAGTTCTTGTGTAATTTGGCATACCACAGCCTTTTCTCTCTATTTCCTTTCCTTAAGAACAGCTTTCAATGGCAGCCACCCTCCTACTGTGGCCATTTCTGATGAGTCTTTGGTGAACAGTACATGGATCATCTGGGCCAGAGACTTTTACTGATTTTTTTTCTTATTAATTACATGACTTTTACGTAATGCTCATCTGCTATGGATAGATTTTTAAGCCTTCCACTCTGTTTTGTCCTCCACTTGTCTACTTTCATCAAATTATTTTAAGGATGTGCTGCACACCATGACATGCAGATTTTTAGCTAATAGTTTTTGGGAATCACCTTGTTGCAGTAAAAACACTGTATCGTGTCTCTCAAAGTGTGATATCGTTGACATTTTTCATCGATTCAAGTTCAGAAACTGGGGCAAGCTCTGTGTTTTTGCAGCAGGTTGCCAGCAGCAAAGTGCCTAAAACTAGTTTATCCCTTGAGTTAGGTGCCTTTTTTGTTCTTGAATAATTCACAGGTTGGTGTTATGTGGCTTAATAAAAATCAAAGTAAAAAAGAAAACATTCCACTGAAAATGTTCAGCTAGAAGGACTGGACTGAAAATAAGTGAAAAAGCTGTCAGTGTAGAAAGAAAAACTTTGAGTGATCTCCAGAAATTAAGATTCAAGGCTGTTTTAAGCAAAATACAAAGAAGTGAAGTGTGCTCAAGACACAACACTGTATTTTTTTTACTTATTTTTGTTATTTGGGGTTTATCTGAATCAATTATTGTCCTTCCTTCTACTCATATGGACTACAGTAGTCACATCAGGCAGTGGTGATGACGTTTCCATTTCTGCCCTGTAGATGGCAGCATTATAAAGCGAACCTAACAAACCACGGATGATTACGGCTTCCACACATTCAGCCTAAGAGTGCAGCAGCAAAGCTCATCAAGGGCA
Organism: Mchenga conophoros; assembly: GCF_057382185.1. Classification (NCBI taxonomy): domain Eukaryota; kingdom Metazoa; phylum Chordata; class Actinopteri; order Cichliformes; family Cichlidae; genus Mchenga; species Mchenga conophoros. The sequence goes on from NC_140541.1 coordinate 26,653,163, forward strand.
GCATTAATAACCTGAGCAAAGTCCTTTCTTTGTCTCATCTTCAAGTCTCACCTGACATGGTTGGTCACTTTTGAACTTTTGACCGGCCTGTAATGTGCAATGTAAGCTATCCAATTTACAACACCTTCACAAGGACACATGCCAACAATTATTTATTGCTGCAGTGCAGGCTAGTCAGTGTGTATGTGTGCGTGCCCGCGTGTATGTGTGTGAGATACTGCAGATGGAGAAAGGAAAACAACCTAAACTGTATGAAAATGCAAATAGATATATGCATTCAACCCCTTCCAAGTAAAGATGCACAAAAAAAAGAACATAAAGATGGGGACGCATTACACTGCATATATATATATATATATATATATATATATATATATATATATAGATAGATAGATAGATAGATAGATAGATAGATAGATAGATAGATAGATAGATAGATAGATAGATAGATAGATAGATAGATAGATAGATAGATAGATTGCAAAGACTGCATCTGGACCACAGAGAGCTACAGGCATCGACATGACTGATAATGTTTAAAGTCTGGTGTCACTGAAGTGAATCAACAAGAATCTGACCTCTTATCCTGCAGGGCAAAAAAAACACAATATAACACATCACCCTCATCCTTGGACTGATCTGATGGTTTTGGAGTTTGGGGTAATTCCATCATAACCCACAGCAGAATTAACCCGCTTCACTCAGTGGACAGTGAGCATTCGTCAGCAAACTCTGCAGTGAGATGCGACTCGATGGCAGTCAACATTTCCCCTAATGGGAAACAATTACACACTCAGTGGCTTCTTCACTGACTTCTGATGAGACTCATTCACTGAGGAAATGGCCACGTAATCATGTGTGTGTAATGTGCTAACACTGCTTATTGCTCACAGAGTCAGGCACATGCAGAGCCAGTCAGAGTTTCAGATGATTCTTTAGCCACCATATGACTCTGATGATAGGAGAAATGTCAAAGGAAATGGCGCTGAATGTACGACACGTGTACTCAGAGGGCTATCTGTATTGCTGTGGGTATTTACATGTTTTATAGTACATGTATACATATACACACATATGTATATAGGGAGAGACAGACAAGTCTTCTTAAAACCAAATAATCCCTGATGCTTCTTCTTTCTCAACATAGTGACTATGAATAAATTACAGTGGAAAATAGGGACGTTTTATGATTTATGCTTGGCTAGACTACAACACTGATGTAAACACGGAGGAATTTCTCTTCCATGGATGCAGCCAGGTTGTCATTTTTTAGCTTTAGTGTAATTTTTACACTGACTGACTCAAGACTGGCTCATCTGTCTTAAAAGTAGGAATTACTGTGATAGCGGCCATGCCGTGAAAATCTGAGTGAATCTTTAAGCAATCCTTCAGTTTGAATTTTCTGTGAAAGTCTACTTGCAGATGTACAGAAATTGCACATAATATTGACAGTGGAATAATCAATATGCAGCAAGCAAGCTGTCTGAAAAATCCTCATATTTAAAAACACCCAAGTTAAAGTGACATGTATGATGGACTGTTACTGCATCCGGATTTCATGCCTGAACCAATGCAACAAATGTAATGCCATGTTACGCGGAGGGAAGTTAATCACTTCCTTGTGGCGTCTGATGACAGGATGATCAGTCACCAGCATATAAAATTATTTTTGAGGTAATTAATACCACTCTGTGTAAAAACACTGCCAGCCTTAATGTTGTTTGCACTTGCTCCAGTAGCATATAGTTTATAATAAGCTGAATTTCTGATATGATTCACACCAGCACGAGTTATCTGAGTCACTCATGACTATTTAGTCCAGAGTGTTGTATGTTGGCTTTCATGTAGCCAAAGATTTCCTGGTCTGCACATGAATATTAACCTTGTTATGCATTCAAACCTAATTTAGGATAGCATAGCATAGATGCATCATAGTAAACTGGGAGACCTTTCATGGCATACGCACTAATATAGATTATAGAAATTAAGTAAAACACCATTTACAGCATCAGACACCATTTACATGGTATCTGATGCCAAAAGATAAAGTTAATAAATGAAAACAGTAGGATGTTAGATGGATCTGTGGATTGAACATCTGAAAACCACAACAAAAGCAAGAAACTATGGAGGAATATCACAAGAAAGCAAAAGTTATAACTCATCTCTTACCGAATGCCTTGGTTTGTGTATTAAAAGGGGGCATCAGACTTGGCTTTAAGCACATCGAGTGACCAGAGGAGCAGCAGATTATGGCATTTCCACACTGGCTCTGGCACTGTGACTTGCTAAAAACCATTTTATGCAATGCAAATGAGCACTGTCTTATGACTTAAAAGGGGGCAAAAAGGTCTGAATTTCTTAACAGAAACCAAATACCATGTTATTAACATATATTTAATTTAGCCGTTTAAAAATTAGAACGCTTAAAACAAAGTTACTTTTCCAAAAAGTGTCCATTAACAGTGAATAATTACAAAGAGGAACAGGAAGGTGGGGGTGGCTGCTGATTGAATTTTTATCAGTCAATATGACAAATGATGTGTCATCTCTGTTTATCTATCCACTGTCTTGTATGACTTGAGAACAGCCTGCAGACTGAGCTGTCAGCTGATAGATAGAATCAGTGGCAATCTATACTTGAAAATTCTCATTACTGCTGTTTGTCCTTTGTCATTATGGAATGAGCATGTCCAAAACCCACATCTGATCCAAAATGATTAATAAACAGCTAAACATGTGCTTTAGATCGAGCAGCATTAATGGCAAAAAGACCCGTTTGAGTGCTAAATGTACATTTTTATTGAATCATAGTTATCTGTATTCCCTGAGATTAATATATGCAGCCACGCTGATATTGATTTGAGTTTTCAGCACAGTGGATTAAAAAAAGTGTGAAATACGTTGTTGTGATAGTCTTTTGGTTCTTCCGTTGCCTTCCCTAGACAACTTCAATATTATATATTCAACAAACCATTTCGTTTTGACAGTAACAAATGCCTCTGAGTTTTTGCAACTCTGGCATCTAAGAAAACTCAAGTTTTTCTTTTCTTTTTTACTTTTGGTTATTGTTCATATTCTTTCTTCCTTATTGTCGAGGAAAGATAGAAGCAATCAAAGGCATGAAAGAAGACCTTGACTGCTACTATCCGAGGGTCCTTTGTATAGATGCACATGACTTAACTGCTGCTCAAAAAGTAAGCAATTTAGTAAATAGTTTGTTTCACGTGTTTGTAGAAGTCACACGTTCACACGTTCATCATATTGTTTTAAAGACATTTTGATATATATAAAAATGGAGGGAATGAAGCTTATAACCTCATAACCTCACTGTGTAACCTCTCATTTTAATAGCTGGTGTCGGAGGGGATATGGGGTTGAACTGGTATGCAAAACTGACATCCTTCAATATATAAACAGAAAAAAATCTACCTGAAAATTAACAAACAGATAATGAAAAGTCTTAGTTGTCTATGACTACCTAATCATCAGTTCCAGACGTGTATTACGGTCATTAACTTCCTTCATCTCTGCAACATGTTGCTCGGATAGTTTATCATACTGAAGGTTTATCTAAGTGTGGGGGAGAAGTGCTATGCTGCAGGGAGAGATTGCCTTTACTTGCATGGCACCAACAGAGCAAAACAATGTGCTGCATGATAAAAAATTGCTTCATAACTCTCACATTGTGTGTCTGGCATCATTATGAGGCACAATAGCCTCTGGAGGGCCTGGCTTTTATTGGCGTGCCTCTTGCAGCAGCAAAGTCTCATCCATTAAACAAATCAGGGGGTTATGTATTAGATTAGCTGTACAGCAGGCACTTGGGGACGCCTAGAAGAACACACGAAACCTCATCTTATTCCCTCTCATAATCCCTGGAATAAATGACCTAATTGACAGCATTAGGTTGATACTGTCAGAAGGTGCCACTTAAAGCATAATGTATAATGAAAATACACAACGTTGCTAAATTGCATTTTTGGTATTAAAAATGATAAACGTCAGCCATTTGGGGCATATTTAGAGTGAAGCCTCTCCTCATAGCATGCTGCCAGATCTCATTTTTCAATATTTCTTAATAAATTTGTAGTGTCAGTAATATTAAAAGCTCATTTTTGCTTTGGAATATTTAATAAAGCTTCTGTGTGATAGGAAGCCAGTGTCAAAGACAGAGTCAGGAAACTGTAGGTGGCAGCTTGAACCTCCCACCACCCACCGCGCCACGCCACCGGACCTCTGACCTGTGTGGCGAGAAATGGACTGCCCCCCACTGGTGAAGGGTCAACACTGCAGCAGAGGTTCAAGAAGTGCCCCTCACAGTTCAGTGCACTATTCATTCTGCAGCCAAGCTGAAAACAACAGAGCCTTTTGACTTTCTTGAAAGTGAAAGCTGAAACTGTATGCATCCCATTTTCCAAACTGTACACTTGAATCAGAAAGTTCAGCTCAGTGTTCAAGTATCGGAATCTGTGGGTTAGTGCCAGTGAATGGAATACCTCAGTAAATGTGAGAGCAAAGGCCCTGGATGAACTATAGCTAAAAGATTGATGTTTATTGGCCGGGGTAGATTATTGCTCACTGTGTGGATATGCTTTTATTGCAATTAAAATCTGCCTCATCTAGTCATAATAAAGCTAAAAACAGAGCATTAATATCATACTTCTGTCTTTTAAAGCCCTCAACATATTGCTGTTGTGGTGCCATATAGTCAATCTAATAATCTGAGTGACTTTTCCATTTCAACTTAAGGTGTTATAAAATGTGTCTAAGCTCCATTATAAACCATTCATTCATGCAGGTAAATATAGTCTAAATGGGTAAAAGTGTTTTGTAACAATGTTGCTTTGACTTTCTGATGAACCAACTCTGTGAGACAAACATCACTCAAGTATTTCAAGCCTTTTTCGGACTTTGCCCGCACTTGTGATCACATTTGAGTGCGTGTGCATGTTTCAAGAAAACTTTGAGTTGGGGGACAGTCAGAGTGCATGTTTTCTGTCCAGATGTGTGGGCATATTGCAACTCCAGGAGGCATTCACCTCTCTTTTTAAAGTGCAAAAGTAGTCAGCAGCTGGTGAAAGTAATAACCTTTTGTCATGTTGTTTTGCATTTACCCCCATAATCTTAAGTTATTTTCCCGCTACTCCAAAGTCACTGGTTTCAAACTCTTACAAATAGCTCAGTGAGCACAATAATACCGCTATCTAAACGTTCTGTTTGACTTTTATTTGTGTCATTTACACCAAGACCATCCCCTGGTGGGGAAATGTTTCTCTTGGATATGGAGATATATTGCCTTCAGGAGTAATGTAGCCTGATAAGTGATGAAAAATGAAAATCTTGTCTCAAGATGCAGAAAAGCAAAACAAAGAAACAAATGGTTTATGATTTTGCTGTAAGAATACATGCCCTTATTTACTTGATTATACTTATGCGGTAACCTTATAAAATGAAGTGGGATTAGAGTAGATCAATTATTTATTTATTTATTTATGGGGGGGACTACAGGAAAAATGGGAACTTCGTTCACAATAAACCTGATGAAACTATGCTATTTCCATTCTAAGCATCAATTTTATGTACCGTTTTCACGGTTTAGTATTGAATCAGATCTTACAAGATGAAAATATACCTTATCCGGATCACATATTTCATAGCACATGGGAATCCACCACTGGTAAGTGGTATTCTGTTTTATTTTACTCAGTACACCCATAAATCCTTCTGGCAGGATTGATCTCTGCTGTGTTCGGTGTGACAGGTGCAACAGAGCCGACGCACAAATTCATGAGGTTTTGGCATCTTGTGGTAACCAATGGGACAATGCATGAAGTCTAAACTGGCGGGGTTAAGGATGATAGTCGGGTACCTGTGCCAATCGCAGTGCGTGTAGGAGGAGTTCGGGGACTGGGAGGTGTGTCCGAAAAATGCGAGTCTGCAGCTGCATACTGTATCCAAGTCGGGGAGTAATGCCATGAGTACTGCTTTACACTGTTTAGACAAGCTTTTCAGAGCGTGCGTAGGAAACTATTATTCGACTGTCTCTGCCGTCAAGTAAGCCACAATTTTAAGCCCGAAGGCTCAGAGAGGACAGGAAAAGGACACTCGGACAAACTGCAAACTTACTTAAAAGCAACCAAAGTCCCCAAAGTCGCACGCTCAAGAGGCGTCAAACCCAAACGATCCATCCTTTCTGGCTGTTTCAGGGAAGGATACGCTGCTGGACATGTGAATTTAAAGGGGATACTTGCTAAGCACAACAATGAAACCAACGACTGCCCAGTGTTGCTTCGGCTTTCTTCTGACTTGCCTCTTGTTTGGGTTCAGCTTTTCACAATCAGGTGAGTGAATTCCAACCCTATGCTCCCCAGTGCGCAAAACTGTGTGTCCGCGGAGATGGTTAGTGCGCGCTGAGCGCAGCACAACTACCCACCGTGCATACTTTTCTGTTACTGTTCTTTGTTGCGCATATGGCTATTGGAGCTTAACAGATCACATCAAACCCGCTAATACGGTTTCACCACCAGCACTGAATTCTAACGCCGGAGAACGTCTTAAACAACGGCCAATGAGATGACGTAAAGATCACAGTTGCACAGAGACACAGGTGTTGGTCAGAGCAGATGGCAGGTTGTAGCAGTACATCTGACAAGACGAAAGGATCCAGGCGAGCGCGTCGCTCCGTCTTCTTGCGCAGAGCGGCACTATTGAATTTGGAGAGAAATGAGAGCATTTGTTGTTCATCACACGTGTCCTCAGGACATAGCTAGACAAACACAGAGGAGTTATAGCCTTGGTTTACAACAGGCTACTGTGCTCCTGTTTTCCCTCCTGTGGATAGACAGGCTGTCTAACGCAAAACTATTTCAAAAGTTGCTTTCAATCTCTGCTCTTTCTTCCCCTTCTGACTAATTTATCCCAATAATCACAACTGTCGTCATGGTAATAAGACGTAACCCCATGGTTATTGTTTTTGATGAATTTGGCTGGTTGGACAGTGGGTTGTATTAACAGTAACAGCTTGAGGCTCCGCAAGTAGTCACCCGGTGATTCAGACTACTTTAAACCGTTGAGTCCTGCAGAGACTGCTGTGGGAACGCTCTCTATATTACTAGGCTTTTTTGGCTTGTTGTTTGTGTTGATCTGTGTAACTCTCACCTGTGCAAACGATGATAAGAGTGGTGAACATGTACGTGCATTCTGTAATCGGGATAAAAACAAAGCGGATTATAGTCAAATTAGATTATTCATCGTTTTATAGTAAATGCCCTCGGGGATCCTGTGGAGCACAAATTGACGACCATCGTTGCAGCGCACGGGACTTTTCGCTCTGACAGTAGCAGTACTGTTTGTAGAGTGCAGGGGCGCTCTTTACGCGCAGGGAGGTATAGGTGCACTCAGCGGTGTCTGTGCGTCTTCGTGTGTGTGTGTGTGTGTGTGTGTGTGTGTGTGTGTGTGTGTGTGTGTGTGTGTGTGTGTGTGAGAGAGAGAGAGAGAGAGAGAGAGATTAGTTAGACAAAAGCAATACCACCTCATCAACCACCATCATCACCACTGATAATCACATTTTGGGATGACTACGACTAAAATTAGACTAAATCCAAGTATCGGCTGCACTGACACAGCATCTTTAGATCGTAATTCACACACAGTCGTTTTTCCCCTCATGCTGACTGTTAAACAGTTTCACCGCATATCTTAGAGTCATATTTATGTGACTTAAGGCGTATAACACCACAAAAAATAAATAAATAAATAACAGCAACAACAAAAAACCCAATTTCAAACAATATAAGTTCTTTTGGCACCACGTCTCTCGCGATTATTTAAACATCATACTGCGTTAAATGTGATGTATAATGCACAAATATTAGGGCACATCTAAAATTCTAACCCGTGTTTTAATAAATCCTCGTGTGTGAGAGCCTTACAGCTGAGAGACAGTGACTGAATTAAAATGTTGAATGCAGTTCAGGAGACAGGGCATGGAGGGATGCTTCCACATGTTTGTTTTCTTGTTTTTGTTTTTTGCTTTACACTCACCACGTGTGCTGCACGTCGTCAAAATAATATTCCTAACATAATATATTGTTGTTCCAAAATAAAAGCAGTTATATATTTTTGCTCATTTATTTTAGTCAACTTATTGTTTTTGATAACATTACTTTATCCTGGGGTTTATCTTAATCGTGTCCGAGCAAGGCTCATATTTCGAAGTTAAATTTACATTTTTTTAAATTAATTTTTTAAATAACATCCGGAAAGAAAAAATATGGATTTCGTTATACATTATCTGACGCACCTATGTATGAAGATCACAGTCGTAATGTCTTTTCTGACTAGACAAGCTTCGACCAACAGTGAAGCTCCAAATCATTTCAATAATATTGGAAAATAGTAAAATAACATAAAACGAAACAGAACAGAAACGGATGCTCAAATATGTGTGTTTGTGTGTGTGTGTGTGTGTGTGTGTGTGTGTGTGTGTGTGTGTGTGTGTGTGTGTGTGTGTGTGTGTGCGCGCGCGCCCGTGCGCGGATGTGAGCGCGTCCTGATGCCAGGAGTTCGCGGGTGTTATGGTTATCTTATGTTCAGTTGAAAAATAAGAAAATGCACACGCGTTCATGCTCAAAGTTTCTTTTTCTTGAGTTTCCTCACTTAACGTTGGCATCTATCTTAATATGTCCCAAGATACAAATATCCATAAATATGCATAAAATCCTCAGTTGAATCCTTTGCTTTGAAATTTTATGAACTTTTCATCACCTTCATGTCATTTATTTTCTTCTGTTTAGTGTTAAAAACCCCACTTAAAGAAAATCCTGTGCTAAACTGGACTTATATGCTTCATGACAGCAGGGTACATGCCTGCAATATGCTGAATGTCCCCCATGTGAGTCCACTGTGCACACTCCTCTTCACTGGACTGCAGTTTCACACTACAGCTGAACAAGTTTGGAAATTGATACAGCTTGCAATTCTGAACCATATGGCCACATTCCAAAACTCTGTTTGTGTTTATGAATATTCATATATTTTGTGCACAGGAGCGCCTTCAAATCATCTGTTGAATGCGTCTGCATGTGCATGGAGTTTTTTCACTTGCGTGTAACCACTGCAATCTGGATAAACTACATCCCTTCTGTTTTACGGCTTTGAGCGGCGTCTTCTTTCCTAATTTGCTGAACAGAATGCAACTACAACCTTTAACTTACAGTGGCACTCACTGTTTATTGGGTTGAAACTGACAGTACTGTCCTATTTGTAAGCTGATGTGTGTGGTCACAGTACATTTAAGGTTTGAGGGTGACACTGACAGGGATCCTACTAGAAAGGGAGACAAGATAGTTCTTTTTTTTTCAACCAGTTCTGCACCTTTTACAGGAGACCCTGGCACTTCTTGTAAATGTCTCCTCATTGTATATTTTTCCCTTTTTGTCCAGCATCAAGGATAATGAAAGAATGATATGACACTGAGGAGCCAACATAGCTGGACTTTGGCACAGACCACGCTTATAGTCCTATCTGCTGTCACCCATTAAAGAAGCTTTGACCGTCTACCACCACCAGGCATTTTATTAGAATGAAAAAGAAAAGAAGAACATAAACATTTCTGCTTTTGTCCTTTCTTTATTGGCCAGAGTAACACATAGGGAGCAATATAAAGCCACTTTTCCACAATAAAGTAAATTCAGTTACTGCTATTATAGCCTGATGCAAGACCCTCCTGTATTGTTTTTAAAAGTTGCTGAAATTATTAAAAAAAAAAAATATGGAAAATAAGCTATTTTTAGAATTTGAGAAAAGGACCGTTAGATGCACATATATGTAGCTTTTAGATTAATCTGTCTGGTGAGTCAGTGTTTCCTCTTTAATGATAAAAATACAAAAACAGACAATGATTTGTTGTGTTATTTAAACCCCCAGCCAGCCAGACTAAGAATCTTCTCTTTGTGCAATCATAGTATTGTAGGAAATCATTAAGATTTATGTGTACTGGCCTACTGATTAAAGAATATTACACAATATCACCAGTGTGTGAATGTGTGTGTGAATGGGTGGATGATTGTGTATAGTGTAAAGCGCTTTGGGGTCCTTAGGACCAAGTAAAGCGCTATACAAATACAGACCATTTACCATTTAGTTACTACCAGGATGTCTTAGTTCACTATTGATTACTTAGCACTGAATTTCCAAATGTTTTTTGAGAGTTTTCTTTTCTGAACACACAAGTAAAGGTATCGTGTTGGATTTTTGCTGGGCTTATAACCAGTCAGGTTCCTATCTACATCAGCAGAAATGATTAGCTCACATCCTCTGTGACCTTTGCAAACGATGCACCTTCATTTATCACCTGCCATTACAAATGCACCATACATCCACGTCTATTTTGACATGTGTCATTGTCAGCTTAGCTAATAAATGTCCCTTTAGTGAGGGATGTCATAATTAGATCACAGGCCATCACCCATGGACGTGCATCCCTTAATCTGGGCAGCTGTTTATAGGACATCTGTATATAAAAAAAGCAACTTTTATGTTTGAAACATGACTTTCAAGCTCTTAGATTACTTTAGATCTGAAAAGGTGTCTTAACTCTTGAAGACAGAATGCTTGTTTCATGTTTATCACTCATTCCGTCTGTGCTCCTATGCTTTTATGATTTCTCTTTTTTTCCTCTCTGTAAATTGAGCAAGCTTTGAGTTTCTGTGTTTGTTGGAGAGAGAATGAAAGCAAAAGGAGTGAGAGAAAGACATGCAAATAGAAAGGCTGATTGCCTCCGTGTAACATGGCCCTGAGTGCTGAATACACAGCAACCAAAGTCCTTCATTAACAAGGTAGTGCAGCAAACACGCGTATACACAAGCAGGAGCGAGGCCCTGCTTGGTATCTTTGACAATGTACTCTAGCTATTTTAGACAGATGGGGGGACTGAATTTTAGTTGGGGGAAATCAATCAGATGGACCTTAATTAGGATGGCACGTATGCTTTTAGGGCAACCAGAACAAGCTTGCTGAAAGAAAAGAAAATCTCAGTGCTGTTGCTACCATTCAACTTTTTGTGTGTGTTGTGGTCCAATACGCAGCACTCCAAGAAAAGAGGACATGTGTCAGGCAAAAATAAAAGTAAAATAAAATAAAATTTCTTAACAGATTTGCTTTCTCTTTATCACTAGTGGTGCAAGGTTCATGTCTGCTATCATATGAATATAAATATGAAAAATAGACTTACGTGTTTTTGGCCTAATTAAGCCTAAAGTAAGAATATCAGCCTAAATCTGTTCTGCTATCAGCCATATTCTTGTAGCTATCAATCAAATAACTTCATTATTTTTTCAACGTTAAATATTATTTTTAATTGGATAAATATAAAGTTACCAGTGCAGATTGGTGTCAATGTGCGTAGCAGATTGGCACACACCCAAACTCCTACACACTTACACACATACCCACGTTCTGATACCTCGTTGACCCTGGGCCATCACTCTGATGTACAAGGCAAATGTGCAGGATCCAGGCCCCTGAAAGCCTCAGCCCTGCGTGCACTAAACAATGTAGATGTTGGGAGTCTGAAGGCACCATGTATGTCTGTCAGTCAGTGAGACTTTTGATCTGCTTTGTTGTTGCTGCTACTCTTCTAACAATAAGCCTGTCTGTCCTCTGCATCCTCCTGGAGGGCTGCAGGAGGCTGTCAGGCGCCGACCCTTTTGACAACCGCATCTTGAGGGTTTCAAAATGTGGCGACAAAGGGTTTGGGAAATGTACATATACTGTGTGTGTGTGTGTGTGCGTACATGTGTGTGTGTTATGACTTTGTCTGTCAGTGCGCGTGTGGATGCACGGTTGAAGGGATAGAGGGTGACTGACAGACTAACCAAGCTCCAGAGACGCTCTCTCTGCTCCAGTGTCTGCTTGTTCGTCTTCCTCCGCCCACCCTCTGCCTTCATCTGTGGCTTTGTAAGCCTCCACATAATGTGGGAGCCTTAAAATGACAATGGAAATTATGGCTAATCTTTGTTAAGACACACTCATTACTGCCACGTTTTAGAATTAGAGTCCAATGATAAGACTTGGTCTGCCATGCTTTTCTTCCCCCCCCCACTCTGAAGAGACAGCCTGACATGCTGGAGTGATGTGTTTTATTCTCACTTTTTGTGTTATTTTTCTATTCCCGCTCACAGTTAATAATGGTGGCAAACATAAGAAAGGATGATAATAGGCTGACAACTTGGGCATAAAAGACTGGCTCCACCTTCAAACGAGCTTTTCATGCAGTTCTGCATGTGGGTGTGTGTTAAAGGGCTGATTTCTCTCGACTCTCTGCGTCTCTGTCTCTTTCCTCTTTTAGTAATCCCCTTCTAAAATATTCATAGCTAATCTGCATGTACAATGTAATTACAGACGGCTCTGAGTGATATCGGATATGGCCGGCAGAACACATGCTTCCAACAAAATCTTGATTTGGTGATTTGCCTGCTTCAATAAATATGTAGCAGACATGGGACGTGGTATGTCGGTTAAGACTCTTTACAATAGAGTGATATCAAACAAACTACGCTTTTAATAACTCTGTCAGCAAACTTATAGCAAGAGATTTTCATGCCAAAACCCCACAATGCAATAAATATTTTAGATTTTGTCATAGGAGCTGTAATGATGCTGCCCCGTACTTTATGTGCTTAGTGCTCATTAACTGTGGTCGCTGCAGCAGATTAAAACATGTCCCTAAACTATCCCTCATATTTTTTTTCTGTTTTGCACCCCGCCACTTGAACCCCGTTCCCATATTTTGAATCCTGCAGGCTTCCATTTGGTGTTAATGGAACGGTGTGCCCTGTATGCTATTCTTGCAGGTCGATTTTTCACTCGTGCGCGAGTTGGGGGTGGGGTGTCCTTTTAAATGAAGCACTTGGTGTTTGTGACCTGTAATAAATGAGTTTGCAGTCAGTCATGGCAGCTGTAAGGAGACATCTGGGAACGAGAGTGAGAGAGAAAGAAAGGGAGATATTCAGACTTCACCGGGAAACAGTTTATCTATGCGAGGATGAAAAATGGTTGCACCAAACACGCTATCACTTATACAACAAATGGAAATCCTATTGTAAAATTCCCGCAGTTTACCACACAAACGTCAGGGGGAAAAATGCAGCGAGTAAAAAATAATACCGCCAATAATCCAACACAATCGGGATTAATGATGATCTTACTATTCAATACCAAAGGGAGAAAAAATGTAAAAATGGATACCACACACACAATATACACTGTGGCTTGGGAGTTTCTGTCTGAATATTAGGCAAATATTTATTATTCATCTTGTAGATGAGGAAAAACAATGACTGCTGTAAAGAATCAACCAGAAAATCAAACAGGCAGAGACAAAGATAATGAAGTATAAAGCATGTAAAAAGAAAAAAAAGGGCTCAATTTTCATTACAGATTCATCATCGGGGAAAAAAAATCTTTTTCAGCCTTTAGTCTCATCATCTAAATTCCCAACATGTCAGACAATACATTTACTTTAATCATCATCTTTTTTGTGTTTATGCCTTCTAAATACCATCCTACTTGTGGACAAATGTTTTGATATACTACAGTCTACAAAACTGACTGCTGGGGTTATTCTGCTAACATTAAAAGATTACCTGAGTTCATAAAAATGGCTTCAGGAGTCTGCAGTGGAATGCTGATTTGAACCAGAAAATAGTGGAAAGTCACTGCTTGGTGGAGTAATTACGGAGTTGAAAGTATTGATCGACTCTCATTATTGTTAATTATGGTCCATAATATCAAAGTCAAAGGTAGCTCCATGTATAGCTTCTGTTAATTAAATTGTTTTTTAGAAATTCAAGTCCAACATTTACCAGCAGAGTGAAGCCGTGACCTAGAAGTGTTTTTTTTTTTTTTTGCGTGAAATGTAACATTTTGCAATTTTATATGAATTAAACTTTCTGGATTTATTTTCAAAATATGAAAACCTTAAACAAAATGATTGGTACTCTTGGTATTCCTGGTTTGTGTAGCTGTCACTCGTATGAAGCAGCAGTCACCTTGCAGCAGAGCAGAAATAGTGCAGCTCTTTTCCCCTGGATGTGAAGGTACATAAAGCACAAGATGAGAGGAGCAGGAAAGGCAATTGACCTTGGCTGCTTTTGGGGGCTGGCTATATAGCCATCAGGTTAGATGCTATGGTTATGCAGTCTGGAGAAGAGGGAGGAAAAGAAGGGGACAGTGCTGAGTACGGCAGTTATTGTTCATAGAGTCGAAAAGCAGATTTGAATTCGTAATTGTTGAATTTGAACCATAATGAAAATGTACTGAAATGGAAATTATGTGTGTGCAGTTGTGTGATTAAATGTGGGTGGGTGGGATGGTACTTTATATCTAGAGGTGCTGACTAAGTATAAGCCAGGTCCAAAGTCAACCCTGCCATTTTACCCTGCTGTGCTAGACTGTTTACCTGAGACAGGGATGCTTTATCTCAGCCAGTCACCAGAGCATGTGTAAACACACAGGGGGGGAACACACAGCATATCATGCGGTTTTCAGCTCCCCCTGCCTTTGTTCCAAAACCCCTCTCCCACAGAGAGACATTATCCCCTGATGGCAAGGTGAATGGGGTGCTGATGTAAGATTATTTGTAGCAGCCAAAAAGAGACAGGAAAAAAACGAAGGGGGGGGGGGGGGGGGGGGTATCAGAATAGGAAAAAAACCCTAATTTTAGTCAGAGAAGGTCAGCCAGGAAGCTGGGTACACAGGAGTAGAGGTGTCTTTCTGTGGAGGATGGGACATGGGTGAGTGTCTTGGGAGTCTTGGTTAAAGTAGTCGCTATCACAGCAGCTGGACGGACAATTAATCAGAAACTGCCCAGGGGGGAAACCGAGGCTCTGACGTGGACACTTTATTCTGCAGGACACACACACACACATGCACACACACTTGCTGATAGGCTCTCCCATGGCTTTGTCACCTCTTTCTTTGTGCTTCTGTTCTTTTGCTATCTTATTTCCTTCTCGTCGACCTGCTTTCAGTGCTCATCTCCCTTCTTACACTGCTCTTTTTCTTCTTTCCTTTTTCTAATGCTTTCTCTTCTGGCCTTGACTGTCCTTTTGTTTCTTTTGCTCTCCTCGCCACTGCTCTGTTCTTCTCCAACATGTGTTTAGGTCTGCAAACCGCTTGATGAGAATCAGTTGAAAGGGCCTCTTGTGATGTGACAGCTGAGTCCAAAGTCTGTAGGAGTTGCTGCAGAGGGAAGGAGACAGGGAGGTTGGAGGAGAAGAAAAATAAGGTGAAAGAGGGTTGACTAGTGGCTATACATTACCTTAACCACCCCGTCCTTCTTCTTTGCTTTCATCCCTACATTTCTGCCAATCCATCCCTTCTCTTTCCCCATGGCTAGCACCAAGTGATTGATGTATTTGAGTTTGACATGGCCCGGTTCACCCGAGGGCATTAGCAAGGACACTGGTGAGACTTAGCCAGATGCTGGGGAAAAGGCAGACAGAGAAAGTAGACGATGAAGAAAGGAAAGAGCACTCGACACTGTTGACCACTATGGCTTGCTACGGTTACTAGGGTGAGTAATCTTTTTCACGGTACACCTGTCCTTATTCACCTTGCGGCTTTTTCAGTATGGTTCAAGTAACATGGAATAATATGATTGTAACTGAGCGTACACATAAAATGTAATTAGTTAATCAATTCCTTTATCTCTCAGTACTACATGTAGAGACAATTTTTGAATTTTCCAAGCCTCTGCCAAAAAGAACCTACGGTTCACATATTCAGATCAACTGTCTTGGTTGTTCCTCATCTTCAACCTCAACCTCTCGTCTTTTAAACAGCCTTACTTAAAAATATGCTGTTATTATTGTTGTGTGTATTGAAACAGACATAGGCGTCGCCGATGTCGGGATCATAAGTGCATCTTCAATAAGCCCTCGGTGTCTCTTTCCTCAATTGGAGGCAGGCTGTGTAGTGCTTTACCCTCCAGGGGGGTCTGGGTGTCCCACCAAGCTAACACCCACTTGACATGAAGCCGTCAAAGGGGGAACAAGGCCCACAGTGTCTCCCTGCCCCAAGTGCTTTGTCCTGGAGTAGGCTCCCGCCGTTGCACCCAGCTCCCAGCCTCACGTGACATGCATGAAGATGAGGGAAGCACTTGTCTGCACGGAGCCAAGCAAAATAAATCCAAAAATGGTCCCATGTGTTTACGATGGCAGTGAGTTGCATGATGTATTAAAAAGAAACAGACAAGACAACTCAGAACGAATGTTGTCGTTATAAATCCAAAACTGATCTTGGGGTCAAATTCTCACATGTCTCGGAGGAAAATTATTGCTGTTGTTTTTGAGAAAATTGCCACAATTATATCAGAATTCCATGGGACATTCTCATAATTGTTCTATGTATTAGAAAAAGACAGAAATACGTTTGTAAAGACAATATATTTACTTAATAAAGATTTAAATGGGTAGAAAGATTCAAAAGAAAGCAGTAATTATGAGTAAGATGCTTTTCACTACTGAAATCACAGGTGAAGATGGGATATCCCAGCCATCTGCCAGATTTATTAAGCAACCAAAAGGTACTCTGTAGACCCCAGACAACATATTAACCAACACTAACTAAAACTGGTTTCAGGGCCCCATGTGCTGGAACAAAACTACCCTGTTTAAGAACATTTCATTCTGTTAGCTAAAAACAAAACAAAACAGTTTTTTGCAGATATATTTTATTTATTAATTGGCAAAAAGCAGGAAAAACTCAGGCAAACATAAATCTAGAATTAATGCTTATACCTGGAATGCAAGCGAATAAAAGTCCATTGTCAGGTCTGAGTTGGCGTAAATTAGATGTTCTTCACAGCGCAGGCAACAGAATTCTACAACTTAATGGAGATAAACAACCAGTAGGCTGACAAGTCGAAGTAGAAGTTAACAAGTCAAATTTATCTAAGTTTGGTTTTATGTAGCTTTTTGGAGGTAGGGTACAGAAAAGCATACAAACCTTCTTGAAGCATGTAATCCCACATTTTCACCTGTCTGCCTCAAGTCTTCTCAGTAAATAGGCAGTTTTATCCACTCAGTGTTTGCAATATCTCCCAATCTCTGTCTGCATTGTGATGAGTGTATTGTGTATGTGTCACCCAGCTGTCTCCGAGTCTCAGACTGCCTGGCTATCTGAGCAGCAAACACAACAACAACAGGTATCTTCTGCTCTCCTTCTCACTGCCACCTACCACACTTCAGGCTTTTGCTCTCTGTTTGGCTTGGCAGCAATGTGAAGTCAATAGGATGAATAAAACATACCTGAATCAGAGCCCTCTACCCTGGGAAATGTCAAACTGTCAGTATGGCTTAATGGGAAAACATAGGGCCGATCCCAAGGGTCAGACAGTTTATTGTGCAGCACCTACAAAAATGTAGTCTTGCCACTTCGTTTGTTTGTATGTCACAAACACACACATTCTTGTTTGCTTTACTAAGTCTCACTATAATGTGATAATCCATTATGTTTCAGAGTGACACAATATTTACCAGAGTGGAAACTTGTCTGCACTTGTGTTACTGTAAACCGCTTTGGGTAAAACCATCCGCCAAATTACATATGGTAAGTGCCTTTCATTCAACTGGTCTGTCACTGACTAAAACCACCAAAAAAACCATTTAGCACGCATTATTACACATATTACATGAGGCTCATCTCACCCTGTGGTGGTGGTAGCTAACCCCTACAGCTAATTATCTTTAAATTAGGGCTGAGGTCTAGGTTTAATTAGGCCTAGCTACGAGGAGGGTTGAAGCACAGCACTAACTCCAGCAACTTCAGCTGCCAAACCTCATCAGCCTAATGGAGACTCAAACAACGAGGGCCCTCGGGGGCCTGACAGGCTGGCCTGACTTTCTGCCTTATGCCAACCAAAACACACACACACACACACACACACACACACACACACACACACACACACACACACACACACTACTATCCGAGCGAGGGCCAGATGTTTAAAGACGAAGTTAGAGTGAGGCAGGTTGTGTCAGTAGCAGGGAAGTTAAAATTTTAATAACATAATGGAGTGGAGTCCCAACTAGAGTCCCCTGTTTTCAAAACTACTAAAAATAGTTTACAGTAGAGCTGGGCGATATGAGATTTTTTCATATCACGATATGTTTTTTTCATTTCAGGCGATAACGATATCTATCACGATATCAGCCAAATAACTATATTTGTAAGATTTAAATGTGCCGTTGCTCACAAGTAAAATGTGAAATAATCAGCAGCTTGTTTTTATTTAAATATTTATTTCCCATAATAAGTTCAACAGGGTAGATGTACTTAAGGAACATGAGACTTTTTCAGATAAATAAAGGCAAATATTGCAAACTACACAAAAGGCAGCCGCTAAAGCATTTAAGTTTCAAAACAGAACAAACGAAACAGACTAAATTGTCAATTCCACTTAGAAACAAAATATTAATTCTAAAAATAAATCTTAGTTTGTTTTACAGAAGAACAGACAAAACTGACTAACTTTTGTCAATATCAAATAAACTGAGAACTAAAAGGAAATTCTCAATCTCTCCTTGTTGTATAGCTTAGCTTTTCAAACAGTTTTAACAGTTACTTTAGTCTGACAAAAGCCGAATGACGAATTAGCGCTTCCAGTCAGAGACTGAGGCTACGTCCACACGTACACGGGTATTTTTGAAAACGGAGATTTTCCGTTTTCGTTTTAAAAAATAATCCCGTCCACACATAAAGGCAGAAATGAAGGAAAACGCTGCTATGAACATGCCAAAGCAGCAGGTGGCGCTAGATTCCTAACCGTGCAGAAATGTTGGCCAATCAGAAGTCTAGAAGCCTCGGTGGGAAAAAGTAAACAAAGCTGGGGCATAGAAGCAGAACCGAGTCGTATGTGTGGACGGACAGTAACTGTGTGTATATGTAAGCATTTAAACACTGCAGAGAGTAGAAGTAACAGTAACAGTATTGTAGAAATTCATTTCACCGAAACAATAACGTAGCGCACAGTGTGACGCATGCACCAGTTTATTGTATTTCCAGACTTGCTTTCGGCACAATTTACAGTGCACGCTACTCTGTTTTTTGTCAGACTTGAAATAGCCGAAATACCTTCACACTACGGAACTTCTATGGCTCTTCCGTTTGACAATCTCTCCGGCGTTGGAACCATCATCTGTTTTCTCTTCGGTCACGCTCGGTTGATTTTTCTAGTCGGCACACTCATTTCCTCCATTACGCGCTGGCTCCATTACCCGCTGGCTGCTTCCCAAACAAACACACGTGCGGCTTGGCACTTGTGCTGTACGTAACAAGTCACGCGACGTGACGCTGCGGCTGTGATTGGTTCGGCTCTGCGCTACTTAATTTGGATTGGCTGACCTTTTTTTTTTTTTTTTTTTTTTGAGGACAAGAGCTGCGAGGTCTATCGCGATAGCTTAATTTCTCTATCGAGTAAAAGTTATATCGCGATACATATCGTTATCGTTCTATCGCCCAGCTCTAGTTTACAGTCCTCCTCATACATGACTTGATGAGGCATATAAATATATAGCCTACGAAGCATATTTGTCACATTTATTGGTCTGGTTGTTCTTGATAGTCATCTGGTGTAAGAGATGTTTTCAGCAGGAAAACAAGAGGCAGTAGCCAGTCTTCCATACCAACGCCTGTTTCTTACCATTATTCCCTTGGCATCACCTTCTGCTGGGAACAATTCCTAGACTATCACCAGGAAGTGCAGAGTGATGAATGCTTGATGACAGTAGATGACACATGGATGTGTCTAAACACAGTTACAAACACCAGCCGTGTATTATACCCACATAAAATGCATGTATGTTTTGACCCCAAAACTTAGACAGAATATAAGAAGCAGGGCAGCCATAGAATTTTTCAGATTTTCCACCAACCATTTGCCTTAGCATTTCCCTAAATTGCTTACTGTAACTGGAGCAAGCACAAAGCTCTTGTTATTAAGCCCATCTGAAAGTAATAACGAATGCCCAAAAGAACTACCAGACCTTGTTCTTCTTGTTTCCTTAAAATCTTTAAAATTCGTACCTCCTGCTGTTATTCTGCACCACTACACTCCCTACAACACTTTGTTAGGTACATCTTTTAAGTACAAATTGGATCCCATTTTGCTTTCAGAGCTGCTTTAATTCTTCATGGCATAAATTCAGCAAGGTACTGGAAACATTGTTGTGAGATTCTGGTTTGTTGGACACGACAGCATTACAAAGTTGCTGCAGATTTGTCAACTGCACATTTATGATGTGAATCTCCCGTTAAAATACATCCCAAAGGTGCTCTATTGGATTGAAATCTGCTGACTGTATGGACCTGGTATGTAAAGTAAACTCATTGTCATATTTAGGAAACCAGTTTGAGATCATTTGAGCTGTGGAACATGGCACGTTATCCTGTTGGTAGCAGCCATCAGAAGATGGGTACACTGTGATCATAAAGGTATCAATATGATCAACAGTACTCAGGAAGGCTGTGGCGTTTAAATGACGCTCAACTGGTCAGCCAAGAAAATATCACACGGCCCACACCATTATACCACTCACACCTGCCTGATCTTTTTCAGCTGGATGGATCCATGTTGTTTACTCCAAAGTAGGGCTGAACGATTATGGAAAATAATCTAATTGCGATTTTTTGCCCCAATATTGCGATTGCGATGCGATATGCGATTATTTTTTAAGGTCTTTGTCTTCTGTATTATTAAACAAAGACAAGCAATACATCATATAGTATGGCCAATACTATATTACATTAATTTTAAACTGTTCTTTCCTGGAAGACAGACCTCTGTTATGATGACATGAGGTGATGCATGAATTGATGACTGACATTTTTATTTAACTTCTTCAATCACAACAGTATATTTGAACATACACAATAGTTTATTTTTAGCTTACAAACATCTGAGCATAAAGTGCTGACAAGGAACCCTGGTGTAAACATTAAAATGAAAGTCAGTACAATGTGCAGATTGCAGAAATATACATTAAAAAAATCAGTGGCTTTACCACACTCAGTTTTTCGACATCTGTGAACTACTAGACAGTCATTCAATTAAAAAATAATATTAAATAAATAAAACTAATAAATACACACATCTTACTGATCTCTGCAGTCAGTAACATTACACATAAAGTGCAAACATAATAGCAATTGTATAAACACACACACAAACACGCCTTTAAAATTTAAAGGCGTGAAATTGGACGGTCTAGCCTTCTGATTAGCGTCACCGCTGTCTCGGTGGAGTTTAATAAACTCGGCCGTCTGCTTCTTGCTATCTAAAATATAACCAGACACTGGTGTAAATTCTCGACTGTCTCATACTTCTGTTTAATAAGTTTTCTGTTTGACGTTTAGTCAGCTGTGTGAAAACCAAGGAGGAACCCACCCGGGGGATTAATAAAGTTTTATTTTATCTAATCTAATAACTTTAATCTCAGCCAAACCGATTTACTCACGAACAAACAAAACACTGAAAAAAGCCCAACAATAACATTTTTAGGTTGTCTAAGTGACTTATATATTACGTTTAACCCGAGCAGCGAAACTCCGCGGTGATCTGAAAATGATGTGCCGGGAGTTGTGCCGTTCTCGGCCGCATCAGTAACCCTCGAGCTAGCTGTCGAGCTGGTAGGTAGCAGACGCCTCTGAAAACGTCGAAGCACTTTTGCAAATATGGGATATCTTGATAAACCGAGCAGATATTTGATGTTTACACAACTACTTTCTCGCCTGAAAATATGTTAAAAGTTTATTTTGTGACCCAGAAAGATTAGTATGAGTAATTTTAAAACTTAGTAGCGGCCGCCATTGCTGGAAACTGGAGTTTGGCTGGGCCGCGCTATGAATTCTGGGATATGGTAGTAATTTGGACAGCCTTCGGCACGTCGCTGTGACGTAATCGGTCTACAAATGCGGCCTCAGGAGGATGCAGCCCATGAATTTGGACATGTCCAGAGTATAATCGCAGCCTTTGCGGTTAGAAAATTGCACTTGATCATGTCGCGATATTATCGCAAATGCGATATATCGTTCAGCCCTACTCCAAAGATTGACCCTACAATCCAAATGTCATAGCAACAATTGAGACTCATCATATCAGACTATGCTTTACCAATCTATAGTCCAAATCATGTGAGGCTGTAGCCTCAGTTTCCTTTTTTTAACTGAGAGGCCTGATACCCACCGTGGTCCTCTGCTGCTGTACCCCATCAGTTTCAAACTAAATGTGTTCACTCAGAGAATGCTCTTTTTTGGACCATTCTCTCTCAACCCTAGACATTACTGTATGGGAAAATCCCAGTAGATCCTTCTTTTAAAACTCAGACAATTCCCTCTTGCACCAACAACCATGTCATTTTCAAAGTCATTTAAATAATCACATATTTTCCCCATTTTGATGGGGAAGAAATGTGAAATACACTTGTTGCCATGCTATTAGCAGATTAGCTACAATATTTGCATTAAACAGATATACCTTAAAAACAGTGACTGGTTGGTATATATAGCTCCCTTCCTACCTTGACTGCTTCTCATTCCCACTGCTTAAGTATCAAAACTGAACAATGGTGAATATTCTAACCACAGTCTAAATTCACAAGTAATTACAAACCAGTGGTGTTGGTTTTGATGATGTGCCAAAAATAATAAATTATAACTTAATAACTATAAATATGAAATTTTCATTTGAATGAATAGTTCTATCAGTCAAAGAAAACATTTTAAACTGCTTTATAAAGAAACTCAAGTTTAAACAAAAGCTGTTTGCAATTCCCAACAGTGCTCTGCGTCTTGCCAAAATACTTCTCTCATCTGTCTGGTAACCTGTCCTTTATTCATCAGACAGGGCCAGCACATAGATAAATAAAGACAGGAAAAATTGGCAGTAGGGGTATTTGTTCTGTGGGGCATGTTGGCCTCTTCTCTGCTCTGACAGCCAGTCTTTCTGAGAGGATTGAATGAAGGAGATGGGGCAGTGAAACTGGCAGGACGCTAATGGGTGTGATGCTAATGAGCTACAAGCTAATAAACAAGCGCTACCTCCCTCTCCCCTCACCTCTGATCCCCACTCTTGTTTGTTTAACAACCTTGCAGGTATGATGAAGTGAATTCAGCCAGGATGCCAGAAATTACCAAAAAAACGGTAATGGAAGAATGAGAACTGTAATGTGAGCTAAACGCACTCTTTTTGTACAGTCATAAATCTATTTATCACTGAAATAGAACCTCATCTCCAAAACAGTTGTGTTTTTGCAAAGGTTGTGTCCGTTGTTGCGTTGCTGCTTATTCTGACAACAATTTGTAAAAACCTGTGAACTGACAGCAAATTGTTTTTACCATTTTGCGTGATAAAGGACCTAACCTGCTTATTGATGATTTATTTCATAGTGTGCCAAATGTTTTCAGTGTGTGACAGCTCTACATTGCAGGCCAATTTCACACGTAGATAGTATCAAACAGTAGTATTACCATATTTGAATGTGGGCGCCAGCGTTTTAATTAACTAACTGGATGATTTCTTTTTTAAAAATACATAAATGAGAAGTAAAAATAACCCTAACCCTTCCAGAGTTGTTATGAAGAATAAACTTTATAGTGGCCAAAAACCTTGTTTTGTACCAGACTGTAAAAAAAATGCATTAAATGCTGTAAAACTGGGAATATTAATGTCTCGCTTTTGGCCAATGAAGGAATATTTTTGATGGTCATGATCTCAGAATCAATGCTGCCTTCACCATTAATGCAAGTTGCCTATGTCACTAATGTATCTCAGTACCGTCACAGATGAATCATTACCAGATGATCTCTCTCCTGTTAGTCTGAGGGACCATCGTAATCGAAATATTGGGGTAAAGGGGATTTTTAAGACCTCAGGGGAGTTTCCCACAGTTTGAAACAAGCTTGGTCTGAGAGAAGGTGATGGTATTTCTTAACTTTGTTTTTTTTAATGGTATTTATTTTTAGTAGTTAAAAATTAAAACTAATTATAGTTTTAAAGTTGTCCATATGGTATGCTTATTTATAGATATTTATGAATCAGAATAAATAAATGTCAGTTTGATATTCAAGTCCCTGACTTGTTGCTCAGTGATCCTATTAGCTTTTTAAAAAGGCTGCTAATTTCTTTATTTTTCTGTAAGGATTATCATTTTGAGGGTGTATGATGATCTAAAACGACAAAAATGTTGTCAAAACAAAACTTTTTTAAAGTGTGTTGTTGGTTTTAAATTTAGAAGGAATATTTGATATTTGATTTGATGTTAAAAATCATTTATACATTGATTTTCAATCAATTTAATGACATTTTACAGCATGCTGACCAGAACCGTAGTTGTGCTATTAATACAGTTTAATACACTTCATTTTATGAAATCTCCATATAGTACAGACTGTTTTATGTTTAAAGAATATTGTAAAGAATTTTCTAAAAAATGTACATGAGTGTGAGTGCATTTTTTATACTTGAGTGCGCTCAAACACGCCGAGTTTTGCACACATCTATACTCATCAAGACAATTTCAAGCAAAATGGTGGTACTTAAACATGAGTAGGGCATTTTGGTGCACTTCACACCTGGGAAATAACACAAAATTGACTCCAAAATAACCATCTTACCCTCACCCTTTTATGCTTATAGGTGCTTTTCTGTGCTTTTTACCCTCTTTCTCTTTAACAATTGGTATTGTCCCCTCTTTCCTACCCTGGAGAAATGTCAGTTGGGCGGGCATCGTCCGTCAAACTGGCATCTCTGACAGAGTGCTCGGCTAAAAGGCCATGCTCCGATTGGCATGGGATCCCCTGGCTGCTCTGTGTCAAGCTACAGTCTTCTTTCCTCTCCTCTCCGTTGTTGGGAAGGCATTTTTAATAATAATATCTCTCTCCCTGTCTAATTATAATCATTTTTAATTATTTTTAAGAGGAAAAAAAAGTCAAACATGTAATCAATATGCTGAAGAAATACATGGCAAATTCTTTTACTGGTCTGACAACACTAGTAATTGCTCATTTTGCTTTAGCTTCTCACAGTTCAGTTTGATGGGGATGAAAAGGGACCACAGGCTGTTTATAGTGGGTGGAGGGAGGTCTCAGTCTATCTCCTGCTTTTTTTCTTTCTTTTTTTCCCCTCCTTCCAGTGATTAATATTGATTACTCACAAGCAACTGAATACAGCCAAGTCTCTCTGTCACTTTGAATGCAGGTTAGGCCAACTTGCCTTCTTCAGGATAAAGTCTTTTTAATTAAGTGTGAACAACTTAAACTGACCCATACTAAATGTTGTTTAATGTCTCTGTAGTCTTTCCAACTAAGTGTTCTCCTGAAAGAATTTTGTCTTATCCCAATAACATATTGACATGCGTTTGTAAAATTATGTTTGTACATTTTTTTTTCCCTTTAAATTTTCAGCCCCGCTTACATAAAAGATCAGGTCACTGTTGAGGTTAAAGATGGCTCTGGAAATTTGAAAAAGAAATTATACATTTATTTTTAAATGCAATGACTCTTACTTTAGTCTGGAGATGGTTTAGCTGGTGACGGCTGTGGTCGGAGATGATTTGAGGGCATGCTGCACTGCTGACAAGCTTAGTTCTGTCTCTTTTATATTTTATCTACTGAGCAAAAACAGTACTGTTAGCCAGAGCTGACAGAGGCCACAGAAGGCAACTTCATATGTCTACTGGAGGTGTATGATATGTGCAAGAACATACTGTAGATGTCATACAAGTGTTTGCTTTTAATCAACAAAGTCATGGAGAAGTAAGAATAAGGTAAGGTGAAATGATGAGCCGCATCCTATTACTGTCCATCAACTAATGCTCTTTATGCCAGAAATTCATAGACAACACAACTTCTAGGCCTCTGTAGTTGATTTGTGTGAACTACCTGTTCCAATGATATAAGACTATAAACACACAAAGACAAAAAACAAAAAAAAGACTGCAACAGCAACAACAAAACTTCACATCTCTGATAGATTGTTAAATAAAATACAGGAAATATTTATATTTCTGGATTCTTAAAGAATTAGAAATCCTGAGAACTTATTAACTTAAGCTGAATGCCTTTATCTGATTTCCGAATGCAAAATTGCTCTTAAGATGGTTTGCAGAGCTTATTTGTGTAACGTGTCAAACTGCAGTGCCGACGAGTCGGTGGGCAAAGAAGATACCTTGCTGCATGTATCCATTCGATTATGTCAGTAGTGAATGTTTGCTCCCATCTCTGAGCTGGAATTGCTCATACAGTACAATAATTTGTGAGACTACACGTGTTTTTATGCAAAACGGGACATCTGGAATAATCTGCGCAGAATGCGATTTCATGCCGTTGTCTCTTTTTGGAGCGTGATACAGTATCTGCCTGCTGATGTATATGTTGTGTGCGCATTTGGTTGTATGGGAGTACTGTAGCTAATGTAATGAATTTCACATGACAGGTGAATGTGTTACTTTCACATGGCCTGCAACAAAATGCACCCAACATAACCTAGGCAATGTTTAGCAAGGCGCAGGGTTTCCAAAGTTCTTCCTCTTTATCCAGTTGCATTTATTTATTTATTTTTTCATTATTCAATTGCACATCCATACACACACGAAGAGGCACACTTGGAGGTTGAAACAAAACGTTTAACTTTGAAAGTTGGGCTTCTAATTAGCAGAATTAGCAGTAGATCAAAGAGGACAATTAAGGGGGGTGTTTGTGGTAGCAAGGGCTCATTAGCATCACAACACATGGACACGGCCATGAAACAGAGAGTGGCAGAAGGAATCTCATTACACAGCACCACTGTGCTTACACCGGGCCACATGCAGACAGATTGGCCATCGGGAGAGAAGGAGAGCGAGAACAACTAGCTCTAACGCACAAAAACAAGGATATCGACTCACGCGTTTCAGTAGGATGCACTAACACCTATGGTTATAGCTATAGATACAAGAAATCATCCCCCTTGTGCACACAAAACCTCTTCAGATATAGAGCTCATAATATTTACTGGCACAACAGAAAACAAAAGCTAGTCCCTGCTTGCTCTCATCCAATTTCAGCTTAATTAAGAGGGGAATTAACTTTGATCTGCACTGTGTAGTAGGAGCTTGGTAGCCCACCCTGTAGGAAAGCACAAGCCCATAAGTATTCTTCAACCTCACCGTCAAAGTCAGGCCCAGATTGTTTTCCATTCATTCCTCACTGTTTGAAGTCAATACAGATAAGAGCAGGAAAGATTCTATTAGGACTACCTGAGCCTTCCTCGTTAGCTAGATCTAACAAAGTCTTGGCAGTAAGCCAATGTGTGCGTGTGTTGCTTCCCACACTAATGGCATAAGCACAACAAAAGATCAAAGGTTTTTCGGATGGTCCTTTATTTTACCGGTCCCATTCACTGCTTTTTAGTGTTTGGTCCAGTGACATGGGTTAATGATGTACTGGAACAGATGCTTTAAGAGAGAGAGCAAGGTTTGAACGTGTTTGAAACCTAAAATATGACACGCACAAACACGCAAGAATTTGTTTTGCAGGCAGCACAGCTCGCACTAATGTTATGTTCGGTTTCACTCATAAGACAAAAACAAAGCGAAAGAGGAGACACTGATGGGATGAGACCTCTGCTGACTTCATTTCACTTTAGTTGCATGCGTTCTTTAAGCGAGTGCTGATACATATAGGAACAGGCTCAAACTGGCATAAAAAACCTGTTAACTATTATAAATAACTGTTATAGTTATCATTTAATATTATATACTATTTATCAAAGTAAATGTTGCTGTTGTACTTAAGCTGCAAAATAGTGTGCAGATTATATAATCAAAATATATCTGAAGTATCTAAAGTAAATATCTTTATTATATAGTATGTAGACTTGCACATTTAAAAATCATATCCAGCTTATATTGGGCATAGTTCAAGATCAGCAGTGTGTGTGTGTGTGTGTGTGTGTGTGTGTGTGTGTGTGTGTGTGTGTGTGTGTGTGTGTGTGTGTGTGTGTGTGTGTGTGTGTGTGTGTTTGCTTCCACCAGCAAGCCATGATTCATTTTTATTTTTGGATAATCTTTTTCCATTAACAATGTTGAACTTCTTGGGCCTTTTGCACAAACCACAGGTGATAGTGTCACGTGAATGTGGAGTAATCTTGGTATGTAGAATACTTTCTCACAGTAACTTATTCTGTACAGTCACTTTTAACTGTTTAATTTAATGGACAGTCCCTGTCAACATAAATCATCAGTTTTGTGCAAACTCTGTGTTTCCCAGAAGAACACCAACAGGGAGTAGCAGTCTCCTCTCTTGCTGCTTTTCTTTCCTGTTGAGATGTAGAGAAGTTTCCTGTTCCTGCCACTGTCACCCTCTACTCCCCTCCATCTCAGTGAAAAGCTGGTTCGGCGTATCAGCACCAGGGTGGGACAGTGGGATTGAGAGGTGGAAGGGGACTTGTGATTGACAGTACTGATAATCACTGTAATAGGTGCAGGGTGAGGAAAGTAGGAGAAAAGCAGCTGTTTCGTAAATGTCACCACTACTAGAAGCAGCAGCAGCATCCTCTCTGCTGCTGCTGCTGCTCGCAGTGAGTGTGGAACAGGAAGGAAAGAGGGAGTAAAAACCAGAAGAAGGAGACAGAGAGGATAACAGGATGGGATGCTCGTTGAGGGCTGCCAAAATGTTCTGTCATAACAGACAAATCTCATTTATCTTCTTCAGCACAGCAGTAACTGTCAGCTATCCACTCGGAAGGAACATAACTAACTCTTGGCACCAGAGTAAGGGGATTAATTTAAATGTCCCACATTTATTTACAGTTACTTATTCACCTGGAAGTTCAAAAAGCACAGAAGCCTCAAAAGTTTTCTTTTTCCCAGAGATGTCACTCTGGGTCCAAGCTGTTCCGTTTTGTTCACAAATAATGCCAATTTTACAAAGAAATACACGTTCCTTAGAAAACATGTTGAATAATTAGTTGAATAATGGGACTGACAGTAATATTTGTTTAAACACTGCCTTTCACTTCTGCACTCGTGCTTTGATGGGAAGGGAGTGCGGGTGGGGTTGCGGGTGGGGGATGTCAGTACAATTGTTTCATAAATTAGACACTCAGGACATAAAGAAAGTTGCTAATGACATTTCTTTTAATAAAATGCTACCTTTCATGGCTTTAATGTCTTTTTTATTTTTCCGCTTTATTCTGCCTTTATCGTTAATATTTCTCTGTTTTTCATCCTGTGTCTGTAATTGTATTTATTTATTTATTTTCGCTTTCTCATTCGCTCTTTAATATCTGCTCATTACAGTGAATAAATGGTATTTCTTTGCAGAACATGTTGAATATGGCGGTTATCTTTAAAAACGCAGCTGCGAACGTACAGATATGCGTGCATGGAGTAACTACAATTTGTGCTGTGCCTTTGAACTGCCAGCGCAGCTAATCATATTTTGTCCACACCACCGCTGGGGCCTGATCATTGTTTATATAACACAAAAGTGCTGTTAAGTCCCTCAGTATTTCTGTTTGGATGTCTCTGTTTTTTTTTTCAGCAAATGGAGAGACATGAAACTGACTGACTTCCTACTGACATCCAATTAAATTCTTTTACTGAACATTGCTCAGTAGGCTCTGTTATACTTTCACTGCAGATGTTTTTTCCCCCATTTTTTAAGTAAGAAAATGCATTTCAGAGTTTTGTTTGGTTTGTTTTGGTCTGTTTTTTGTTTTTCTTTTGTGTGTGTATGTCTTCCCTGCTCTGGTCTCCAGTGTCAATATGTGTATTACTAGAAAGTTTACCCGTTTGGCCTGTTCTGTCATCAACAATAAATTAATAAATAAATCAATGAATTAAATAAATAAAACCTCCTACATAAAGTGAAGACATTAGTGCAAAGCGAAAACATGTTTTTACTAAGTGAAGACATCTGTGCCGAGTAATGAGTAATGGAGCAATGCCAGCTGCACTGGTGTACTCAAAATGTCTGCAATTAAAAAAAAAAAATTAAATTAAATCCTATTCTCTGCTTGTTTTTTGTCTTCCATCCTTCTTATGAGTCCAGTATTTATTCATTTCAATAACAATTCGGCTATCAAGCTTACTTGTTAAAGGCTTTTTTGGGGTGGGGGGGCTCAGCATCAGGGGCAGCATTACTGGATCCATACTGAATTTTATTTTGCAGTTCTTGATCTTAATATAGATCATAATAGACATAATAGACTTTTCCTCACACTATTAGCTAATGGTTAACTAAATGCAGACGAAGAGTAGCTCAATTATAGCAACTTGTGAAAATGTTAGTAAGTAAATCATAATACCAGTTGTGTCATACGTTTTGGGTCATGCAGAGCGTTGGGTGTACCACATCACATTACAGTTGTCTGAAACATAGTGTTATTAGCATGACTGTACTAGATACAGTAATACCTTTCAGTTACTAATCACTTATAATGTTACTTGTATTACATAAGTTACTTTGTTGCATTATGGGTGGAAAAATATGACCAAGTCTGCCCTTTTATTCACATTGAACTACAATCACTTGACCTCAGTTTTTGTGGAAGATAGAACAAAAACAGAAACGTGATCTTTTGGGGAATGAGGCTTTCTTCATATTTATTGCATGAAGGGGCAACAGTGTGATGATGAAGAGCAAATTGTGCTCACTCCACAAACAACAACCCACTGCTGCGACCACAACATCGAAGCTTTAAAAGCAACTTCGAAAGCAACATGCTTTCCTCTTTTATACTGAGTCTATGATGTTAACACAAAGCTAGCAGCAAGAGACCTCCATAATCAGAGTTGTATAAAGGCGGAGTGTATGGTGACCCCAACCAAGCAGGCAAGGCTTGATTTTCAGCAGGTTCAGTCATGCGAAAAGAATGTTTTCTTAGGTCTCTATGCAGTCCTGTGAAAAACTACAAGATAGTTCTACAAGATACTGAACATTATACTATGTTCAGTATCTTGTAGAACCACCTTTAACAGCAGTAAGTTGGAAGAATCATTTTCTTTATTAAATTGTTTTTACATCTCGTACATCGATGTGGAGGTATTCTTTGTTATAATATTAAAATCCTGTAGTTCACTGAAGGGATTTATGGATAGCTCTCTACAGATCTTGCTACAGCTTTTGGGTTGAGGTCTAGACAAATGCATTACCTTGATTCTCTTCTTTTTTAGTCATTCTGTTGTAGATTTGCTGGAAAGCCTAGGATCAACGTTCCTTTGCATGACCCAATTTCAGCCAAGCTGTAGCTGTCATACAGATGACTTCACATTTGATTCTAGGCTACTTTGGTTCAGATGCAACTTTGCAAACTATGCTGTCCATGTTCTTTTTAGAGGGGAAAGACTTTCTCCTGGAAACCCTTATAAACAACTTATACTTGTTCAATCTTTTTCTAATTGTACTGTTATGAACTTTAACATCTAACATGCTAACTGGGGAGATCGTGGCTCAAGAGTTGGGAGTTCGCCTTGTAATCGGAAGGTTGCCGGTTTGAGCCCTGGCTTGAGCCCCGGCTTGGACAGTCTCGGTCGTTGTGTCCTTGGACAAGACACTTCACCCGTTGCCTACTGGTGGTGGTCAGAGGGCCTGGTAGCGCCAGTGTCCGGCAGCCTCGCCTCTGTCAGTGCGCCCCAGGGTGGCTGTGGCTACAATGTAGCTTGCCATCACCAGTGTGAGAATGGGTGGATGACTGGATGTGTAAAGCTTAGGGACTAGAAAAGCACTATACAAATACAGGCCATTTACCATAACTGTGGAGCTCTTGGGTTTTTTTGGGTTTTTTTGCAATTTCTGTGAGCATCACAGTGTGACCTTCAGATGAATTTGCTGGGATGTTTACTTCTGGTAAGACTGGCAACTATCTTGAATGTTTTCCCCTTGTGAATAATGTGAAATTTCCAAGTTGAAAAATAATGTGAAAACTTTCTCTTCTGTGTTACTGTAACAAAAGCACAGATGGAGAGGCTTGTAGGATTGTATAGTTATGCCATAATACGTCTACTGTAGCTCCTACAGTAGACTTATTATCACTACAAGTTTTCTGTGAAGTGCTCTATGATTTCTTTTTCACTGACTTTCACCAACTTTCACCAATTCACATTAAAGGAAATTAGGGGAAAGAGTTCCTGTGTGTCTTCCTTATTAGGATAGAACTTTGTGCTTTTTATTAGTTTTATTGCACAAAAGGACAAGAGCGGTAAAATGGGAACTGCATCCAAGACAGAAAGTACTGCGTTATGCTGCAAGTAGAACTTCAGCTATGCACAGATAACATGCTAACGCAAAGCTAGTCAAGAACCCAGAGTTATTTTAAAGCTGAGTGCATGCCAACCCCAGCCCAGCAGGCACAAGCTGAACTTCAACAGGAAACAAAAGCAGTGAGGAGCAGTCAGGTCTGAAGCCGCTGCTTCTACCTGTTCAAGTAGAATCACTGTGGCAATAGCTTCAAAGTCTATTAGACCTGTTTTTTTTCTCTTAGCTTTGTGTTGTTGGCTTTGAGTTTCAATGTAAAAACGAATGTGAGCCCTCATGAGGATAGGGATTTGTTTTGGTTTGTGGGACTGTAGCCTCAGGTTTATACTTTTAATTGGTTATTTTGTCACTGTGCTTTTCAGGTCATTTTAAGGAGCAATGTAATATAACGATTGGTGTAGTTAAGTTACATACCTCATTACTTTTAAGAAAAGTAAGAAGTGATGTGTACGATATTGACGATATGAAAGAATAGAGTGTATTTTTTTTTTTTTTTTTTTTTTTTTTTTTGGCTATGCTGACTGAGTATGACCACAGCAGCAGCTCAACATGGCTATCCCCTGCTGTGAAGTTGCAGTGAAAAAGCATGTCATTGCAGTATGGCACAGCATTATGCCAAACTGCAATGACCAGCTCATCCTATGGGTAGACCCTATTACTTTCTGCAAAGAGTGCAGATTTTAATAGCAGACGTACAGAGTCTCACAAAAGTAAGTCGATGCTTTGCTTAACCAAGCACAATGGAGAGTGTGGTATTCTGCATTTTTGAAGGTTGACTAATACTAGAGGGAGAAATTTAAGGACATAAGAGTCTGTGCTAGTCAAATTTTGAGTCTTGACACTGGATGTAATATTCAATGCTTTACTAAATATTATGCAGCTCATATCTTAAGAAAAAAAATCGATATTAAATGTTGTCAAAGAAGTCAAAAAAGAAAGAATATGAATGTTGGAATGGCACGTCCAACATAGCTTTTGGTTACTTTTTAGTGTTCAGTAAAAATCAAAGCTTTTTGTATCCTCCAGTTCCTCTCCTTGCCTGCCCCATTTTATTAATATTTCCTCACAGTGTTGCCCACTTTCATTCTTACTTCCAACTTGTTATCCCTGTCTTTTTGAATTTAATTTGCATCCATTTAGAAATAGATGAGATGCCAGCTCTCAATATCTCTTTTTTTTGTTTCTAAGTGATGGGCAACTCTCAGCCCACGTTTCTCTTCTTTATCCAGTAGATTAGTCTAGCCAAATAGCTGGAATTAGCAATGTAAAAATCTGCTTATCCACTGCCAGCTGGAGCAGATGCTCAAATTAAGTATCAGTGCCAGATTTTCGACTGGCATCAAGCTAAGCTGGAAGACCAACGCTGAGGAGGGAAAGAGGAGAAAACAAGAAAACAGGTTGAAAAGCGGGAGAAGGAAAATATGCTTGTGAGAGAGAAAGAAACAAAGAGAAAGACAGAATAAGCGAGGGTGGGGGTAGGGGAGAGTGAGCATGGGAATAAGAAATGGCAAATTCTTTAGTTTCAGCCAATTAGGCTGAGAAGCCACTGGTAATTAACTCTCGAGGGACCCACTGAACAGTCATGCACCTCGTTTACATAATGAGGATGAGAGGAGAGACTCTTTTTCTCCTCTTTTTCCTTCTCTCTGATTTTCTGTCTTTGGCCTGTTGAACCAAAGAAGAACAGCCCTTCCTTCTGTGGCTTATGACCAGTGTCATACAGCTTCCACAGCCCTGGTATACCACCATATGTAGTCATAGGAATGTAGCTCAGGGAACTGACAGAAAATTGATTTAAAACTTGCGATCACGTGATAAGTCCTCGCACAGCTATCTGGCACTTCTAGGCCGTACAACAGACATGTCTCTATTTTGAACTTGTTTTTAATTTCACTGAGATTTCCAGCGTCTTTGTACATAGACCTGAGAGTTTGGTCATGTAAATTTATGATAATCGATTTGACTTTCTCCTTCTGCCCTTTGCCCCACTCCAATACCTTTCATTTCCCCCTTCCAAGATATGGAAAGTGATGGACTTGGACTTTTACTACAATGAAAAACCTGAAAATAAGAAAGCTTACTGTCACGTATTAAAGGGCAAATTTCTAGTTCTTCACATTTGCACGTTGAATGGAAATTTTGCCATTAATTTTTAAAATATGTTCTATCTATTTAATCAAGTCTTACCACCATCACAAATTCTATTTTCTTATTTTGAAAATTATGTTATTTAGGTCTCTACCATCTAACATATTTAGTCCTCAGCCATTGGTTGTTATGCTAAAAATGCTAAAAAGCTGAACCCAGTGCACACCTCATCAATATAATGATTCACCCAAAAACCTGCTTTTTCCAATTGATATTGATATTAAATCATAAATGTCTATTGAGTCTATTGAGCTGTAATTAATATAGCGAAGAGTAGGTATTCTCTGCCTATATATAATGTATTGGTATCATATTCCGCTATTCTGAAAAAAAAAATCAACAAAAAAAACAAATGACTAAAAAAACCAAACAAGAAAATGCATATGCAGTGAATACAATGATAACCTTAACCCAAAGCCAGATGATTGGAAAACTTTGTAACATTTTTTTACAGTATTGGTCTCCATGAACTCCATTACTCTCTTAAAAACAATTTACTTCTTTTTTTTCCCCACGCGAGGTTGAATGTAGCTCAGGGGAAGTGTGAATGTAATGTAACAGGAAGAAATTCATATCTTCAGGTTGTGTGTTTTCCTCTTCAGTGCCTTATTTTTTCTCTTCCTTTGATGGTGGAGTTGGGATAAAAGCTTTAAGTTCACTTCCTCTTTTATTAAAGGAGGCCTAATTTAATTAGCTTGCGCTGCGTGAGCCTGCTATCAGGCCCTTCTGCTTCCAAACCCAAGGTTTCTCACGCTCTGAGGAAGAGAAGGGAAGAAAAAAGGGAAACTGTCGGGTGGTCTCCAAGGAGGAAGTGTCCTTTTAATCAGACTTCTGCTAAGATCCCATTACCATCTCCTATGAGAGAGGGAGGGCAACACAAGACAGATGGACAGACATACAGTAGAAGAAAATATGAAATGTATTCCTAAATATGCAGCATTCACGGCATCCAGATCAGAGGGAAGCCAAGATGACACAGGGCAGACAAAAGGACCTCAACTGTGAAGAAAGAACAGTGAACTTCACTGAAATACAATAAAGTAATATAAATATATAAAATAATAAAGAATGGGTTGTGCGAAAGAGCTCACTGAACACCAGCATGGTGCTATAACAGGAGGCTACTAGTCAGTTTGTGAAATTTCTTCCCCTCTAGATATTCCATGATCAACTTTAAGTGGAAGTATTTAGGAACCACACCAACTGAATGTTGAGGTGTGTGGTGCACTGCAGAGTTCCAAACTTCCTCTGGCATTAACAAAATCTGTGCACTGGGAGCTTCATGGCATGAGTTTCAGTGACAGAGCAGCTCCTGTGCTGCGTATCAATCTGATATTTTGATCGACCAATCAGCCTAATTTTGCTTTGATTAGTCAATTAGTCAGCGAGTATCTCTGCTCTACTCTCCTTATCTTTGCTTCCTGTGGGCAAACCTCCTGTTCTACATTTAACTCAGTTTGTTTTCTGTGAAATGCTTTCACTTTCACGTTTTTTTTAAAATCTCAGTTTCAATTTTCTTCCATCTGAATGTTTACTGGTTTGCACTACGGTCTTCTTCGTTAGTCCTGAGTGCTGTCTTGGTAGATGATATAGGTGATACTGCCCCCATAGCTTCCTGTAGTTTATTGCAGTTAGAAAAACACATTTTTGTGGTTTTAGAATATGACATGTAAACATTAAAATTCTGTGTCGATTATGCCCACAAATTGTTGCAGCCCTAGTCACCACATTTTTTAGCTTGGATTCTCTGGCATCTTCCCAATATCCAACATGCTTGTTAAGTTAATTAGTGATTCTAAATTGACTGTAGGTGAATGTGAACATGAATGGTAAATGGCCTGTATTTATATAGCGCTTTACTAGTCCCTAAGGACCCCAAAGCGCTTTACATATCCAGTCATCCACCCATTCACACACACATTCACACACTGGCGATAGCAAGCTACATTGTAGCCACAGCCACCCTGGGGCGCACTGACAGAGGCGAGGCTGCCGGACACTGGCGCCACCGGGCCCTCTGACCACCACCAGTAGGCAACGGGTGAAGTGTCTTGCCCAAGGACACAACGACCGAGACTGTGCAAGCCGGGGCTCGAACCGGCAACCTTCCGATTACAAGGCGAACTCCCAACTCTTGAGCCACGATCGCCAACATGAACTGTTGTCTGTCTTTCTGGGCTGAATCAACAGCATACCCTGCTTCTCTCTCAGGCGTTAGCCATTCCATGACTCTGGATATGATAAGTGGTTAAGAAAATTGATAGATGTCATTGTAATAAACAGAACAGTATATTACATGAACATCCTATTATTGCCAACATATTCAACCAGAAATCCTATACAGGTGATATATTTCTCTAACAACAAACATACAGCACTTTACTTACAGATCTACTTTTGCCTGTTGCTCAAAGAGTTCTGAACTGCAGAATAAATGATGTGTGTGAAAGTGGACGTGTGAAACCAGGACTGCATGGATTATGTTTACCCTTTTAAATTAATGTTTATCAGGACAGAGGGTCTAGGCAGTGTTGTGGATTGTGAGCAGCCTGATTCTGTCGGTACATGAACAGCTATTAGCATGCATGGTCAAAAAAAAAAAAAAAAAAAAAAAAAAAAAAAAAAAAGCATGCATGGTAACATGATTGTCACTTTTAGCCCTTAAACTGGGACAAAGTAATGAGTTTACAGTAGTGCTATACAAAGGCACCTGACCTTCTTGTCTTAGCATGGTTGCTATAGCCCTGTGTCAGGTGACAAATTCAGGTCAGGATTTTTAAGGTGCGATATAAAAAAGTAATCTGAAGTATAAGGTTTTTTTAAATGAAAAAAAAAAACCCTTTAGATGCATTTGGATATAGAACCTATATAAAAACTGAATTAAAAAACAATCTCCTCCATATCATGTACCTCAAGTAAGCAAAAAAGAAAGTTTTTAAAAATAGTTTCACTAAATCTTCAGGTATTCCCAGATATTTGTCCTGCTGCTCAAGTTTTATTTTAATGTAATTGCAAACCTCTGCAGTACCAAGGCAATTTCTTTTTATTTGCTGAGAACTTTTTTTATTAGGCATT
Source organism: Mchenga conophoros (assembly GCF_057382185.1). Lineage (NCBI taxonomy): Eukaryota > Metazoa > Chordata > Actinopteri > Cichliformes > Cichlidae > Mchenga > Mchenga conophoros. Next base: position 26,690,690 of record NC_140541.1, read on the forward strand.
TAAAGTGTTATTATGCTCTTTAATGTTATTATTTAGTAACTCACTTTCATATATTTATTCTCTGGTGTTACCCCCCCCCCCCCCCCCCCAAAATAAAAAAAATAAAAAAATAAAAAATAATAATTAAAATAAATAAATAAATTGTAATACAAACAACTTTCCGCTGTTGGAGACTATTAAACTAACCTTTCATTTATATTAAGCTAGAGGTATTGATAATGAGTATGGATGTCTTCTTCAAGGAGTTAATTAAAGGACACTGAATCCTAGTTGTGTTAATTAAAACTTAATGGCATGACAATTGAAGAAAAATAATCTTTGCCCAAAGCCTCATTATAGGATAGTTTTAGGAAAGTATGGTTTTAGAGTTAATTAGCCATTTTATAGACTTGCCAAAGAAGTATTTTTATTTAAAATCCAGCAAGTTAAGTCTTCTGTTAAAGTATCTAATGCACCTGAATCTGAACTGCTAAAAGGGCAATTAATGGAAAAGAAGTTTGAAAAAAGGTATCGGTTATATACAGTTAACTTATGAGTAATTAGTTGCATGCACAACTGCCATGCTTCAAATTATTTGACAGTACGAGAATAATAAAGAAGATGCAGTGACACTAGCTGTAACAAATATCCACTGTTATTAGATTAGATTATTAGATTATTATTTTATGGCCTCAATAAAAAATATTAACACTGTATAACTGAGCGATACTAAAATCTCATTGAACCTGTAGAACACCACACCAAAAAAAAAATGTTTCTTGGTTTTTTAACCCTCTCCTGGGTTTGACATGAGGAGGTCATTGTCTCCTAATATTCAGGTTCAACCAAGTGCAGTGTTTAAAGGTAGATATAAAACCACGGGACTATAAAACCACAGCTGGTTTACACTGTAATGTTGCTTCACTACTGGGGTTCACAGGGGAATTGCAGACCTCTGCACCGGCCTGAAGGCCTAAATTGGGCTTCGCAGTCAAACTTTCCATTTTGTCTGAAGCAAACTGAAGTAAAGCAAATGCACGTGTCGTCCAGGAGCCATGTCAGAAACACTAAATGGAAAAAAAAATTGTTTTATCCCACTGTCTGGCTTCTTAGAGTAACTTGACTTTTTGAGCCAAAGAATGCTTCTATTCGCTCTCTGCTTTATTTCTTTCTCTACACTTTCAGACACCACAGAGGCCTGAGGGCATTCTGTCAGGTAGACATTACTCCGGCATGTCGTCTTTCTTGTGTCTTATGAATGCTGAGCTCAAAGGCAGGTGCTGTGTGTTTCAAGATGAGATGACGAGGCTGATAGATTCAGTTCCCTTCTTCTTCTTCTTCTTTTTTTTTTTCTTAGTTTTTCACCACCCCCCTTAGAGCTACTGTTTTGTCTTGGAATTTTAAAGGATTTTGACCTTTGTGCTGGATGTGAATATGTGAAAGATGCTTGTTGTGTGAGTTATCAAAGCTGATGTAATTCAGGTTATAGCTCTTATAACAAAGCTTGTAACATTAATGTTCCTGAAGCTTAAGGCCATGAGCGCAGAAAATATATCAACTTAATCCGAACACAATCTGATGCATTAAAGGGGGAACAACAGGGGTATATTATAGGTTTTCTTGGCAGGAGAGAGGAAATCTTGCAACATATTTGTAATGGCATACATGTCAATAACTGTTGCAACAGTTGTGTGTGTATGAAGATGTGCGAAGAGTCAGGTGAAACTTAAAAGCAGCTATGTGGAGGTAGTGGGTCATTAAAATTTGAATAGAAGTTGTAGGATGAAGTATGGTTTGTAAGGGTAGGAATATGAATGGGTGGTGGTTATATGATTTACAGCTTAATGGGCCTGATATCAGAGGATACAGGAAAAAGAAAAGCAGACATGACAGTAGTGTGCAACACAAGAGCAACATCAAGTGAAAGAGGACAAAAATGTAATTTGTGCATTTAGTGAATAATCAGAATAACTGGACTAAGGGGTGTCATCTATCTGGTATGCAGTGAAGGTGAAAAAAATTTTTTTTCACTAACTTGAACTCTGACAGTGCCAAAAAAAAAAGAAAAAAAAAGAAGAAAATAAAATAAACACTGAATAATGTTTCTGTGATAACAATACCGTACTGATAGGATTCCAAAGTGCTGCATGAAATTGCTACCAAAATTCATGGCGCACTGTTCTTAACTGAGCTACACATTTTGATCTAACTTTTGTGGGGGGTCCTGTCAAAACATTTTATAGAAGAAAAACAATGAGATTGAGTATAAGAAGAAGCCCATCAAAAAGTCTGTAGTGTGTATGTGTACCAGTGTGTATATGTGCTTCAATGCTTTGCACTGGCACGCTCAATTAACCATTGCTCCTTTATTTTTTTAAGTAGGTTACCCCTGATTCTCTTGTGAACTTTAAACTTGGATAAAGCATCAAAGAAAAAAGAAGTAGTTCCACACAAAGATGGTTGTTCTATTCTAACAGTGTATCCCTTCACCTCTTTCACTCTTCTGTTTGATACATACCCAGAAAATCTGCTGGGTGTCTGTAACTGAAACCTACATTGCTAGTTCATGTTTGGTGATTTCTTAAGTGAATCTTAGAAGCTGTTGCCATCTAAAAGGTTGCCTTTGCTTAATGAGGACCTGTCCAGCAAAACAAACATACAGTACATCAAGGCACAATGTATATACCTGTCTACATAAATAATACCAGTATGTTTTTATGTGTTTGTGCATATACATTACATGTATTGGTTCACATGGCTGTGCAGGTGCAATGTTAATCATGTTTGGTTTATATAATTCTGAAGTTTTTTTCTGCAGTGTGCATTTGTTGAGTGTACTTGACTTAGATATGTCTAATAAACAACATAATTGCATAATTGCAGCCATGCCTTAGCTTAAGTCTACTCCACACTGTCTGACAGCCCTCAGTACCGTTGAACAGATGTAGCATGTTAATATTATGGAATATGTTTTGAAAAAAAAATAATACAACAAAATTATATTGCAAGGCAAAGAAACCAATTGTTATAATACAATATCCGGTTAATTAATTATAGTGTGTTTAAATATAGAATCGATAAAAGGCCCAATAAAGTGAAATGCCAATGCCATTATATGCAATACCATTTAAATCTTCAAAACGTATTCACTCAGCTATCCAAATCAGTGAATCCAGGTGTTCTAATCACTTCCGTGGTCACAGATGCAGGCTCCATTCTTGTGAAAGAATGAGTTGCTCTCAGAAGCTCAAATTTTATTGCTACTAAATATTCCACATTCAACTGCTAGTGGGCATTACAACAAAACCAAAGCAATTTGGATAAACAGGTATTCAGAAACGAAGTGATAGGCCACGTAAAATCCCAGAGCAGGGTCAGGCGATGCTGAGGGACATAGCGCTTTCAGGTCACCAAAATTCTGAAGAGTGAGTCAACCTCCAGATTTTATGTGGCCTTCAGATTAGCTCAAGAACAGTCTGTAGAGAGCTTTAAGAAATGGATTTGCATGGCCGAGCAGCTGCATCGAAGCCTTATGTCACCAAGCGCAATGCAAAGCATTGGATGCAGTGGTGTAAAGCATGCCACTATTAGACACTAGAACAGTGGACCCACATTATATGGAGTGACAAATCATGTGTCTCCTGGCAATCTAATGACTGAGTCTGAGTATGGTGGTAGGCAGAAGAACGGTATATGTCTGACTGCATTGTGTAAAGTTTGGTGGAGGGGGGAATTATCTTGTGGGATTGTCTTTCAGGAGTTGGCCTTGGATTCTTAGTTCCGGTGAAAGTAACTCTTAATGCTTCAGCATTTGGTGTAGAGGATCTTGACTGGCCTGCACAGAGTCCTGCCCTCAGCATGATAAAACAAATTTGGGATGAATTAGAGCAGAGATAACAAGCCTGGCCTTCTCATCCAACATCAGTCTCTGGCCTCACAAATATGCTTCTGGAGGAATGGCCAAAAATTCCTATAAACACCCTCCTCAGAATCAGAATACTTTATTAATCCCAAAGGAAATTATGGAAAAGGCTGGCCAAAATCATGTTATGGATTAAGAATAATATGTGTGTGAAGGCAGACAAGCAAATACCTTTAGCAATACAGTGTATTTTTAGTTGGAGAATTTCTGTGAGTGAAACTGTTAGGGGCTGTTTCCTGTGATGCAGGTCTTTTGTGGACTGTACTGCTGCAAGATGAGGTTAAACTTCCTAAAAGTACTCCTGTGACCTCAGAGTCTACGTTTCTCATGCTGCCAGCTCATGTCAAGTTTGTAGTTAGTGGCAAAATATTAGGGGTGCAACGATACACAAAATTCACGGTTCGGTTTGGTTCGATACTTTGGTGTCACAGTTCGATATTTTTTCGATACAAAATAAAATGTTCATGCCTTTTTAATTTGTCATTTATTAAAATTATAAATAGATATTTTAACTCAAAAGTACAGTTTTTAAATTTAATGTTGCTGAAACAAAAGTAATTAAAAAAATTAATATATCTCAGGGCTCTCAAAATCCCTGGTAGCCCTTCGGGCAGGGACTCTTCAGTTTTTGGTAGCCCAAAATAAATAGCCCGAATAAAAAAAGAGAGCAATTTTTTGATTGATGTTTTGTTTCCTGTTTTGTTTCCTTTACAATATTATACATTAAAGTATAATATTGTAAAGGAAACGAAACATTAATCAAAAAATTGTTGAAAAACAAATTACAACATTGTATAAAAATTACAATCATCAACTCAAATACTTGGTTCTAATTGAACAGAAATTTCTATGAACTTGTAAGAACTGTGTAGGACATGAATCCGTCTGTGTCAGATCCTGAATTTGAAATTTCTGCTGAAGTAAGAGACAAGTGGAACCAAGATCTAGGCCATTTGCTTTTTGAAGTTTGCAAAGACTGCTAAATTTTGCCAGTGGTAGTTCACTCTTTGCAACCTAGTACGCTGTTCTAAACAGATTTTTCAGGTTTATTTTTAGTATGTTATTTGCAATTGGTGTTTGTTCTGGGAAAGATATTGCAGACTGAGCAATAATGCATTTCTTGCATTTCTCATGGGTTCTAATGGGGGCCTTTCTTAAAATGACTGGTCCCAGTAACAAAGGCGCTTGTCGACTCAGAAATCGAGAGAAAACCAACAACACACCCATTATGTTATTTACACTGGTGCACATAAGTGGTCCGCATGTGCGCATTCGCTGTCAAAATAAAAGACGCGCACCAGATAAGAAGTTGCAACGCGCATTTGCGTCCATATAAAAAGCACTGTTTTTGTCCGCTAGAGTGGGATTTTCACGGCACATTCCGCACCACATCTCTGTGCGTTCATCATTTGTTTGAAGCCAGCTCACCTCCTGCAACCACTTTTCCGAGAACACGCGCTTCTTTTGTGGTTCGGACTCCTTCTGACATTTCTTTGGAGGTGGAGGAACACCAAAGTAATTGCTTAAAGGAGCTTCTTCGACATCTTTAAGAGTTTTAAACAAATGTCTGTCCTCCTCCAGAAAATCTTATGTATGCAAACACGCGTTGCAACTTCATATCTTGTGCGCGTTTTTTTTTTTTTTTTTTTGACAGCGAATGCGCACCTGCGGACCACTTATGTGCAGCCCCGGTTATATAGCTCGTCATATTGCAGCCACAGAAATTCTTTTGTCCATGAAACCATGAAGCTGCACTTTCTTTTTGCCTTATAGTCTGATTTGTGATAACTTTTCCGTTTTGTGGTAAGCTTTTCTTTGGCTGTCACTTCTTCACCCTGACCTCTCTTATTTGGCTAAGCAGAACTAAAATATATATCCTGCTGCTTTTACACACACACACACACACACACACACACACACACACACACACACACAGTGTATTGACAGTGATATCAATATGTCACATATTGACAGTGGCTCACCGATGCCAATGACATAATTACCCAGCTACATTTCCGAATGAATGCAAAAGCATTGACATATATTTTTCCTTCCTACAATAGCCCGACGGGCTGGGCAGAGATAGATTTTGGTAGCAGTCTGGAAAAATCGCTAGCCCCGGGACGTCGGGCTAGCGATTTTGCAAGCCCTGTGTTACAGGCATCGCCCTTTAAGGATGAAGCCTGATGGGAAATGTATTCGGGATGTGTGTAGCGGGACTGCCTGGTGTGTGTGTGTGAAGAGAGAGAGCGGAGAAGGGGAAAAAGTAACGGTTAGCTACAGAAGAGACGAAAAGAAAAGAAATAAAAGGAATATAATAACTCCCTCGACAGCCAGAGTTGTGTCGGCGATGCTCGCCGTGAGTAAACTGTTTCAGCCCACTGTACGCAGTGTTCGTGCCTTAGAGAAGAAATAAAGTTCGGTGAAGCAGTTTCCTATGCCTCCTTCGATCTTTTTGCTAGCGGAGTTGACCTGTATAGTAAGCTGTTGCCGGCTACGAGTCAGTTACGGAACCTTCAAGTAACTGCCAGAGGTTTCCTTACTACGGTTTGGGGCCGCGGATCTGGCGCGGTAACACCTGTATCTGATTGAGGAGTCACTCATCTTTGGAAAAGAGAGTTTATTACAGAGAAATGGCTCTTTCCAAAATAAAAGCTATACTATACGCTTCTTCTGGGCTATATTCTCAGCAGCATATTGTAGCGGGTCAGTGCTGTTCGGGGTTCTGTTTGTACAGTTATGTTTTGTTTATGTTGCCATAGTGACAGGTGACGCCCTCTCGCTGCGACGGTGTGTCCTTCCGGGGTCAGAGGGCGCCCTGTGTGTTGTTGTTGTTGTTGCTGTGCGGTTGCCGCGCTGAGCAGTTAGCTAGCGGCAGTGTTCTTCTGCAGATGTCAATAAACGGCTGTGCTCCCTGGCTAGCTCACGGGAAGCAAGACCAAACGACACCTCCGTCTCCTCGTTGTCTGAGCTCGCCACATTGGTGTCAGAAGTGGGATGATGGTGGCACCCCATGTTCTGACCCGAGTGACTTTCCCCCGCCGGTCGTGACCGGCCGGTGCGCCAAAAGAAGGCACCTGGACATTTGCAGGACTTTGTGTGGGGTAATGGGGTCGTCGGGGACGACTGACCCCTTAGGTGGGGGCTATGTAGCGGGTCAGGGCTGTTCGGGGTTCTGTTTGTACAGTTATGTTTTGTTTATGTTGCCATAGTGACGGGTTACGCCTTCTCGCTGCGACGGTATGTCCTTCCGGGGTCAGAGGGCGCTCTGTGTGTTGTTGTTGCTGTGCGGTTGTCGCGCTGAGCAGTTAGCTAGCGGCAGTGTTCTTCTGCAGATGTCAATAAACAGCTGTGCTACCTGGCTAGCTCACGGGAAGCAAGACCAAACGATACCTCCGTCTCCTCCTTGTCTGAGCTCGCCACAATATTAAACATATCAGGTCCCCAGAAGGAGAATCATGTGCTAACGGCTGTCTAAATGACTCGGGTAAAGTTTGTAGCATGCATGCTTGTTGTTTTTGTCTGCTTCCACTTGTCTTTGCACTAGGATGATGTCGGCATAAATGTGCAGTCTAGTGATGTGCGGATCGATCCTGAAATATCGATTCCTCCGATACCAGTCATTTATGTTCTAGAATCGATTCTCACATTAAAATATCGATATTTTTAGTAATTTAGGGTTAATTTGTAGTTTATCATTAACAGCAACATAGTGGAAAGAAACTATAACATTCGGATTGTCTACATTCAAAGGAACTACTTCCTCTTCCGCCTTTCATAGTCATGTGCGAAATACGGCTGTATAAATGTCTCACAGCCCCTTGGCGCGCACACTCACAACAATGGCTGAGCATAATTGTGCAGAGGTATTTTACCTCCACAAACAGCTGAGACATGGTTTGTGATACATAAAAAAGTGCTCCAAGAGTGAGGTGTTGTGGCTATACTTTCCCAACCTTGAGACCTCAGAATTAGGGAGACATTCAAAAGGGCTTGTTGGGGGGGGTTGATAAATACATTTTACAGTGTTTATTCATCGGATAAAATACGTTAAATGTCACCGTTATTATTAGTGTCCAAATTCAGAGGCTGCTTCCACCTGAGGACCCGCCCTTCACGGTCTAAAGAAAGCCGGGTAGTACGTCATGAGTTCCCTCGGTGGAGTGAAACTGCCGTCTGCTCCTTGCTTTCTAAAATATAACCGGGCGCTGGCGTAAACTCTTGACCGTCTCACACTTTCTTTAATTAGTTTTCTGTTTGATGTTTATTCAGCTGTGTGAAAACCCAGGAGGAACCCACCCGAGGGATTAATAAAGTTAAATTTAATTTAATCTAATCTTATAACTTTAATCTTAGCCAAACCGATTTACTCACGAACAAATAAAACACTGAAAAAGCCAAACAATAACATTTTTAAGTTATCAAAGTGACTTATATACAGTGTTGGGACTAACGCGTTATTAAGTAACGCGTTACAGTAACTACGTTATTATTGTGGTAACGAGCACGGTAACTAGTTATTATGCCAAAATCAGGAACGTGTTAGTCGTTACTGGGATTTAGATAGGGTCATTACTCGTTACTTCATGTGGTGGCTATCGCGGAGCTTCCACAGATTCAGTAACATTAGTAAGTGGTGGAAGCCAGCAGGTGGAGGAGGGAAAAGGGACGCAGAAGGAAAAGAGACCCGAGGCGGCCGCCGGTCCAAGTGTGAACTGAACTTCAGGTAAGAAGTTATGACCTGCAGTCTCTCTGGGTCAGATATGAACCAAGTTTAGGTGGAGTTTATTTTCGTTATTCTGACTTTTTCCGTACTGCGTGCTAGCTAGCATGACGGAGTTTCTATACAGCTGGGTGGGTGCTATGAAGTTACTGATGTTGAACTTTATTTTGTTCATAAGTTATTAGAGTTGCCAACCATCCCGTCTGGTATTCAGAGAAAATATTACGCGTTTCTTATTGAGGTGAAAAGGAACAGTTTGTCCCGTAATTCAGCTACAATGAAAAAAGACACAAAGCTGGAGTTATTCTGTGTTTACGCTGCACAGCTGCCTCTTCTTCTCTCATCCTCTCCCCCTCCCTCTCCCGTTTCTACTTCAATCATGAAAACTGATCAATGATCAGCTGATCGGCTCTCTTGTTTGTTTATCGCCCACTTTGCGCCGAAAGAGGAAACCAGCGGATGTCGCGCTAAACAACAGCAGCACGTTTAAGCTTGATCAGCTGTTGTTAGAATTTATTTAATATTAATTTCTAGTATCAGCTGATGTTTGTTTGCTGGAGCCACAGCTGCAAAAAAGCTGCTGGTCATGATATGGTTTGGTTATGTGGTGAGAGGGAAACATGAAGATGAAACCAGGAGATGTCCTTACTGAATCATCAGAGCTGTGATGGAGAAACAGGTTTACCTTTTAGTTAACATGAATGAGTTGAAGGGAAGTTATGAACTGTTTCTGAGAGACAAATAACCCCAGGATCCTTTTTTAGGTAGCTGACAGCTGGTAACTGTGCAGGTGCGGATCTAGCAAAGTGTTGCCAGGGGGGCATGTAGGGCATTAAAAGGGAAAGGGGGGCACAAAGAAATACTTTTCTTTCTTATTCTCATTTAAAATGTCTAGCTTTTAAAAAATAATTATCTGAATCTTACAACAAACGATTGATAGATTGATGCATATATACCATCAAAACAGTGTACATCACTGTCACAACAGTGTTTATTTTCATTAAAAGGCTTTATGATTTTTCCTATAATGGTGGGCCGGTCTCTAGTCAAAATGCCCGGGACGATTTATTTGTCCCAGTTCAGCCCTGTATGCAGCTCATCTGCAGTCTGGTGTTACCTACATCTTCCTATTTGGAAGGCAGAATTTCCGAGTTCTGAGTACAATCGAAAGTACCACGACTGCAGTTTTTGTGTTGGATGTAAAAGGTGCACATGACACTGTGACGTAGGCTAGAATCATGGCAGTAGTCAACGACGGTCCAGGTGTGGGATTTCTCTCGTGGAAATATGCACATTATCTTTTCCTTTCTATTGGTAGGTGGCACAGTGCACTTGTGGCAAGTAAGCAAGCTAGAAGACTGGCAAAGTTATGGAAGCAACACATTAACAAGAGAATTCTGAGTAAAACCAAAGTTACTTTCCCTAGTAACTAGTTACTTTGAAAGTAACGAGTAACTTGAAGTAACTGAGTTACTTTTGAGAGAAGTAACTAGTAATGTAACTAAGTTACTATTTTAAAGTAACTTACCCAACACTGCTTATATATCATGTTTAACCCAAGTAGCGAAAGGCCACGGGGGTTTGAAAACGATGTGTCGATCGGCTCAGATATTTGAAGTTTACACAGCTACATTCTCACCTGAAAACATGTTAAAAGTTGGGTTTTTTTGGAACCCAGAAAGAGAAATAAAAGTAATATTAAAACTAAGTAGCTGCTGCCATTGTTGGAAACTGGAATTGGCTGGGCTGCGCTATGAATTCTGCGATATGGTTTTTCAATTTTGTTGTCCAGGTGGAAATTCGGGAGAATGGTGGCTCCGGGATTCTCCTGGAAAAATCGGAAGGGTTGGCGTGTATGGTTGTGGCAACATCACTAACCTTGTCAAACACCTCAGAGTAAATCATATCACAGAATATGAGGCGCGTATGTTGAGACGAACTGAAGAGGAGGAGAGGGACAGGTGCTGCTCGGGTGAGACAGACCTCTCTCATGGAGTTCTTTAGTGCTGCAGGCAGGCAAGGTGTTCAAATAGCGCACAACTTCATTTTTTTTTATTTCTATATGATGAACTCTGCATTATTAAGTGATAAGAACAAGTAATCTGATGTCCTGTAATCATTATGACGCTATAATTTGAGATACAAAGAATAAAATACGGTTTTTGGATAAAGTATCGGTATCGGATCAGTATCGTCGTTACCACCCTGAAAATTACTTGGTATCGGATCGGAAAGGAAATCAGTGGTATCGCACATCACTAGTGCAGTCATATTCGTTGTGTTCCCACTAGTGCTGTCAGCATTAATCTCGTTGAAATGACATTAACGCCACAACACGGCAAATTTCCGTTAATGAGCGGCCAACACGTTAACGAGCTAACTGCGCTAACACACTAGTTCCCACCCATATAATTGAGCATTGCGTGGCACATCCAACATACTGTTTTACTTTAGTCCATGACGCGCTTACCTTCAGGGTCATACGTCACATGAAAACCAAAATAATTCCAAACGCCAGATCTGAATAAGGGTGGGGGAGGTTCAATTTGCCATGTTGCAAGGAGAGCTTAACTTCTGTCTCGCTAGCTTGCCCTGCGCTCTTCCTTCTGACGATGCTGTCTGTGTTGAAAGCTCAGTGGATCTGCGCTCGACAGTGCAGCCTAGGCGGAGTAGTCGAACGCAGATTCACTGAGCGCTCAACACAGACAGCATCGTCAGAATGAAAGTTGATAAAATAAATTACAAATTTTGTATTGTTCGATACATATGCGTACCGAACCGAAAGCACTGTATCGAACGGTTCAATATCGATACGAGTATCGTTGCACCCCTACAAAATATGTGTATTTCAAGAGACAAATGCACTCCTTACTTCTTCAATTTTTGTAATTATTTCTGCTTTCCCTTTTTTGCCATGCCAGACCAGTATGGTATGAGTTATTGATTATTTCAGCCAACACTTGCTCTCTAGTGCTTTCTCCTTGTCTGTCCCTTTACTCGTTTTGTTTCTTACCAGGCAGGTCACGCTGTATGAACACCAGTGGTGTAGCTTACTTAGTGTTTACTTAAGACATCGATTCTCACAAAGTTCAATAGCAGCAATACGACGGTCTTAAAATCGACAGGAGGAAAGTTGATGTGATCTCTATCTGCAGCCTGAAAAGTGCTTTTCTTCTTTCTTGCTAGGAATATGTCATTTTGCCTCGTTGTGTGATTGTGTGTGTGTGTTGGGGTGAAAGGTTTTCCAACTGATACATGTATAACAGCAATTAAGCAATTTGCACCTTTATATGTTTGTGAGTTAGTTATTTTTTTAATAGATAAACACCTCTACAAATCCTATTACAAATGAAATAATCATAATATTTTGATCATACTATAATTTTGGGCATTAGGAGGGAAGTAAATCTATGAATGTTTATACTCTGACATGGGATAAGTCACCTGCACCACTGGTAATTAGAATGCACCTCATTACCTGCAAGCAGAAGAAGATGAAAACAATAAATGTAAATACAGATTTCCCTAATCATCAATTCCTACCTCTGCTGAAAGATAATTTTTCTGTTTGCCCAAACTAAGCTGATAATCTGTGAGGATGTTACACAAATGTGCTAATTTGGAAACATTTCCATGCCATTTCCCTCTAGAGTTTGAGTGACAGGCAAGGAGTTCTTTTGGAAATGACTGTGGCTCTGTAGCACTTTTCTGAACATGTCGATTTGATTCCACTCTTGTTTTGACTTAATGCTGCTCAGATAGTGTGAGAAACTGAATTATTTTCCCTGTGCTGGTACATGTGTGTATTCAAGTAAATACACACTGATGTACACACATACACAAATGTACAAGTACAAATACTTACTCTGTTTCTCATACCCTTGTTTATTGTGCCCTTCCGTAACTTGTACTTGTTGGAACCAGCAGCTGCCTACTGACATAAAGCTGCATTAAGAAGTCTCATCATTGTGCCATTATGGCCATTGTAAGCTTTGCCTCATCCTGTCTTTCTCAAATGCCTGCGGCAGTGTAGATCAAGCCCGCTGTGACTGAAAAAGTCCACACAGATGGCACTCAAAACTTTTCTGCTAGCTGCATAACAGAAAAACTGAAACAGAACAGACAGAAAGGCAACAACGTAACAACATCAAATGAGTAACAATGTACTGGAATGATAACGACTCAGTATTTTAAAAAAGAAAATCTGTGCTATTTTGAGTAGTATGATTTATATTTATCTGAGTAACTATTCAGTATATCTCACACCTTAGCTGTCCCTTTCTTACTTTTTATATACATATTAAAAAGAAAGATTTTTATTTTGGGAGGACAAGCTCTGACAGGGATACAACAGGTTTGCGCAAATGTCTCCTAACAGGACACACAGAGAATGAACCATCATTTAATCTGTCTGCGCCTGATACCAAAGGCCAGCGTTCCCATCATGCAGAATGATCGGCTTCACAGATTCGTATGCCAACACGTCTGGCAGTTTTCATTTCTAACAGCCAGTCACACAAAATAATAGGCTGCGTTGGCCAACAGTTATGATGCCATTTCCTCAATTGCAGGCACACTTCACTGAACGCCTTGAGTTGTTTGTCACCTAACTTGGGATTCAGCAGCCCTCCTTGAGCACCCTGTGAGCCTCTCCTGGATAAAACTCATTATCCCAGTCTGCTGCTCTTCAGGAAACTCATTATCCCATCCATCACCAGTGGACTCTCAGACAACAGGATGAATATGCCCTCTCATCGTTTAATTAGATCGCTTTGCCTAGAGTTTGTGGGAGAGCAAAACAGGAGCCCACACCTCTATATCAGCTGCAATTATCTATCTAATATGACATCTTTAGTTTCACACTGCATACTCCTGTTGGTTATCATCAACTCGTGTTTGCAGTACACATTCATATCATCTGACAGTAACATTGATAGTCTGTTTGATAGTCAGGGAGTTAGATGGGCTTACTTCAGTCCTAAACCTTCTTCAGACTGAGGGAGAGTTCTCTGACTGTTTAGCTTTGTACTTGCTGGATATTCAGCAAGTTTTATAGGCAGTACAGCATAGAAATCCAAGCTCAAACATATACTTTTACATCTGTGGAAGACAAGTAAACACTTCAGCCAAGACAGAGAGGCCCAACCCAACCTTTACCAGAGCACTGCTTGAACTTAATGCTGGCTATGGGTGATGGTGGGGTGCATTAGGACTCATAATGAATGGTGACCACACAACGTTGAGTAGATAGATGGCTTCTGGTCTCTCAGTCCCCTATCACTTCCCACCACTTCACTTTTTATCTCTTTTATTCTATCCCCTTTTTTCCATTCATCCATCCTCTGCCAAACGGATGTCTAATGACAATGGAGGGCCCTTGAACGAGTTTGAGAATAGATTATTGACTGGGACCAGAGATTTACACTGGAGCCACAGGGCTAGGCGGCTCCAGCAGAGATAAATGGGACATGTAATTGAGTTTGGTCACTCAGTTGTGTTGGAGTGGCTAAGACCAGTGTTGTACCCATGGCGGAGCTGGGTGGATGGTAGTACTTGCAGGGGGTGAGAGGCGTGGAGGTTTATGAGCCATACAAAATGGCAGTGGAGGGTCAGACAGAGGGCAGTTGGACACTTTAGTCGTAGAGACGTCAGAGCAATGTCACAAAAAATGGAAAAGAGGAGGAGTAAATGTGCCTTATAGACCTTAACAGATCGCATTAAGAACAAAGGATTCATTCAGGACAGTGACAAGAATCTTATCATTCCTTGCAGTGCAGTCTCCTATAGTGACTTGCGTAAATAAAATCAAATTAAATATATATGACTTTAATATGAATTTCAAATAACAAAAACAACAAACCAACAAAAGACTGGACTATTTACCTTTTAGACTCTTTTTGTTTACAACTGCAGGTTCCCACAGTAAATAAGTATAGAAATGTCTAAACCAACAGAGCAACAAAGCAATTTTAGTGAAAGTTCCTAGTAATCCTTGCTTTGAAGCTAAACAAAGCAAATGAAAAAAGAACAAAGGGGAAAAAAAAAACAGCCATGAGAAAAATTCATCTATATTTTGGAAAATAGTTGGCAATATACAAATCAATTCCATCCACAGCAAACATACAGTAAACTAGGTTCACAAATACTATTGTACTGTTTCCCACCATTATCCTCTGTAACACTGCCAGATCAGTAAAGATACATTTTGGTCTTACTCTGTAGTGGGTTTCAGTCAAGATTGAGCACTAATAGGAGGGTTACAGGTTACCACAGCAACCATTGACTTGGCAGCAATATGTGCGTCTGTGTGTGGAAGGGGGCAGGAACTGTCTCGCTAGAAACTTGGTTGGGAGACGGATTGGAGATGATTCTCATAGAATAACAATACATTTAGTCACCTCTTTACCCTCAAGTAGCACTGAATAAGCACTTGAGCATGTCAAACAGAAACGCATTTAAGGAACACAGTGATTTGATCTTGTAACTTTGGTAAGTTTTTTTTTTTTATTGCGTTTATTTCATGTTCGCATAGCCGTTTTAGAATTTTCCACAGAGTGAATGTGTTTGTCTAATAATACACTATGTTAATTATAAAATCGATAGATACGTCTGCAGAGGGGAAATCCTACTGCATCCTCAAATTTCATTTTAATCTCTGATTGGCTGACTGTTTGTAGATAATTATAGGAAGCTCTCCTTATGAAATCCCACATGATGTAATACATCTCCTTTGGCATGGTTAGCTGTGTCACCTGGCATGTGTGTCTTAGCATGTGTGCTACGGATATGAGTGAAAGGATTATCAGTTGGCCCACTGAGACCATATGAGCACGTCCCTCTCTGTCAAAAATTCTTAAATTAAATGCAGCACTTTCAAAATTATGGTATGTCGTTTTATCCTGTTGTAACAGTTTTCTGCTTTTCTTTCACAGATAAACTTTATTTACGTTCATCTAAATTTAGATTAGTAATGTATATTGTTTGTTTGGGTTTTTTTTAATTAAGCATAACTTATAATTAAAGCATTACTGTAAACTAGCTCAAAACAACCCAGAAAAAACAAAAAACAAAACAATGGCAGACTCAGACTAATATACCAGCCAAAGGGATGAAACAAGAGTAGTCTTTTCTTCTTTTTTGCTATCCCACACACACTGTGTTCATACACTGGGCCGGACAGAGGAATGTGAAGACAGGCAAAAGTGTTATTTCTCACTTAGATCCTCAATGACATCTCTGTCTGTTTGGACAATTGGTCAAGCAGAATGCTCAGGCTTCTACAGAAGCTTTACAGAGGCATCAGTCTCTAAAGAGCTAGGCTGCAAGACGAGCACTATACAGACAGCTCTTTTAGGGTTAAAAACAGAAAGAAACACACATACACACAAACAAAAATAAATAAATACAATTAAATAAATTATCAGAAAAAAAGAGGGATGCACCATACAGCTTCAATTACAAACACATCAAGGGAGATTGCAATTATTATGCAGATCATATAAGGTCATACATTTTAACTAGATGTGGCTTCATGCCAAGGTGTGGAAAGAATCCAAAAGTGTATTAAAACCATACAGCTGGAGGACCATGGACACAGGCCCAAATCAGCCTGGCTCAATTTCCATACTTTTGAATATGTAATAATTTGGGGAAAAAAGTGGAAGAGAACCATTCATCTTTAATGCTGAGAGCCACAGCGCTTTCAATAAAGAGAACTTATATGCAAATTCTGTAAATGACTTAATGTATGTAACTATGTGCGCTATATTTGTTTTCCGCTTGGAATACTGAATACTTTAACTTCAATACTAAATATTTCATTATAACAGTATTTTTCATTCTTTATTGTTAAGTGTTTATATTTTTCAAATATATTAAAATGCAGCAGTTTTATCAACAATCTTTTTATACATAGACAGCAGTAGACACTTCCTGGCTGGTCATGGCCTACGTGGGGAAATGCAGACTGGCCAGCAGCGGTCATTATGGGATATGGAGATATGGAGTTAATCATAAACTACTGCTTGGGCTTTGAAATTCGTGGTATTGGTTTTTGCATTTTGCATTTTTTTTCTTTTCTGTCTTTTTTTTCTGTTCCATTGCCTCTCTAGGCAGGTATATTAGATCCAGTCTTTACCCTTCATCTGCTGTGGTTGACTTCTTTGCACAATTGATGCAATCTATTACATCTTGCATTTGAACTCTGTGTACTTAGAAAAACATTCAGCTTTAAGCTTGAAAAAAGATGAGAAACTAAATGGGGTGAATACAATTCATAAGACAACTTTTTAAATGATATACATTGGTAATGTTGGGCACTGCTGGGCCTATCCTGGCTTACAATACTGACATCCTTAATGATAGATCAAGTTTAATGTAATGGTAAAAGAAAAAGAATAATAAAGAAATAGTTTGAGCAGGGAAATATATAAAAAATGTAATGGAGTACTTTTTATTTTTGTAAGAAACATTCTTTATTTATTTTACCCACCAAACTGTGTTGTGTTTAATGAACAGGTACAGTTTTATTAATAATGCATACTGCAATAACTGCTCTGTCTAGGGAGTTTGTGTTATTTATCAATAATGATTCAGTGTGAGGACTGGCTCTCATGATGCATATACACTTGGCACACTGCATTCTCACTGGGTCTGATAAAACAACAAGGTCTCATTTACTCATTCATCACAAGTCTAATGCTTCCCTTCTGTACCCAGTTTGAAATTTGATGCTTCTTCATAGATTTGCTTGGAGTTACTTCTTCAAATTAACTTGCTTCCTGCTAATAAAAAAATCAGCCTTTAAGAAGTCGCTAAAACTCCAAGTCGGAGCTTCATTTTCTTCAGCCTGTTTGTTTAATAATATTGACCATTTCAGACTCAGCTGACTTTTAATGAACTCTGAACCAGCACTATCGAAATCCAAGTCAATACTGGGAAACATATAATGTAACAAATGAGGGCTTGCAAATTTAATTGGCCCGCGTGTAGAGATTTAAGAGAAGAATGAGAGAGCCAACAAGTGCCGGCAGACATGACTTAGCTGGATTGATTGCATTGCTGTTTACTTACACTTATATAATGCTTGAAATGAATACTGCTATGTATTTTGGACGTTAAAGTTATTTGACCTTTATTATTTACATTTTTTAAAATATTTTATACCTGATTTATTATTTGGCTCTAATTAAGACCACAGTTTACAAAGTCAATATCAAGATTTACTTACCATAACCATAAACCCATCCGGTAAACATCAGTTTCGGAATTATGAATTTTCTCATAGACTTTTATATGTTACTTTTCAACTAAAAGAGTCAGCCCTTCTATGGTTTAAGGAATGTTTTATTTATCTTTTATTGGCTTCACTTTTCAGACAAATTTTTATATGGTCTGTGTAGTCACCCACCCAAGTAGCATATCAAAATAACTGAGACTTTTATTCATTTCAGGATTCAGAGCACAATTACCTCATCCTCATCTTCTACAGCATTTTCACTTATGGCAGAAAATCCAGAAAAGTAACAAATGTGCTTTTCCAATTGTCATCTAGCACAGTCTGTTTTTTCCTATTCTTATCTAGCAAACGGGACCTCATTTGGCAACGTTAGAAGTGTTAAGTCCTTAGATCTGTAGTCAGAGCTTTACCAGTTGGCTTTATATTCCACTGCTTCACAAAGGTGACTAAATTGGTCTCAAATATAACTCCTCCTGTCAGTGTCTCATTTCCAGTTCTGGTACCCAGTGCCTTGTCACTTACTCACTAAATGAACTTCCTTTATTTCTTATCTCCTCTTAGCTGACAATGGTTCTTACAGCATAAGCTCAAGTCAAATATGGAACACATGCACTGAGCCAGTGATGGTTCATGCATTGTGTAGTGTATTGCCCTGGATGTAAACCATACTATATAATTATACAACAGATGCGTTTATTAAATTTGTAATGGCACAGTTTTATTTTTTGCAGTGTCCTTAGAGTATTGTACAAGAGCAGGCTAAAAAACACACCAACTGTTGTCAGTTCCCATTCAATTTGGCTTCTTGGATGGAAATGGACACATCTGGTAAAATTATTCCAGTGGAAAGATGTTGCCATGGCAAAGACATTGGTGATGTCTTGCTTTTCTTGTCCAGGCAGCATGTCCGTTGGATTCACACCATGCATGATCATTAACTGACCTCAGACTCAAAAGATAAGCACACACACACAATAAAGATAGGATAAATTGATTATCTTTGTTATAGACAAAGAGAAACATTTGTCACTTTAATTCAGTATTTCAAATAGTTTGCTAAAAATGACCTTCTTCAAAGGCACCATTTAAACACATATGTAGTCACTGACCTCAGATACCAAATACTCACAGAACGTTAATTTAATATGCTGTAAAATCTTCTATATAAGTTTTCTACACTTTAGTCTTCAATATATTTATGTGTATTTAGCATACATATATAATACATCAAACTATAAAAAGGTATCCTCTATCACTTTGAGCTACTTTAGATCCCCCCCAAACAGTCAACAACACTTAGTGAAACAACTCCTTCACATCTGCCAGATCTCCTCTTTAGGGGGCACAGAGGCAGTGTGATCAGCAGTCGATGTAAAAACGTGGAAGATGTCATAATGATTTTAGAAAGATCCCAGCTGAGAAGAGAGTGGAGTAGGTGTATATTTTTGGAAAGAGTTTGGCACAAATCCCTCTTTCTGCCTTTGTGTCCACCTCCCTTGGAGAAAAGAGCAGTGCATTTTCTGCACAAATACTCCATCTAAAGAAGCTAAAGCTGACATGGATCTCATTGTC
The DNA here is from genome assembly GCF_057382185.1 of Mchenga conophoros. NCBI lineage: Eukaryota > Metazoa > Chordata > Actinopteri > Cichliformes > Cichlidae > Mchenga > Mchenga conophoros. The sequence goes on from NC_140541.1 coordinate 26,710,124, forward strand.
TTTTACAATGGCAAGCTGCTGTCCTGTGTTGCCAAGTGAGAGCTTCTTTCAGGCACTGAGTATAGTGCTCTGTCACTGGGCTTACCATGATTACTTTAGCTTTACTAACTGCAAGATGATATCTATAGTGGTTTTTTTGTACCTTTATAAATATTGCCTGTTCAGCTGTTAATGTTCAACTGTGTAATATGACATTGAAACTTTGCTGTGGTCTCAGTGAAAGGATGACAGTTTCACATAAACGCCATGAGTCTTTGGAAGTCATCTTCCCCCGCAAGCATCTCCCAAGTCCCTATTCCTCTTCTTTTCCACAAAAAAGCTGTGAGGACAATTATCACTTCTCTTCTTTTATTTTTTACTGGAAAACACAACCAAAAAAGTGCAGTCTGGCATATTTTGTGTGTGTGTGTGTGTGTGTGTGTGTGTGTGTGTGTGTGTGTGTGTGTGTGTGTGTGTGTGTGTGTATTTTATATGTAACCCTGTCCAATAGTTGCAACAATTCTGGATTCCAACCACATACTTATTTTAACAAAAAATAATGATTTGTTTATTTCAGTTCAGTTTTATTTGTATAATACCAAATCACAACTCCTACAAGGAGAGAACAGAGAAAAGCCCAACAATCACTACTAAACTAGCGCTTCGGTGACAGTAGGAAGGACATGTTCCCTTTTAACAGGAAGAAACCTCCAGCAGAACCAGACCTAAGAAGGGGCAGCAATCTGCCATGACCATTTGAGGATGAGGGGATATAGGCAGGACAAAGACAAAGAATTGAATCATAGTATTGTCAGAATCTTATGCAGTACTTTTGGAAAACACAGACAAATACTGTTGTTAAGAGGTGACAAGACTTGAATCCTGAATCCTCCAATCTGCAATTTACCAAGAAAAAATTCTATTGGACATGTTGATAGCCACGTTTATTCTGTGTGTGAATCATGGGAAAATGGGAATAACCAGAATAAGACTTTGATGCTTACATGAAACCAGCTTCAATCTCTGTCTCTCTATCAAAGCTCATTCAAAGCTTTCTTTCTCTCAACGCTCACTGAATGTGGTTGGTAATCTGTCTCAGGGGAAACCGCAGGAGTTTGCTCAAAACCCCATCTGTTTAGCTAGCAACTAAACCTGATGAATGGGATCCTCTGGTGTCTTATGCTTACTGAGCTAAGCAGAGGAACAGAAGGGGAGTTGTGGGATGTGCGAGAGTGCATGTGTGTAAGTAAGAATGCCATTATCAGTCTTTGGTGAAATTTATATTATATACATTCTTATACCACATGAAATTTTTACATCTGTGTAAGCGTACCTATAGAATGCTCGTGTTTTCCTCAGTAGTAGTACTTAGTTTGGTAAACCATTCAAATTTGGTAAGGCATTTTTCTCAGGTGAACTGTCTCTGAGGCAGTCATTGTTGATTGATAATATCAAAATGTCAACATTTTGAAACAGAATACAACAACCTTTATGATTCTACAAGTGTCATCCTATTCCCAAGGTGAAATTATCTGCTGAAATTCACCCATTAATGTGGGCATCCTCTGAAATAGAATGGGTGCTGAAATTTTTAGCTCCAGAATTCATGTATATATATATATATATATATATACACACATATATATATATATATATATATATATATATATATATATATATATATATATATATATATATATATATATATATACACACACATATACATATATATATATACACATGTTAAAATGGCGCCGGTGAGGTCGGCTGCCGTGCTGGATGCTCTGCCCTAACTTCTCCACTTTTTCGTCACTTTTTGCTATATCTGCGATAATCTTGCATGGGCATCATGCAAAACACACAAATCCGCTACAGTAGAGACACTTTGGTTTCTATTGGTCTGCAGTACACGAACATTTCACCATGTTTAACTCCGGACCCAACCTGGCCAAAGGAGATCCTGAGAGAGAACAAAGGACGCGACCCTAAGCGACGGCCTCGAGGTAAAAGAGCCGGCATCAGGAACAGGCTACGGGCTCGCGCACACCGCGCACCCATGCCCAGTATCCTGCTAGCCAATGTTCAATCCATCGAGAACAAGCTTGATGACCTCAGAGCCAGAATCAAGTTCCAGAGAGACATTCGGGACTGCAACCTCCTCTGCTTCACCGAGACTTGGCTGAACCCAGCGATACCAGACCACGCCGTGCAGCCGACGGGGTTCTTTTCGGTTTACCGCATGGACAGGACAATGGAGTCGGGGAAGAAAAGAGGTGGTGGAGTGTGTTTGATGGTGAACAACAGATGGTGCGACAGCACAAACATCTCCCCACTCACACGCTCTTGCTCGCCCAATCTGGAGCTTTTGATCGTTAAGTGTCGCCCTTTCTATCTCCCTCGGGAATTCACTGCGGTCATTGCCTGCACTGTTTACATTCCACCTCACGCGGACTCGGACACTGCCTTATGTGAGCTACATGAGGCTCTCACACATCAACAAACACTTCACCGAGATGCCGCACTCATTGTTATGGGAGATTTTAACAGAGTGAATCTCAAACGGACATTTCACAACCTTCACCAGCACATCAACTGCCCCACCCAGGGCACGAGGACATTAGACCACTGCTACACCCCGTTCAAGAACTGTTACAAGGCTCAACCCCTGCCGGCATTTGGAAAATCGGACCATTCCGCCATCTTCCTCATACCTGCTTACAAACAAAGGCTAAAGCAGCAACCACCAATCAGGAGGGAGGTCGCTCGCTGGACGGACCAATCGGTGGCCGCGCTACAGGACGCACTGGATGACGCAGACTGGGACATGTTTCGGCGCAGCTCTGATGACATCAACATGTTTACGGAAGCGGTTGTGGGATTTATCGGGAAACTAGCGGACGACACAGCAGAAAGAACTATCATCCGAACGTTTCCCAACCAGAAGCCGTGGGTGGATAAAAACATCCGCGACGCTCTGAGATCACGCACCGCTGCCTACAATGAAGGGCTTGTCTCCGGTAATATGGACCTATACAAGGCTGCGTCCTACAACGTGCGCAGCGCGGTCCGAAAGGCAAAGCGGAGCTACGGGGAAAAACTAGAGTCACAGCTACGACAGTGCGACTCTAGGAGCCTGTGGAAAGGACTGCGGACTATAACGGACTATAAACGACCAGCTTCTTCAATGATGAATGCCGATGCTTCACTGGCTGATGAGCTGAACACGTTTTATGCTCGCTTCGACGCCGCAGCAATTAAAACAACAAACGGCTGCGCGCGCTCGGAGTGCACCAGTGAAGAAAATGCATTCGTCATCACAGAGCATGCCGTGAGGAACACCTTCAGGAGGGTGAACACCAGGAAGGCAGCAGGACCAGATGCAATCCCTGGCCGGGTCCTTAGAGCCTGCGCTGATCAACTAGCACCGGTGTTCACGGAGATCTTCAACCTCTCCCTGGCCCAAGCTGTGGTTCCCACGTGCTTCAAACGGTCCATTATTGTCCCTGTTCCAAAGAAACAACAGCCCGCTTGCCACAATGACTACCGTCCAGTAGCACTGACTTCAATTGTGATGAAGTGTTTTGAAAGACTGATGAGAGATCACATCACTTCTTCACTTCCTCCCACCATCGACTCACTTCAGTTTGCTTACCGGACTAATCGTTCCACAGACGATGCCATATCTCACCTGCTCCACACATCCCTGAGTCACCTGGACACTGGCAGAGGGAATTATGTTAGGATGCTGTTCGTGGACTACAGTTCAGCATTTGTTACGACCCCCTCTGCTAGGCGTCAGGGAGGGAGTAACATACACGAGCCCCCCAACACAAAACTGAGTAAAGCAAAAGGTTTTAATTCCAAACTTTAAACAGAAAACCGACAGGGCTGTGCAACAGACCACTGGGCAGACAATTATTACATAAAGAAAGAACAGTCACGAGTAAAAGTTAAAGGGTAACTAAGGCAGGCTGGCCGCACACAAAATAAAAGCTAGGGTTTTAACTAAGGCAAGCCAGCTTCACGCAATCCTACTCACAGCCAGCTAGCAGCTCGAAACTCTAATCAGGCTAGGTTTAAAGCATGCACCAAGGTTCGACAAAGGTCAGCAATATGAATAAGTTCAACAAAGATCGACGAGGGAGGCATGAAGGGCAAACTGCATGTTCAGTCCTAAGCAGCCGCCACTGAGTGAAGGACCTCCAGCCTTTTGTAGCCACAGGTGGGTACGATCAGCCACTGATTGCCTCTTGGAGCATCATGGGATCCCGGGGCAGCCAATCGTCCGTGTGGTCTGGCACACTTCATTCTGCATAAGTGAGGGTTGGCACGGGTCTCCCAGTAACCAATCACACGCGAGTCCTGGAACACATTGATTTAGCTAGAGGAAGGCGGGGCCACCTGAGGCCGGAGGCCGTAACACATTCAACACAATAATTTCCTCTAAGCTTTTCACCAAGTTGACGGATCTAGGACTCAGCTCATCACTGTGTCAGTGGATCCTCAACTTCCTCACAGACAGACCCCAATCAGTGAGGGTGGGAAAACAAGTCTCCCCCTCCATCTCACTCAGCACTGGAGTGCCTCAGGGCTGTGTTTTAAGCCCCCTGCTGTACTCACTGTACACTTATGACTGTGTAGCCACATCCGACACCACCTCCATTGTCAAGTTTGCTGACGACACTGCTGTTGTGGGCCTGATCTCCGACAACATCGAGATGGCCTACCTGGAGGAGATTAGGAACCTGGAGACCTGGTGCCAGGAGAATAACCTCCTCCTAAACATCAGCAAGACTAAGGAGCTGATCGTGGACTTCACTACAAAGCAGGTGAGGAATTACAAACCCCTCATCATCAGTGGCACGCCAGTGGAGAGAGTGGACAGTTTCCGATACCTGGGTGTCCACATCACTCAGGACCTGTCATGGTCCTGTCACATCAACACCCTGGTTAAGAAAGCCCGTCAGCGTCTCTTCTTCCTCAGAAGACTTAGAGACTTCCATCTGCCACTGAAGGTGCTCAAGAACTTCTACTCCTGCACCATCGAGAGCGTCCTGACGTCAAACATCTGCACCTGGTTTGGGAACAGCACCAAGCAGGATAGACGAGATCTGCAAAGGGTGGTGCGCTCGGCAGAACGCATCATTCAATCAGAGCTCCCTGACCTGCTGTCCATCTACACCAAGCGGTGCAAGTCCAAAGCTAGGAAGATTATGATGGACCTCTCCCATCCCAACAATGGACTCTTCTCACTGTTGAGGTCTGGGAAGCGCTTCCGCTCCCTTAAGGCCAAAACAGAGAGAATGAGGAGGAGCTTCTTCCCCCAGGCTATTCGGGGCCTGAACCAGGTGTAGGACTGGACTCTCCCAAACACGTCACTATAAGACTGGACTCTCACACACGTCACCACACGCACCACCACACATTTCCTATAATCCTATAATTCCTATAATTTATAATCCTTATCTTTATAATCTCTTCTGCTATTTGCACATTCTTTACTGTAAATTCCTAAGTTAATTTGTAAATTTTTGTAGTAAATTGTAAATATTGTAGAACTTTTCTTCTGTCATTTAATGGTCGGGCATTGTACAGCTACAAGCATTTCACCCCCATGTCATACTGTGTATGGTTGTGTGTGTGTGACAAATAAAATTTGAATTTGAATTTGAATTTGATATACATATATATATACACATATACAAAAACACCCAGCAAGCTCGGGTCCTCTACCAGAGGCCTGGGAGCTTGAGGGTCCTGCGCAGTATCTTAGCTGTTCCCAGGACTGCGCTCTTCTGGACAGAGATCTCCGATGTTGTTCCCGGGATCTGCTGGAGCCACTCGCCTAGCTTGGGAGTCACCGCACCTAGTGCTCCGATTACCATGGGGACCACCGTTACCTTCACCCTCCACATCCTCTCGAGCTCTTCTCTGAGCCCTTGGTATTTCTCCAGCTTCTCGTGTTCCTTCTTCCTGATATTGCTGTCATTCGGAACCGCTACATCGATCACTACGGCCGTCTTCTTCTGTTTGTCTACCACCACTATGTCCGGTTGGTTAGCCACCACCATTTTGTCCGTCTGTATCTGGAGGCCGTCCGGCCTTCAGTTAGCCATTCCGGGTGTCTCTCGTTAACTAGCAGCTGGTTCATTTGTGCTGCCAGACGCTCGTGGAGTGCAGTCAGCTTCTTCAGCCAGTAGGCGTGAACCATGTCGGGCCCTGGTGCTGTCCAACTCTTCATACTGGAGACCCTTTCTTGGATATCTGCCACTGTGATGGTTACTGGACCCTGTTCAGGGAGGTCGCTGTGGTCTGCCCTCAGATCCTCTAGCCACTGAGCATTGCCGTTATGGGTTGCATCCTTCTCCCATATGCTCTTCCAGTATTGCTCCATCTCCAGCCTTGGTGGTGCTGTTCTCTTATTGTTCCCTTGCCACCGAGAGTACACCTTTGCTGGTTCTGTGGAGAACAGCTGGTTTATTCTCCTGCCTTCTATCTCTCTGGTGTACCTCCTCAAGCGGCTGGCCAAGGCTGTGAGTCTTTGCTTGGCAGTTTCCAAGGCCTCAGGTATGGACAGCTTGCTGTATTTCTTAGGCACCTTATTTGTCGCACCTTTCTGCAACTCCGTTAGCTGGCTAACCTCCTTCCGTGCTACTTTGATCTTGCCCTCTAGCCTCCTTCTCCATGGAGGGTACTGCCCCTTGTCGCTGTTCAACTTGTAGCCAAGCATCTCACTGATCACTGCTGCCGTATTGTAGATCAGCTTGTTAGTGTCGGTAATCGTGGTTGTAGGTATTGCCCGTAGTGCTGCATTAACATCATCTAGCAGACCTTCTGAGGGTACTTCACGTAATCTTGGTAACCGGCTACGGGGGATCCAGGTTTCAAGCTTGGCCATGATCCTATTTTTCAGGTCAGTTCCTCTCGCCCTCAACGATCCTTCTCCTATCGCACTTGGGGCTATGTACCCAATCTCGGGTGGGGGTGATGATATCGCCCCCCTGACCTGGCGTCCTGACTCCTCCTTGCCGTAGCATTTGTGTTGTACCTCGTCAATCTCTAGCTGTGAGAGCAGTCCCTTCTTTCGAATGTTCGAATGTACAAGTTGAACAGCGACAAGGGACAGTACCTTCCATGGAGAAGGAGGCTAGAGGGCAAGATCAAAGTAGCACGGAGGGAGGTTAGCCAACTAACGGAGTTGCAGAAAGGTGCGACAAAGAAGGTGCATAAGAAATACAGAAATACAGAAATACAACTGCCAAGCAAAGACTCACAGCCTTGGCCAGCCGCTTGAGGAGGTACACCAGAGAGATAGAAGGCAGGAGAATAAACCAGCTGTTCTCCACAGAACCAGCAAAGGTGTACTCTCAGTGGCAAGGGAACAATAAGGGAACTGGGAACAAGGGAACTGGAGACGGAGCAATACTGGAAGAGCATATGGGAGAAGGATGCAACCCATAACGGCAATGCTCAGTGGCTAGAGGATCTGAGGGCAGACCACAGCGACCTCCCTGAACAGGGTCCAGTAACCATCACAGTGGCAGATATCCAAGAAAGGGTCTCCAGTATGAAGAGTTGGACAGCACCAGGGCCCGACATGGTTCACGCCTACTGGCTGAAGAAGCTGACTGCACTCCACGAGCGTCTGGCAGCACAAATGAACCAGCTGCTAGTTAACGAGAGACACCCGGAATGGCTAACTGAAGGCCGGACGGTCCTGATCCCCAAGGACCCCAAGAAGGGACCGGTCCCCTCCAACTACCGACCAATAACCTGCCTCAGTACTACATGGAAGCTCCTGTCAGGCATCATATCGGCTAAGATGAACAGGCACATGGGTCAATACATGAGCGGGACACAGAAAAGAATTGGCAAGAAGTGGAGAAGTGTAGCCGGATGGTAACAAAGAGAGGGAAGGTAGTCAGAACTGAGGGGATTGAACTACCAGAAGGCAACATTGCAGACATAGAGGACAGTTACAAGTACCTGGGGATCCCGCAGGCAAATGGGAACCATGAAGAGGCCGCTAGAAAGGCTGCAACCACCAAGTACCTGCAGAGGGTCAGGCAAGTCCTGAGGAGTCAGCTGAATGGTAAGAACAAGATCCGGGCCATCAACACGTACGCCCTGCCCGTGATCAGGTACCCTGCTGGGGTAATAGGCTGGCCAAAGGAGGAGATAGAAGCCACTGACATAAAGACAAGAAAGCTCCTTACCATGCATGGAGGGTTTCACCCCAAGTCCAGCACCCTGAGGCTGTACGCTAAGCGGAAGGAAGGGGGCCGGGGACTGGTGAGTGTCAGCACCACAGTCCAGGATGAGACAAGGAACATCCAAGAATACATTGGGAAGATGGCCCCAACTGATCGAGTGCTCAGTGAATACCTCAGGCAGCAGAAACCCAAGAAAGAGGAGGGAGACGAGGAACCATCATGGAAGGACAGGCCCCTGCACGGTATGTACCACCGGCAGATAGAGGAGGTGGCTGATATCCAGAAATCCTACCAGTGGCTGGACAAAGCTGGACTGAAAGACAGCACAGAGGCACTAATCATGGCAGCACAAGAACAAGCTCTGAGCACAAGATCCATAGAGGCTGGGGTCTATCACACCAGGCAAGACCCCAGGTGCAGGCTGTGTAAAGATGCCCCAGAGACAATCCAGCACATAACAGCAGGGTGCAAGATGCTAGCAGGCAAGGCATACATGGAACGCCATAACCAAGTGGCCGGCATAGTATACAGGAACATCTGTGCCGAGTATAACCTGGAAGTCCCGAGGTCAAAATGGGAGATGCCCCCAAGGGTGGTGGAGAATGACCGAGCTAAGATCCTGTGGGACTTCCAGATACAGACGGACAAAATGGTGGTGGCTAACCAACCGGACATAGTGGTGGTAGACAAACAGAAGAAGACGGCCGTAGTGATCGATGTAGTGTTATCTTTTTTGTCAGGTAAAGTTCAAATAGAGGTGGTTAAAATCATAACACAATCTCGCCATCTCCCTCGTTTTTCCCACCCTGGGGGTTTTCACCATTCCGAATGACAGCAATATCAGGAAGAAGGAACACGAGAAGCTGGAGAAATACCAAGGGCTCAGAGAAGAGCTCGAGAGGATGTGGAGGGTGAAGGTAACGGTGGTCCCCGTGGTAATCGGAGCACTAGGTGCGGTGACTCCCAAGCTAGGCGAGTGGCTCCAGCAGATCCCGGGAACAACATCGGAGATCTCTGTCCATATATATATATATATATATATATATATACACATATATAGGGATGGGTATCGTTTAGGTTTTATCCGATACCGGTGCCAAATCGGTACTTTTGAAACGGTGCCGGTGCTCAAACGGTGCTCAAACCGGTGCTTAAAGACTGGAGAACACAAAATTGGTCCAAAAACCTCTCATGTTCAGCTGGTTTTTTGTAAAAAGATGTTAACAATGTTAGCCTTTTCTGCAGCTATGGGGCATATATGGTATCACTCTTGGCTGGAAGCACTGCTTAATCAATGGGAAAAAAACACAAACTTTGTCCAAAACCTCTCATGTGTAACTGTTTTCCACTTTTTCTTTGGTCATTTTAGCCTTTTTGGCCAGGGTGAAGGGAGTATCTGCCATCAAACAAGAAGACAGCCACATGTAGCTATGATGATGTTTGCTAGTTCACCTTACATGCATTAATGTAATAACGTGTTTAGCCTACTAAACGTAAATTACACGCGAACAACATTAAGCTACTCACGCAGAGAAGAACGGCTGCTGCTGCCATCATCATCCGTCATCATTTCTGCTACACTGACAGGGCTAGGGGCCAGGACTCTCCTCTTCGTGTTTTTGGGGGATATTGCTAACTCCCGGTCCGATAACAGGCAACCCACGCACAGTAGATGTGCTCGGTGTGAGGTCTCGCAGCAAGCTATCATACGGCGCATTTCTGGGCTTTTAAAAAAAAACGCTATGCGTCGCCAGGTAGGGCTGGGCCATATTATACCGTTCACGGTAATACCGGTATAATGTTAGGCAACGATAGGAAAATGAAATATCGCGATAGAATGGGAGTAAAACGCGCATGCGCAGTGCCTTTGTTTTCATACGCACATGGCCGATTGTTGAGTGAAACAGATGAACCAGAATTGGTTTGTAAAAATGGTGCAACTTCAGTGATGTGGAACTGGTTTGGTGTTTATCCGTCAGATACACAACAAAGCACATTTTTTTTGCAGAACATGCAAGCGGCCGTTGTTATTGTCATATTTGTCGGACTAAGATGCTCTTAAATCTGGGAGTAATCTGGGTCCAAAACTCCGTATTCTTCAGGTCAAACAACACTGCAGCATCACTTAGAGTTAAAAACTGTCTAAATTCTTTCATCTTTAATAAAACGATCAGCATTGCTGCTTTACCAGGTGTAACTATAAAGTTTAACTTCCAGGCATCCATGAAAACAAAAGTTATTACATTTAACGGAGTTAGAAGTTAGCAGGAAGCTAGCGGAAGTTAGCTCGCTAGTTTCGCTAGTTACCTAAGCATGATATAGCACGTTCTGACGGAGAGATTTCTGAAAAAAATCAAACGTACAGCTCTGCTATCACTTCCAACATAAATGAAGACAGGAAACTAAACAGCAGTGACGTTTGTAGGGTTACTGAAGTTGGGCTAGCTGGTATATAATGATGTGCTACGTGATCGCTAGCGACACAGCTATGTTAGCATAACATAAACAGTGAAGCTGGAGGACGAACACTAACACTTTTCCACTTATAAAAGTTAACGTGAAGGTTCTTCATGGTTAGAGACAAATGCAATCGCATGGCAGGATACTGTAAACGGACCAAACTTCAGTCAGGAGAACAACTGAGATAATCCATCCACAATACGAGGTTAGTCATTAATATACTGCAACAACATGGGAATAGAGCAGCTGCCAGAGAATTCAACATTAATGAATCAATGGTACAGAAGTGGAGGAAGCAAGAAGAATGAATTTAATAAAGTTTGATTTATCTGACTGCTTTGTTTCGCTTAATGTGCCTTATAATCCCGTGCACCTTATGGTCCGAAAAATGCGTACTGCACACTGCAGTTTAATGTTGCAAAGCACCTCTTTTTAACTTCAGTGGATATTATACATGGTTATGCTCAGGATATGTCAGCCCATTTCTACTGGAAATGCCTTTTGGTTAAACTTTCAGCAAGGAATTTGCATTTGCACTGTTACATTTTTGTGAAGCTTTAATGTACATAAAAACCAGCTTCTTGTTTAAGTGAAAATAAATGGAAGGTTGTCTTTTTGCACTAGTAATGTTGTGGAGTTGTATTTTGTCTCGCATCAATTATATCGTCGGTTATATCGTTATCGCAAATTTTCAAATATATATCGTGATAAATATTTTTGGCCATATCGCCCTGCTCTATCGCCAGGTGTTTCATCGGATTTGAGGTGTTACCTCCTTTGACAGTATCACAGTATCAGCTTAAAGCACTTGTTGCAGGCTGCTGAGTTTGTATATTTTGCTGTGAAGTACAGCCAGACTTTTGACCGCTTCGCCTTGGGCATTTTTAATCTGTAGCTCTGCTCTAAAAGAACGCACGTACCTGGACCTGCCTACTATCCTCGGAAACGTAAAATTATTGGCTAGAAGTGTATCACAGCTCAGGAAAAAAAGCACCAAAATAAAGCACCGAAATGTGCGCTGCTTTTCGGTCTGGTTACTACCGTTTATGTCAGAACGGCACCGGACACCGGTACCCATCCCTATATATATATATATATATATATATGTATATATATATATATATATATATATATATGTATATATATATATATATGTATATATATATATATATATATATATATATATATATATATATTAGGGGTGCAACGATACACAAAATTCACGGTTCGGTTCGGTTCGATACTTTGGTGTCACGGTTCGATATTTTTTCGATACAAAAAAATGTTCATGCATTTTTAATTTGTCATTTATTAAAATTATAAATATATATTTTAACTCGAAAGTACAGTTTTTAAATTTAACCCTAACCCTTGTGCGTGTTTTTTATTTTGACAGCGAATGCGCACCTGCGGACCACTTATGTGCAGCCCTGGTTATTTAGCTCATCATATTGCAGCCACAGAAATTCTTTTGTCCATGAAACCATAAAGCTGCACTTTCTTTTTGCCTTATAGTCTGATTTGTCATAACTTCTCCGTTTTGTGGTAAGCTTTTCTTTGGCTGTCACTTCTTCACCCTGACCTGTCTTATTTGGCTCAGCAGAACTGAAATGCTTTTACACGCTCACTCACATAAGCTCAGCGATTCTCTGCGCGATCAACCTCTCACATGTTTAAGCTGCGGGAGATTTCACTTGTCATGTTTGCATAGTAAGCTAACGATTAATAAGACGATGTCAGAGGAATTGGTGCACAAATTATCATCACTCACAGATCAGTGCTGTCGCTCTCTATACACAGTTCGCACGATTGCAAAGTGAAAGCAAAAAAATAAGCGCAAATTCAAACGCGACTTCAATATGTCACATATTGACAGTGGCTCACCGATGCCAATGACATAATTACCCAGCTACATTTCTGAAAGAATGCAAAAGCATTGACATATATTTTTCCTACAATAGCCCGACGGGCAGGGAAGAGACACGCAGAGCACTCAATGGGATTCATCTCTCCATGTGTCTCTCTAGGGATCTCGGTCACAGGCTGTGTTAGCGATGAGGCCAGAGCCTGGTGGGCCTTGGAGAAAACCAGTCTGTTACTGGTTTCCCAAATCTATGCTTAAACTCTCCACCAACCTTACCCCTTAGTCTGCCATCTGCACCATCATCTGCTCCAGCATTCTAAAACAGTTGAAGATACAGACTAGTGAACAACTTCTCGGCCTTCCTATAACAGATTTTGTGGTATAACATTCACACTATTTGTATATATGTATGTATATATATATATATATATATATATATATATATATATATATATATATATATATATATATATATATATATATGCCCGACGGGCAGGGAAGAGATAGATTTTGGTAGCCCGACTGAAAAAATCGCTAGCTCCGGGACGTCGGGCTAGCGATATTGCAAGCCCTGTATCTGATTGAGGAATCACTCATCTTTGGAAAAGAGAGTTTATTACAGAGAAATGGCTCTTTCCAAAATAAAAGCTATACTATCCGCTTCTTCTGGGCTATATTCTCAGCAGCATAAGGAGAATCATGTGCTAACAGCTGTCTAAATGACTCGGCTAAAGTTAGTAGCATGCTTGCTTTTTTTGTCTTTGCACTAGGATGATGTCGGCGTAAATGTGCAGTCATATTCATTGTGTTCCCACTAGTGCTTTCAGGTTAATCTCGTTGAAATGACCTTAACGCCACAACACGGCAAATCTCCGTTAACGAGCTACCGCCGATCGCTCCGTGCATGGGGCTAGACGGCAAACACGTTAACGAGCTAACTGCGCTAACACACTAGTTCACACCAATGTAATTGAGCATTGCATGGCACATCCAACGTACTGTTTTACTTTAGTCCATGACTCGCTTACCTTCAGGGTCATACGTCACATGAAAACCAAAATAATTCCAAACGCCAGATCTGAATGAGGTTCAATTTGCCTGTTGCAAGTAGAGCTTAACTTCTGTCTCGCTAGCTTGCCCTGCTCTCTTCCTTCTGACTATGCTGTCTGTGTTGAGCGCTCAGTGGATCTGCGCTCGACAGTGCAGCCTAGGCGGAGTAGTCGAACACAGATTCACTGAGCGCTCAACACAGACAGCATCGTCAGAAGGAAAATTGATAAAATAAATTACAAATGTTGTATTGTTCGATACATATGCGTACCGAACCGAAAGCACTGTATCGAACGGTTCAATATCGATACGAATATCGTTGCACCCCTAATATATATATATATATATATATATATATCTAGCTGCTCTCTAGCTGCTCTCACAGCTAGAGATTGACGAGGTACAACACAAATGCTACGGCAAGGAGGAGTCAGGACGCCAGGTCAGGGGGGCGATATCATCACCCCCACCCGAGATTGGGTACATAGCCCCAAGTGCGATAGGAGAAGGATCGTTGAGGGCGAGAGGAACTGACCTGAAAAATAGGATCATGGCCAAGCTTGAAACCTCGATCCCCCGTAGCCGGTTACCATGATTACGTGAAGTACCCTCAGAAGGTCTGCTAGATGATGTTAATGCAGCACTACGGACGATACCTACAACCACGATTACCGACACTAACAAGCTGATCTACAATACGGCAGCCGTGATCAGTGAGATGCTTGGCTACAGCGACAAGGGGCAGTACCCTCCATGGAGAAGGAGGCTAGAGGGCAAGATCAAAGTAGCACGGAGGGAGGTTAGCCAACTAACGGAGTTGCAGCAAGGTGCGACAAATAAGGTGCCTAAGAAATACAGCAAGCTGTCCATACGTGAGGCCTTGGAAACTGCCAAGCAAAGACTCACAGCCTTGGCCAGCCGCTTGAGGAGGTACACCAGAGAGATAGAAGGCAGGAGAATAAACCAGCTGTTCTCCACAGAACCAGCAAAGGTGTACTCTCAGTGGCAAGGGAACAATAAGAGAACAGCACCACCAAGGCTGGAGACGGAGCAATACTGGAAGAGCATATGGGAGAAGGATGCAACCCATAACGGCAATGCTCAGTGGCTAGAGGATCTGAGGGCTGACCACAGCGACCTCCCTGAACAGGGTCCAGTAACCATCACAGTGGCAGATATCCAAGAAAGGGTCTCCAGTATGAAGAGTTGGACAGCACCAGGGCCCGACATGGTTCACGCCTACTGGCTGAAGAAGCTGACTGCACTCCACGAGCGTCTGGCAGCACAAATGAACCAGCTGCTAGTTAACGAGAGACACCCGGAATGGCTAACTGAAGGCCGGACGGTCCTGATCCCCAAGGACCCCAAGAAGGGTCCGGTCCCCTCCAACTACCGACCAATAACCTGCCTCAGTACTACATGGAAGCTCCTGTCAGGCATCATATCGGCTAAGATGAACAGGCACATGGGTCAATACATGAGCGGGACACAGAAAGGAATTGGCAAGAATACCAGAGGCGCAAAACACCAGCTACTGGTAGACAGAACAATCAGCCGAGACTGCAAGACCAGACTGACCAACCTGTGCACTGCCTGGATTGATTACAAGAAGGCCTATGACTCAATGCCCCACAGCTGGATACTGGAATGCCTAGAATTGTACAAGATCAATGGGACCCTAAGAGCCTTCATCAGGAACTCAATGGGGATGTGGCGTACAACACTAGAGGCCAACTCCAAGCCCATAGCACAAGTCAGCATCAAGTGCGGGATCTACCAAGGAGATGCTCTGTCCCCACTGCTGTTCTGCATAGGCCTGAACCCCCTCAGTGAGATCATTAACAAGACTGGCTACGGATACCGACTACGGAACGGAGCAGTTGTCAGCCACCTCCTGTACATGGATGACATCAAGCTGTATGCCAAGAGTGAACGAGACATCGATTCACT
This sequence comes from Mchenga conophoros, assembly GCF_057382185.1. Taxonomy (NCBI): domain Eukaryota; kingdom Metazoa; phylum Chordata; class Actinopteri; order Cichliformes; family Cichlidae; genus Mchenga; species Mchenga conophoros. The sequence continues at coordinate 26,725,640 of NC_140541.1, forward strand.
GATCCACACTACCAGGCTATACAGCAATGACATTGGAATGTCGTTCGGACTGGAGAAGTGTAGTCGGATGGTATCAAAGAGAGGGAAGGTAGTCAGAACTGAGGGGATTGAACTACCAGAAGGCAACATTGCAGACATAGAGGACAGTTACAAGTACCTGGGGATCCCGCAGGCAAATGGGAACCATGAAGAGGCCGCTAGAAAGGCTGCAACCACCAAGTACCTGCAGAGGGTCAGGCAAGTCCTGAGGAGTCAGCTGAATGGTAAGAACAAGATCCGGGCCATCAACACGTACGCCCTGCCCGTTATCAGGTACCCTGCCGGGGTAATAGGCTGGCCAAAGGAGGAGATAGAAGCCACTGACATAAAGACAAGAAAGCTCCTTACCATGCATGGAGGGTTTCACCCCAAGTCCAGCACCCTGAGGCTGTACGCTAAGCGGAAGGAAGGGGGCCGGGGACTGGTGAGTGTCAGCACCACAGTCCAGGATGAGACAAGGAACATCCAAGAATACATTGGGAAGATGGCCCCCACTGACCGAGTGCTCAGTGAATACCTCAGGCAGCAGAAACCCAAGAAAGAGGAGGGAAACGAGGAACCATCATGGAAGGACAGGCCCCTGCACGGTATGTACCACCGGCAGATAGAGGAGGTGGCTGATATCCAGAAATCCTACCAGTGGCTGGACAAAGCTGGACTGAAAGACAGCACAGAGGCACTAATCATGGCAGCACAAGAACAAGCTCTGTGTACAAGATCCATAGAGGCTGGGGTCTATCACACCAGGCAAGACCCCAGGTGCAGGCTGTGTAAAGATGCCCCAGAGACAATCCAGCACATAACAGCAGGGTGCAAGATGCTAGCAGGCAAGGCATACATGGAACGCCATAACCAAGTGGCCGGCATAGTGTACAGGAACATCTGTGCCGAGTATAACCTGGAAGTCCCGAGGTCAAAATGGGAGATGCCCCCAAGGGTGGTGGAGAATGACCGAGCTAAGATCCTGTGGGACTTCCAGATACAGACGGACAAAATGGTGGTGGCTAACCAACCGGACATAGTGGTGGTAGACAAACAGAAGAAGACGGCCGTAGTGATCGATGTAGCGGTTCCGAATGACAGCAATATCAGGAAGAAGGAACACGAGAAGCTGGAGAAATACCAAGGGCTCAGAGAAGAGCTCGAGAGGATGTGGAGGGTGAAGGTAATGGTGGTCCCCGTGGTAATCGGAGCACTAGGTGCCGTGACTCCCAAGCTAGGCGAGTGGCTCCAGCAGATCCCGGGAATAACATCGGAGATCTCTGTCCAGAAGAGCGCAGTCCTGGGAACAGCTAAGATACTGCGTAGGACCCTCAAGCTCCCAGGCCTCTGGTAGAGGACCCGAGCTTGAAGGATAAACCGCCCGCAGGGGCGTGCTGGGTGTTTTATATATATATATATATATATATATATATATATACATACATATATATATATATATATATATATATATATATACATACATATATATACATATATATATATATTAGGGGTGCAACGATATTCGTATCGATATTGAACCGTTCGATACAGTGCTTTCGGTTCGGTACGCATATGTATCGAACAATACAACATTTGTAATTTATTTTATCAATTTTCCTTCTGACGATGCTGTCTGTGTTGAGCGCTCAGTGAATCTGCGTTCGACTACTCCGCCTAGGCTGCACTGTCCAGCGCAGATCCACTGAGCGCTCAACACAGACAGCATCGTCAGAAGGAAGAGGGCAGGGCACCTCCCCCACCCTCATTCAGATCTGGCGTTTGGAATTATTTTGGTTTTCATGTGACGTATGACCCTGAAGGTAAGCGAGTCATGGACTAAAGTAAAACAGTATGTTGGATGTGCCACGCAATGCTCAATTACATGGGTGGGAGCTAGTGTGTTAGCGCAGTTAGCTCGTTAAGGTGTTGGCCGTCTAGCCCCATGCACGGAGCGATCGGCGGTAGCTCGTTAACGGAGATTTGCCGTGTTGTGGCGTTAAGGTCATTTCAACGAGATTAACCTGAAAGCACTAGTGGGAACACAACGAATATGACTGCACATTTACGCCGACATCATCCTAGTGCAAAGACAAGTGGAAGCAGACAAAAAAAGCAAGCATGCTACTAACTTTAGCCGAGTCATTTAGACAGCTGTTAGCACATGATTCTCCTTATGCTGCTGAGAATATAGCCCAGAAGAAGCGGATAGTATAGCTTTTATTTTGGAAAGAGCCATTTCTCTGTAATAAACTCTCTTTTCCAAAGATGAGTGATTCCTCAATCAGATACAGGGCTTGCAATATCGCTAGCCCGACGTCCCGGAGCTAGCGATTTTTTCAGTCGGGCTACCAAAATCTATCTCTTCCCTGCCCGTCGGGCATGTGTATATATATATATATATATATATATATATATATATATATATATATATATATATATATATATATATATACATACATATATACAAATAGTGTGAATGTTATACCACAAAATCTGTTATAGGAAGGCCGAGAAGTTGTTCACTAGTCTGTATCTTCAACTGTTTTAGAATGCTGGAGCAGATGATGGTGCAGATGGCAGACTAAGGGGTAAGGTTGGTGGAGAGTTTAAGCATAGATTTGGGAAACCAGTAACAGACTGGTTTTCTCCAAGGCCCACCAGGCTCTGGCCTCATCGCTAACACAGCCTGTGACCGAGATCCCTAGAGAGACACATGGAGAGATGAATCCCATTGAGTGCTCTGCGTGCTCCGAGTTGTTGCTGGGCTTCTGTTGGCAAAGAAGCTTTGCGTTCATGAGCATGAGCACCTGCGTGTGTGAGGGAATGTGTGAACGTAATGATATTAATAGCACAATAGTCTGTGACAAGCCATTTGCAACACACACATCCGTGCACACTCACACACTTGAGTGTCCTCCCTTGACACCTTCATACACGCTACCCACTGTCCCTGCACACACACTCATTTAGACACGCAAACCCACAATCCCCCCTCGTGACTTTTTGTTTTTATTTTTCACCTGTGTTTTCTCCTCAACCTTCACAGTTATCAAAGCTTATATTGCTTCTGCTCCAAAGTGATTTGTCACAATTTGTGTGGACACAGGAATTCTTTTTCCTCTGTGGATGTGCTGTCTAGACAGTGCACTCTGCTGCGGAAGCATTCATATGACTGGGGTGGCCTTTATTTTTGCAGACAATCTTTCAGTTTGTAAAAGCAGAGGATACTGTACACCCTAGAGATAACTTGGAGTGAACACCGCACAGTGTAGAGAATATGAAGCATATATATTTTTACCTCAAAAAAATCCAGTAGCATGTTTTGTACAGATAAATGTGCTCATAAATGTGTATATTTGGTAGAAATAAATAAATGTTTTTGACATCCATAAAAAATGTGAATGCATTAAGTATTAATATTTATTAGCAGTATTGCATGTAACACTGTCTTTGCCTGCTTTACACAGTTCTTGAATTAGCTGTGAGAAAATACAAGAACATGATGGTAAAGTGCAAATTTGCAAAGTAGAACGCTAATGCAAAGCTAGTAGCAAAGCAAAAACAATGATTTTAAAGCTGACTGTTTACCAGCTCCACCCAAGCAGTCAGAGCCTGATATTTAACAGGTAAGCAAAGCAGTGGTAAGCATTCAGGATTGGAGCATTGTAGTCTTCATTCCTACCTGCATCTGTTTTCATGGGCGCTGTACAGAGTGATCATGAGCAGAGAAATGATTTGAAAGGATTATTTTTAATGCAGCTTTAATGCTATTTTCACACGTGCAATGTTTAGTCCATTTAAACCAAACACTTTGTTTTGTTTTCCCCCTTGGTGCGTTTTGGTTGTGCAGGTGTATGTATGATAATCCCACTCCGGTACACACAGGCACACCAAGAGCCTTTGCTTCTAATTGGTTTTTATGCTGTGAATGTGATCTGAGCAAACGACCAAGTGCGTACTGCGAGTTTGAGCTAAACGCCTTCCTATAGCCAGGTATGCTTTGCATTCTAGGATGCAGCGAGGTAATATAGATGTGCAGAGTACAAAATAATGGTCAATACAGGCTAGAAACTAGCTGCAACATGAATGTGAATTACCGTATTTCCCGGACTACAAAGCGCACCCGAATATTAGCCGCACAAGCTAAAATCAGGGGAAAATCCTGTTTTGTACATACATTAGCCGCACCTGACTAAAGGCCGCAGGTGTTTCAATGTTGACTTATCATATGTAAGAGAATATGCACAAAGGGAATTGTCAGGAAAGAGATGGCTGTTTGGAGACACACCCCTTTTATTAATATTTTGAAAAACAAGTTATGGGTACATATTTGCATAACCTTTTAGGTATATGTACAAGTAGCGGTAATTACAAGTAGGAAACATGTACTGTGCTTCATAAATGAGTAACAAATGTAGTACATAACAATAACCTACAGCACACCAGAAAAATAGATTCAGACTACCCTTTAGGCTCAGGTGCAGCGACACGGCTTTAACAAGAAGAAAAGTCAGTCATTCACCACCATCTTCCTGCGCACTAAAATCACCAAAGTCCTCTTCTCCAGTGTCGGATACGAACAGGCTCAGGGTGGCTTCGTCATCCACTCTCAGCTTCTTTCCTTCGTTGTCACTTTCAAAACCAAAGAAATCCTCGTTGTCAGTGTCAGAGTCGAACACCCTCTGAAGGGCCGTGGCGGTGTCCTCCTCTCCATCATGCAGCATTCAGCCCTTCGAAATCCGTTGGTGATCATTGATGTTTTCACACTTTTCCACGCTGTCAGATTCCACCGGTGGAGTTGAGCATAACTTGCTTTTCGCATTGTTTTTCGCGCTACTTGTACGGCACTATGTTGTCTGGCGGATGGACACGTGACCAACACACCACTCTTGAACCCCGATACTGTGTGTCTGATCACATGCCCTTCCGCCAGGCAACGTAGTACCGTACAACAGCGGAACAAACAAAACAAATCGTCTTACGATATGACAAAAATCATGGATAATCCATAGAAAAGCCGCACCTGACTAAAAGCCGCAGGGTTCAAAGCTTGTGGAAAAAGTAGCGGCTTATAGCCCGACAATTACGGTATCTGTATTATCCATTAGGGCAGAACACAGCACCTTCTTCCTGTTTTTACTTTTATTGCCCCCACCCAAGACACATCTGACCAATAAATGGACTAAATGTTAAAGTTTGCTTCGTGTCTTTGAAACAAAACTTCAGGAGAAAATCTTCAAGTTGATAAATTGATTTGGAGTAAACAAACAGAGTCATCCATTTTAAAACTGTGACTTCCCTAAAAGTCAGAAGTTGCAAGACAATGTTTGAAGGTCCTGTAAGACACAACTACAGGTCATCTTCTTAACGATGATTTCAAAACTGCAACTGAGAACCAAGGCAACACTTGTGCTTTAATTATGTATTTTAGTAATAGAAACTATGTCAATTAAATGTCTGCTCAGTGGTCACTCTTACTGGTTATTGATTTGCTGCTTGAAAGACTCAAAGTGACTGCAGATATCATCTCATCTGAGCAAACCCACTTCTCTTTATCCATTCTCTCTCTCTCTCTCTCTCTCTATATATATATATATATATATATATATATATATAAAATTTTATTGTATTTTTATTCGAAAAAGATTTTATAATTTTTTATCTAGCTAGACAACAATGAATGTGTGTAAATTGATGGGTTCCTTTTGTACACTTATGTATTTTAACTTTTCTTCCACTGCACGCCAAGATAAGATGGTCAATGTGCCTCTGCCTTATATAAGCACCAAACCCTGGGAGTCCCTTACCTACTTTCAAGGAGATGGTTTATGATGACTGTCAAACCATAAAAAAAGATATAGCCTGTTGCTGAAAATAGAGAGTATGGTCTGCTCATTTTTATTTGCACTTCTATCTCAGAACAGATGCTTGCTGACATTATGAACAAAAACAATAATAAGAGAGGCAGACAAATGGAAAATCATTGGATTTTCTACATCTCTCATGGGGATTTAAGCAGTCATTCATAGACTGAAAAGTATGCTAATTTACAAATGGCACTCTTGTTACAGTTTTTTGTGAAAACTGACAGTCACATATGTTGAAACCACTAGCTTATTTGTTATCTTTTGTTTGCCTGTTTTTTTACCCTTTGCTGTTCTCCCTTAAGTCGTGGCTTAACTACTGCCACGGAGAGATTGATGCAGCTTTAGGGTTTTTGCTTCTAAATGCCACAACTTTCCCCAGACACAGTGGAAAGCTAACCTTTCTGTTGGAGTTAATCTTTATAATGATTGTGGATTATTAACAGTCATTAGGGAGACTAACTAATGAGGAACACTGTCAGTTTTCTTTCTATTGGAGAAGGAAGAATAGTGGTGGAAAAGATGTTTGAAGTGATATCTACCTTACTAACACCAGTGTCTACTCTGACTCAGGTTATAGCTTCCGTAGCTGTCTTTTCTGTCTAAAATTCCTGCCACTAATTTGTAGCAAAAGGGCAAATTTGGTAAAAAGAAAAACAGAAATTACTTATTCTTGTTTCTCTACAACTTGTTGTACGCTGGATAAGCCGGTTTGGGTTAGGCCATTTTTTAGCCTGTCTAAGGGGAGGAGAAACAATATCTGGGTGTGGGAGAGGCTCATCCTGGACATTTTAATACTGTGACAGCCAATTTTAACAGCACCTACAGAACATAATGAAAAATCTATAAACTTCTGAAGTGATTTTTTTTTCCAAGTTAGAAACTATTTAACAAGTGTACCCTATATTAGGCTGACATGGACTCATTCTCTATTGTGCAAGGTGAATATTACTTGTTAACACCAATATCTAATCAATAATTAATGATATGACAGCAACCTTTATGCGTGTAGACAAGACTAAATCAGTGGATTTTATAGGGTTTATAGATATGCATCGAATGAAGGGAAAATATGTAGTTATCTGGACAAAAAAGCCTTGTTGATACCAAAGGTCAGAGGAGAATGGTCAGACTGCTTCAAGCTAATAGGAAGGTGACAGTAGCTCAAATAACCAATTGTTGCAAATAAGGTATGCAGAAGAGCATCTCTGAACACACACTTTGTGCCCCTCATGCAAACTAAGAAGGAAACTTCAGTTGGATCACCAAAACCTGATTGTAGAATACTGGAAAAGTATTGCTTGGTGTGATTAGTCTCAATTTCTGCCTCAACATCAGAATTTGTCATAAACAACATGAAAACATGCATCCTTCCTGCCTTGTATGAGTGGTTTACAATCCTGGTGGTTGTGGAAGATTGTGGAGAGTATTTTCTAGACACATCTTGGGCCTCAAATCTTTGAGGAATGTATGTATCCATGGATGCGTTAAGAGAGACTGGGTATAAAAGATTGACATGGCCCCCTTCATGAACATTAGAAAAAAGTTGTAAGACTTTAGCATACAATTCCACAATGGCTTCACTAATCAGCTCCATCAGTGTTTTATCTTTTATATCTATGTACAGTTTGTACTATGTGTATGTGTATATGTATTTTGAAATATATTGTGTGGTTGTGTAGGTGCATTTTATGTTTGCAAAACAAAATGAATAGCCCTGAATTGGATAAGTAGCTAGGAAAACTTCTTCCTATCCCTGGATAGATGGATAAATGGATGTCTCGTTTCTTACTGATATGTAATGTATCTGTAGCTTAATGGGCAGTTTTAGTTTAAACTTCAAAAGGTAAAACTTAATTTAATTCATTCATTGTGGCAGGGTGTGGTTTGTGGCTCAGCTGCAGGGGAAGGGTGGAGCAGTGGGTTCAGGATGTGGTGTCAGGAGACGCTGACCCACACAGCTGTTCTTCATCACCTGGTCATGCCTTCCCTATTTCAGTAGGATGCCGGAACCTGACAAGAGGGCGGTTTGCGGTGTTTGGAGTGGAAGGATGTAGCTGGAAAGCTGTGCCAAAGAAAACATGTTGTGGGAAACACTGAAAATAAAGCCTTCAGTGTGAGACGCCGTGTGCGTGGGTCCTTTGTCTTGTCGCATTCATAAGCACAAGTCTGTAGAAAGCACATACAGTATCAGTAACCTGGAAAGCTAAGTCTGAGATATTACACTCATAAAGATTCTTAAAGGTAATACATGCATGCAGCCACAAGTGCCCTCGCTCTTTTACACATTCACAGCCTGCACACACCTACAAGCACAGTTACCAATACTCCTTTGTGAGTGATCTTTAGCCCTTATAGCTACTTTGTCCATTGGTGTGTGTGTGTGAAAAAGAAAACGGCTGCAGCCTGGGGAACTGAGGCAATTGCGTCTGCATCTAGATTGTTTCTTTTTTTTTTTTTTTATCTCAGAGGGAGTTCGGTTTAAACCATTGTAATGATAGAGTCCTTGGGGAATGATAACAATAGTTCATAGACTGAAGACAAAAACCATTCCTCTTTCCTTCTCATCACCTGCAGCCTACTTCCCCCCAAAAGCATAACCTACTTGTCACCTGCTTCCTGGCACTCAAAACAGTAGGATTATTCAGTACCACACATTTGGCTTGCCAAAAATTTATTGTGGTTGGCAAATGTCTGTGGACTTCATATACATTAACAGACCCCCCCCCCCCCCCTTTCCTTTTTTTTGTTTAGAAAAAAATCCTTAAGTTTAGTGTCAATTACATAGAGATGAAATTCTCTGAAAATTCAGGAAGTAAGAGGGTGGGGCTTGATCTGGCAGACATGTGTAATTGGTCAGTCAGCCATCTGTGTAAGTCATCAGAGAGTCAGTCTCAGTGTCTGCACCTCAATATATGATTTATATGGTTTGCAAGTCAATACATTATGTGTAACTTACATTTGACTCAACTTTTCCAGAAATACGCTGTATATACCACAGTCAACGGTGTAATTAATGGTGCTGAAAGAGCTCTTGATGTTGATAGATAGGGTAACAGTATTAGACTTGCATAATGCCTCACTTGAGATCATGTGCCTTGGGACCTAGAAACAATGTATGTGTAGCTGTATGTGGATCTCCACAAATCTCAAAGTAAGACAAAGACAACAAGTCTCTCACCTTACTGTTGAAGCTTTGAAATATTACTCCTCAAAGGCATCTTTTATTTTTCTTTTCGAGAACACCGAGAAAAATAAACTCCTGAGAGATTTTCAAAGTACCTTTTGTCAGGTGTTTTTTACACTCTATGATAGCCTGATTACTATTCATGTCATCTCTTCAGGGTTGTCACATTTCGCTATATCAGCTGTTTGGAGAACGACTGGTTCTGATGGCTCTCTTTTCTTCTTGATGTTCCTCGCCAGTTGATTTTGAAGAGGGGGGGGGGGGGGGAGTAAAGAGAATTCGTGAGGCTGGTTGAACCCTCCTAGATCACTAATGAAGATGCAAACCGTAATGCTAATTCAAAGTTAGAGATCCCCTTGAATAATGAATGAATTAACATGAATGGCCTGATTTTGATTCTGTATATGCACATATTGTATCTCAGTGCTTGAATATAGACTTTGAAATGCACTGCGGATATTTGACCTAAGTTTATTGTTAATAACAATAAACAAGACTTTCTGTTTTTTTTGGTGTTTTTGTTTTTTGGAGTCGTGCCTAACCCTAATTAAAAGGCTTTTCTGGTCTTCTGTAGCTTTGAAGTTCAAAACACTTCATCTGCTCTTTGACTTGATTTATTGGTGTATCGATATTCGTTTGTACTTGTATGACTGGATCAAAGCATTTGTCTGCCTATATTCTTTCTACTGGGATGCATTTCTTTTTAGACACAAAGCATTGTACTAATTTGATCAAAGCAAAAATGTTGAGGGATTGCAAGATATTCAGAGCACCTAATGGGAGTTGTGACCTCTGGTGTGTACTTTTATCAAAAAGATAAAGGTGAATTTCAAGTCCCATATCTTCCTTTCAGCCTAAACCTTTTTTGTTATTATTATAAGATCAGAAAATGGGGGGAAAAGACACAAAAATCTCTGGGGGTCAAAAGGCAGAAGTCCAAAGCAAGCCAAGACACTCAGTACAAGCAGAAATTTGCTTTTTTATGAGTTAAAGTAGATATAAAAGAGCAAACATGCTTCATTCAAGTTATTTAGATTACTTAATAACGTAGGCATTTTAGTTTAGGTTGGTAAATTGCAAGAAAACTCTCAAACAAAGCTCACACATTGTTGATTTTTTGTAGTAAAAAACTGAAAGCAGATCAGTGCATTGATTTTATTTAACTTTAATACCAAATAGGGGATAACTATAGTATGAATGCAATCCAAGCACACATCACATCAAGCTTCGGCTTCACTGCTTCTGACTGAAACGAGAAAAAAAATGTGCTGTGTCATTTGTAAATGACCTCAGGCTTGGTAGTATGTCAGTAGATGCTTAACGTTTCTTCAGTGGGTGTAATAGTACAGTGACAGTATACTGACATATACTGAGGGTCTTCCAGTGCCATTAATATCATCATCCTTACCTACCCTTCATATTATATGCTTTTGGCCATCTTTACTGTTTAAATAATGCTGTTGTTACGCACTTCAATGACCTCCCTTTACCTTTATCTTCCTGTTTTTCTCTTACTTACTCATTCATTGCCTCGCTTGCTTTACTCTTTCTCCCTCTTGTACTTTCTTCTATTCTCCATCTCCTTTATGTCATTCTTTTTGATATTTTTGTCACCCTCTTCTTTTGCCACTTTCCCAGTCCCTCATTCCTGTTCATGTTAATTATATCACCTTCCATGTGTGTCTTGTAATACCAAGATATTCTACTTTCCATTCATGGTTTTTTGCTCTTCTCTCTTTTTTCTGCCTCTTCTTTCACTCTCATTCCATCTCCCTCTCCGCCTCGCCCTTTTTGAAAGGAGGTGATAACACCTAACTTTGCTCAACGCTGTTCAGTCAGGGTTATCTTGTTCTTCTTCCCTTATCGCTGACACCACCTCTTATTCCCACGCAACAACCTCCACTTTGACTCAAATGGCTGCTTTTCTGCGCCATGTATCCCATAAGAGTGAAATAATTGTTTACGATTCAGTGCCCAGTGAAATTTGCTTTCAGAGAGTGAGAACCATTTATTGAGGCGCCGCTTGCAACACTGATATTTCTCTTAACTAGAGTATCATGGGTGAATTCATTAGTGTGTTTTTAAAAAATACATTTTTCTAATATATTCTTGTTAGTTGCCGTTTGTTGGTTTTAAACACCCTGACAGAGATTGCGAGGTTACTTGATTATTATTAAATACTAAATTCCTTGCCTTTATATACATATGTCTGATAAATGCACCACATTTTGAAGAGTTTGCAAAGCTGACTAGACTACTGCAGGTATCCAGCTCCAACAATACTTTTTGAATCCCTGGATAAGCTATGTATTAAGGCAGATATGGTCCTGTAAAACTGCATTCACCTTATCAGCCCAAATCATCCCCAACAAACTGAAACTTTATCTCAGTATTTCATTTATCTGATTCTGTTGGCACTAAGGTTCCCTAAGGTCGCTGTTTCATTTTTCTTTTTTCAATATTTCATTATGATTCACATCTACACATGCGAATCTCTTGATGTAACGCAGAGCAATAAATTAAAAAATCAAAATGAATAACTTGGAAAAAACAAAATGAAATGAATAAGTAAATAAATACCACAATCCTTCAGAACTTTAGACCACAGAAAGGTTATCCTCCATTTTTTTAACTCATTCTTCCAGATATTTTTCTATCGATTGCCACCAGTCTTTGTATCTGATCACTTTAGCATATAATAATAATAATAATGATAATTATTATTATTATTATTATTATTTTACAACCTCATCAGATCATTCAGTGACCCAGTGAAGCTCTTTGAATGATGCTGTTGTTACCCTCTAAGATAGAAGTGTGAGGTTAAAGGTACGGAGGATGAAACAACAACAACTTTGAATTGACTTGCAGTGACCTTTTCCTCTATGGGGCAGAGTGGAAACAAGTATGTCAGAGGAACTAGGGTTTTGCATTTCGGCCAATAGAATTTGAAGATCTAAATGGAAAGGTCTGTCCCGTGTCACAGGATATAGTGGGATGAGTGCAGAAAAGGGAGAAACCACATAATTTTGTTTTGTTTTTTCGCATTAATAATGTATTTTGCGTATTTGTTGCAAAGTGCTATGACTTTTAATATTCAAATCTAGTATCTTTTAGAATGTTGAGTATTACAAAAATAATGGACAATTAAAAAAAATTGTAGAATTTATTTGATGATCCCTTTTACAATTTATTCTAATGTAACACTTTTTCTTTTAAACGTCAAAGCAGTCAATGCGACACACTTAAAAGTATGAGGTATCTTCTACATAAATATTACAACAATACTCCTCTTGAAAACTTGTAGTTCTTGTTGTTCTCTGCTTAATAGTGGATTTTAGGTGTAACTTATATGTATGTGTATCTGAGGGTGTTTATATGCGGCGTTATATATGTGCATGGTCATATCCCAGTCACATCTAGCACTAAATGATTTATTTACCTGTTGGAGGTCTATCATCAGGGTGAGCAGTCACAATACATTTGGCTATGACGCCATAAATCTCTCAGGATTATATTGACTGCTTATAGTGAGCTAATTATTGATGCTAACTGCCTATAATGCTGCCAGCGCCTAAAGAATTATCGGTGCCGTGCAGAATAAACCTTCCAACTTCTGCTACCATGTCACTGTAGAAACAGTACAGGCTTTTGTACAACAGTGTGGAGTAATTATGTATGTATACAGCATACAACATTCTTCGAATAACAAGACCTAAGCGCAACGGTGTGAATATATTTTTGTTTTTCTCTAATCCACACAGGGTCAGCAGTATATATCTAGTCTCAGATATATACACCCCTCAGTAGTATTTGGTTAAATGTCCTTTAGCATTTTGCACCTCTACATGATGTTTGTCATAGCCATCAACAAGCTTCTGTTGTAATTCTGGTTGGATATTTGACCACTCCTCTCTGCAGAATTGATAGAATTCATTTAAAATGACCCTGCTACCATCATACTTTACAGATGGTACAGCGTTCTTAGGTCTGAAAGCCTCACCTTTTTTCCAGATGGCACTTGGCTGCTCTACGTGTGCACCCAGTTCTTGTTTTTTCAGGTATGCTGTATAATCATTCCACCCTCAAAAAAGAACAGTTCGAAGAAATCATTAAAATCCAAAATTACCATACCATTCATGATGCATATGTAAACTTCTGATGACAACTGTGTAACACAGAGAGATGAAAAATGATTAAATATATAAAAATAAAAAAAAAGTTTTTTAAAGTTCCTATCTTGGTTTTATAATTTCTCATTTTGCAAAAAAAAAGAAAAAAAGAAAAGAAGAAAAAACTTTGATTCTCTTGCTGAACAGTACAAGGTCTGTTTATGCACTTCCATTTTCTATTGAAAACAGATTTTCCCTCAAAGGCTGCAAAGACCATGAGCTGTAAGACATAGAAGTAGAAGGCCCTTTATCTGTGGAAACTCAAGCACTATTATAAATACCAACATGAGACATCTGAGAGTTACCACCATAGACATCTAAAAAATAACTAATTTATTAATAGTTTGAATTAGAGCAGGGCGATATGACCAAAAATATTCATCATGATATACATTTGAAAATTTGCGATAACGATATAACTGACGATATAATTGACAAAAGATAAAATACTTTACAACTCCACAACTTTATTAGTGCAAAAAAAAAACCATCAATGTATTTTCACATAAACAAGCAGCTGTTTTTTATGTGCATTAAAGCTATATAAAAATTTAACAGTGCAAATGCAAATTCTTTGCTGACAGTTTAACCAAAAGGCATTTCCAGTGGAAATTGGCCGACATGTCCTCAGCATAACCATGTATAATATCCACAAAACTTAAAATGAGGTTATACACACACAATACGGTAATATTATGTTGAAGCTCAGTAGTATCACTTAGGGTTGCCAACTCCCTGAAAAAATAAATAAGGGACACTTCGTGGCCAGGGCCGGGCGACCCAGTTGTCTTCACCCTTCCCAGTGTGGTGAATTTTCTAGCTCTTTTTTTGTGTGTGAAATTATTTTTTTAACCATTTGACTTGAAGTTGATTTAAGTAGATGCATATTCTATTCTTTGTGATATGAACACATGTGAAACAAATGATCATTTAGCCATTTATTTTTAGCTCAAAATGACAACATTAACACAATAAAACAGGTCTCTTTCTTAAACAGAAGCCTGTCATGCTTAACTTTTGAGAATATAAGTAAATCTTTCTTTAAAAGAACTCTGTCCTGCTTAACTTAAGATAATAGAAAACAATAGAAAGAAAAATATTCTTGTAACAGTGCACATTTAGTGCATTTAGTACAGTTGGCTTCAGTTGAGGTATTATTTCAGCTTTTCTAATGCTAATCAGCTGCTCCCGTTTGAAAACCCGCTTGTTCCCATAATTACGCATCATAACTCATCATCATTATTCATCTATATATTACTTTTATGTATTAGTGATCTATTTGTTGTAATCATCTATCCTTGCAGTTGTTTATTACACAAAATAAATTATATTATCACACTTCTGGCCACATAGCGCTGATATTCACTGCACATGCCCATATTAACGTTTTCCAGCCAGGTGTTTTCCTTTTCCCATTCTTCCCTTTCTCTGAGGGGAACAAACATTGCTGCTCTAATGCTAGGCTTACACTGTGCGATTTTTGGCCCATTTTGAGCCGATTTTTGAGTGATCGGCCCGATTTTGGCCTTCATCGTGCGTCGTGTAGTATACGTGGGGTAACGAGAAGTGATTATCACCTCACGACCAGCTCCCGATCATCAATCGCTCGTGAGGGTGTCACCACAGGCGCTCACACTGCTCACGCGCAAACGTAAACGTCGGTGAAAAAGACGGAGCAGCACGGCTGTGCAGCGTGTGATTTGGACACAAGCGATGGAGGCACAACTTGTAGAACTTTTCCATGTGGCATCACAAAATTATCACGACCACAACAACCGTGAAAATAGTTGGATTTACACTGCTGCTCAATCACAGCTGCCTGATCAATGTTTTTCATTAGCAATTTCGCAAAGTTGATGGTGGTGGTGTGTCTGTGTGAGTGAAAGACAGAGAGAGCGAGCAACAGATTATCTGTTATAACCTTCATTTTATGGAGGCACAGTGTGAGCACTCAGGTCGCATCAGAGCATCGGGCGGTATAGTGTGAGACCTGCATCGTGACCTACGAACTTCTAACCCCTGTGAGTCAATCGTGCAGTTTGAGCAGGAGCTGAATAACGTGACTGAAAAAAATCGCACAGTGTTTGCCCAGCTTTAGGTGTACTGTCATCTGAGACTTGCACCGCAGTGTCGGCGTTTATTTCCCTGTTGGCCATGCTTCTTGTTGTGGTCATCTGTTGTCTTCCGGTATTTTCTACGCAAGCGACCTTTCCTCGACCAATGAGATGAGCGGTAATCTGAATTGTCATACTCGAATTGTCATAAGTGTGCTGTCAGCTCATTGGTCACAAAGCAGGAGAGGGGCTGGGAATTATGTTTTCAAACAAAGTGTTAATTCCATAAACATTTATAGACTACTTTTGATTCTCACTGTATTACGGGACAAAGTGCGTCCCTTATTAGCTCAATACGGGACGTGTACTTTTGTTTCTAAATACGGGACGATTCTGTATTTTAAGGGACGGTTGGCAACCCTAGTATCACTCCGCGAGGATCCTGCTTACGATAGCCGTAATGCTCCGACAATCCATCAAGCGGTGCGGCTTCATAGCTTAGCAAAGCCGTACTAAAACGTTTGACAGATTTTCAAGCGCCGTGTACCACATAAAATCGTTTCAAGATCAGTAAACACAACCAGAATTCATACATAAGGCACACGGGATTATATGGGGCACTGTCGATTTTCAGAAAAATCAAAAGGATTGATTTTAAGTGTGCCGTATTTTCCAAAAAACACTGTAATAACGACGGCCCGCTAGCATGCTCTACCAAAAATAGTGCTTTGTTGTGCATCTGACGGACGAAAGCTAAACCAGTTCCACACCACTGAAGTTGCAGCATTTTTACAAACTAATTCTGGTTCATCCGTTTCATTCAACGATCTGCTTTCGCCCTTTTCATTCTCCGTCGCCGCCATGTGCGTATGAAAACAAAGGCACTGCGCATGCCCGTTTTACCCACATTCTATCGCGATATTTCATTTTCTTATCGTTGCCCAACATTATACCGGTATTACCGTGAACGGTATGATATGACCCAGCCCTAGTTTGAATAAGAATGGAGAGAAAGGGAAGAACAAATGTGTTTTTATCTTTCTTTTTTGCCTGATTCATTCAAGTCCCAACTCACACGCTGCTCATTTCACACTCAGATACCCCAGGTGTTGTTAAATGGCCTGCATTTATATAGCGCCTTACTAGTCCCTAAGGACCCCAAAGCGCTTTACATATCCAGTCATCCACCCATTCACACACACATTCACACACTGGTGATGGCAAGCTACATTGTAGCCACAGCCACCCTGGGGCGCACTGACAGAGGCGAGGCTGCCGGACACTGGCGCCACCGGGCCCTCTGACCACCACCAGTAGGCAACGGGTGAAGTGTCTTGCCCAAGGACTCAACGACCGAGACTGTCCAAGCCGGGGCTCGAACCGGCAACCTTCCGATTACAAGGCGACCTCCCAACTCTTGAGCCACGATTGTTAATAGAGGTCACACAAAAATGGGTGTCCAATGGGGCTTTTACCCACTCTTGTGTCTAACAGTTCCCCTTAAGGATGACGAAAGGATGACAGATGACATTCCCTGAAATAGATATATCTGCAAAACAAACACTGAGAGTGTGACAGAGTTTGCGTGTTTGTACAATTCATATTTGCTGTGTTTATGCTGTGTATGGGAAACTTCACCATTTAATTCTTACTTCTAGATATATTTTTAACTTATATTTTATAACTTTTCCATGTCTGTTATTCACTGTCAAAGGATTAAAAGTACAGTATGTGTGTTTGTCTGTATGCTGGTGAGTGTGCATTCAATCATATCGGCATGCTTGCCCGCACAGCTTTTTCAAACAAGTTTAGCTTATCTTGATAACCCTATGCTCAGTATTCCAGTGTGTATTTCTTTTCTCTGGCACTTTATCTGTGTCTTGCTGTCTCTCTTCCCCACATTCTCCCTACCGTCAGTGATATACCAGACTGATGTGATGGCCCAGCAACACGTTGGACCACCCCACCATTTGACACTATTGACAAATAGATAGCTGGCCAGTGTGTCAGGCCTGTGACCCTGTCATTGCTTAGCTAGACTGATTGGATTCTATTTGTCCCTGCAGAGGAAAGGCACCGATTACAAACAGATAAACAGAGTGGGACTGCATGGCGGCTGGCCAGCACTGACTGCCCGATTCCCCTGTGACAGGAGAAGAGATTGAGAGTGTGTGAAAGTGGTAGGCTTGAAAACAGAGAGTTTCAAGGCTAGGTTGTTTACTGCAGCAGTGCAGCAAGGATGATTGAGGTAGCACAAAGCATGACGTGTCTGAGTTTTTAGAGATTAGATTCTTTTTTTGAAATTTCGGTTTGTCTTCAGTGTGTTTTACGTCATTGAGTTGACCAAGTCACTTTGTTGAAAAGAAAATGAGCAAACACTCTTACTGTATTTGTGGAATAGATTATGCTATAATGGCTTTTGGCTTTCCTGAAGCTACTACACTAACTGAAATACTTTATTTTGGATTTCTTACATCACATAAAGTTGGTGCAAACTTATTCAATACATTTTTATACATTTTCAATAAAACTTTGCAAGATCAAGTTCACAGTTTGCTTTGATCTTGAATTTTGACCACAAAGGTATTTATTTTAATGTCTATGTGCCTAAAATTGTGATTGTAGACACTTATTATTTGAAAAAAAAGTTTGTTAAAGCCTTGCAATACTTCAGCAATAACCAAAGATGGCAATCTGCTGTATTGGATATTGTTGTAACTTATTTTTGGTGAATTAGAAATCTTTAAAAACTTTTCTGGTGCCAGATCAGGTGCCAGTAATATAATAAAAAGGTGAAAAACTGAATCTATTAATATCCAAAAGTGAAAAAAAAAAGTTGTGCTTGAATAACAGTCAAAAGCCTCAAAACATGTAGTTTACAATTATCTAAATGAACAACAAGCAAGTCAGTTTTATTTCTGTCTTTTATTGCTTAAAAAATTGTGGAAGCAAGCTTAAAATATATTGTTAAACCACATGACCTACAAAAGTGTGTGTGTGTGTGTGTGTGTGTGTGTGTGTGTGTGTGTGTGTGTGTTACACAAGCTTGCATAAAAAACAAGCTAAACTGGTTAATTAAGTTTTTGTTTTGTATGCATCATTGCCGTTTTAGTCAGGGTTTGTTGGAATTATTTTCTATCTTGACTGTGTATTATGGTGTATCCAAGGTGGGCTAATGATGAAGAGTAATACCTCTTGCAAGGCTAGGCCCTGTTAACTTGGCTCTATGGTGAGTCAGAATGACAAGAGACTTCACGGGCCATAAACTGAGAGGGATGAGAGTTGAAAATGGCCGACCGTCTCAATTTTCTGCCACACTGGCTCCCCTCCTCATCTGTATATATATATATGCATGCAACTACACACTCATTCTCACCAAGCACTTTCACATATACACCACATAACACAGATCCTGGCATGGGGATATCGGAAGTCCACCCGATGGTTGGAATACGCGTGTAAAGAAGTGAATTCAGAGTTCAAGTTAAGCGGCCCATACACATGCGCTATCTTGTGGTTGCTTGTGGAATATTACTAGGCAGGCTGAACAGAATGGCAGCTTCATTATGATTGCTGCTGGCATATCAGGTCGCAATTATCAACGCTGGCTTATTCACTCTTTAATTGCCTCATTTAATTTGTTCACATTTGGTGCCGAACAATGTCAACCTGCTGCAGTTGAAAGTGATTTGCTCCCAGCACATGTAACATACACAAGCAGAACCACAGAGTTTCTGTGCTCGTGTATTGTGTGTGTGTGTGCACATGTGGATATGTATGGCTGTAAACATGAATGTAAGCCTGTGCTACGTGCTGCTAAAGCTCAGTGTGATATGAGAAGACACCAGAAGCCTGTACTAGGATTTACTAGGATACTAGGATTTGTACGTAATGAGTAATTTAGATTTACATCATGTTACCCCAGTAACAAGTTAAGCACTTATACAGTATATAATCCTGAAAACCCAGTGTTAAATCTTGCAAAGCCCCATGTCCTGCTTCATACATGCCCTGGGTTGAACAGTACAGATCTAAGAAACAAATCCAAGAGTGGAAATCTGTTGTTTGTTTTTAGTTGTTAGATGGAAAATTTCCATGTGCAATCAGTGTCAGGTAGAGCAAAAGTCACACAATTTGATCAAATATATTACTGCAAAACAGTGAATCGTAATCTTAAATCATAATCTTAAATAGCGCTTTTCTACTCTCCCAGAGTACTCAAAGCGCTCTATACAACATGCCACATTCTTCTAAGTTTCTTAGTGCTTCCCAACTGCCATTCATGCACATTCATACTCTGATGAATGCATCAGAGATCAATTTGGAGTTAGTATCTTGCATTTCAAGGAAAACATTCATTTTTTAATGTAATTTCCTGTTAACAATGTTTAATGTTTAAGGTTGTTTTTGCTCTTTAAACACTTGATTCATTTTCTTGAGTTTTCATAAAAAAAAAAAAAAAAGACTGCAAAGACAGATAGAAAAATTATATTAATGGCGCCCCGTTACAATTTTAGATTCAGAAAGATAGTTGAGTTCTAAATAGTACACCAGTAAAGAGCACTGGCAGGTGTATTTACTCACGTAAGTAAGTGCTTGCGCTATTAAAAAGTCAAGAACATTGACCTGAAAGATGATTCCTTTGAAGGCTGGCGCTTTGTGAAAAAAGAAGAGAAATTGAACATGAACACAAATAAACACGGTGTAATAAATAAACTTGTTTCAGGTCCACTTAGCAGGTAATTCACATATACTGACGGTCTATGTATGCATGACATTCACTATGTCTATGTTCTAGAAAAGGTGCATTTTTTTCATCAGTGACCCCAAATCATGATGTCATTTTATGCACAAGTAAATTTATAGATGCATTTCTGTATCCTTTAATATGTAACTCCAACAAAGTTGATTTGATTAAGACTACTGAGTAAATCTGCAACAACAGTTTTGGTGTTTTAAGCATGTACCTACAAGTCCATTACCCATTCCAAAACACGTATATTCATAAGTATATGAGGGTGTCACTCATGTCCTTGTGTGTGCATCGGTGAAACTCATTGCTAAGTCCAGTGGTGATGCCGGCCTCATTAAGATTGATGAGGAGCGCCCAATGTCATGGCTGGGTTAGCAGCCATTGGCAAGCCAAGAAGAGAGCTGCCCTGCTACCAAGCTCTCAGCTCTGCAACGCACCACGTAATTATCTGGTTAAACGTCAAATGAACAGGGTAATTTATTCAACTGGGTTATTTATGAGACGAAGGGGTGTGATAGAAATGTTTCCCACCTGCCCTTTTCGAAAGGTGAGACTAACTGTTTTGGGTTCACCTTGTTAGTAAGAACAGCCAGGAGACTGAGGAAAGTATTTTGGACTCATTTTCGCAGTTTCGTCACCCTTAAATTATAAAATAAGCTGTCAGTTTTCAAGCTCGTGCTTTACCGTCTGCAACCGAATAGAATTCTATTAGATGCTCAATTCTCCGGCCCAGCATGTTGTTGCATCCATGTTTCTCCCTGTGGAACTTTTCCCACATTTATAAAAATAGTGAATGCCAACATTGCATTGGAAACAAATGGTATCAAAGTACAGTTTAGAGCTGATTAACAAAAAATAAAATACATTTAAGATAAAGACAGCTGTTAGGTGGGCATGGTGGTGTCAAAAAAGTCTTGGGTTGCCACATTTGAATGTTCTCCCCATGCCTCTGTGGGCTATCTCCAGGTACTCCAGTTTCCTCTCAAAGTCCAAAGACATGCATGGGGTGAGGTTAACTGGTGATTCTAAATTCGTTGTAGATGAGAATAGTTGGCTCTCCCTATGTGTTAGCCCTGTGACAGATTGGTAACATGTTCTGGGTGACCCCTGCCTTTTGTCCTGTGACACCTGGAATAGGCTCCAGCCTTCCTGTGTACTGGATAAGTGAGGAAAAAAGGATGGATGGATCTTTTAGGGCAGTTTAAGATTAGATTAGGGTTACGGCTAGGTGAAGGGTTGGTCAAGCATAGATAGGTATGGTTGCAGGTAGAATAAGTCTTCATGTAACTAAGTCATCGCTATGTCTTCTAAAGAGATGGAAACCCAACTCTGTGTGTGTGTTGAGTATATATGTGTTTAATATTTCAGTTTCCATTGTATAAAGAGTGACACCATCCATAATAACAGCACCCCGGCACAGAATGAAAGCACATGTTGCATGTTTAAAAACAGGAATTTCAATTTCAGTTTTGATCTCAATTAAAATTTGTTTACCCACTTCCAGATATGAGCGTACCAGAGCTGTAAAGAATGGCATAATTTAACCTAAAATTATTTACTGTTTGTAGTTTATCTTCTGAAGGCCTGATTTAATTGTGTAAACTGGTAAATGTATTATCTGGCCTTTACTGGAAAATGTATTTCTGAAAGTAAACACAGCATAATGTTCTAATGTCGTCTCTCCCAGATATGCACCTGAGTTAGGTCATGGGCTGAGAAAAAACACTCCTAGTATAGGACTTTAGACAATTGCTCCTCTCTTTTTTTTAAATCCTTTTGTAATGCCTCAGCTTGGCTAATAAGCTTCCCACAGTGCACAGAGGATTGACTGAAACAGAGACTCACAGCTTCAATGATTCAAGGAGACTTTCTTTTACAAAGTGGGCCACCGACGTGTGGTGAATTCCTTATGAGTGGGGAGGGGGGTGTCTTCCTGTGGGGAGAGGAAGTGAGGGTAGAATACTGATATCAGCACCCAGAACCTCCTCATTAAGAAACACCATATGGTGTAATCACACAGAAGCTTGTAAGTCATTGACTTGAAGCCTGCAACAAGATGCACATCTTGCTAACTTAGGAGCCACAATGTTGAGATTTTTCCATACATGGAGATTAAAGTTTTAAGGGTTTTAGGTGGGTGGGTTTTAAGTTAAGTGTTCTGCTTTGCTTATTAGCTTAATTACTGATAAGCAGGGGAGAACAAGTGAAGAGGGAAACCTCTGAATAGACTGACATCAGCGGTTCACATCAGTGTTTAAGTCAGTACAGTACAGCTTGTATTTTGTATTCATTCGTTCATTCATTAATCCTGCCGTCTTTAATATGGGAACTGCAATACCAGTGAACCATGCAACATCAAAACAAATTGTTTCGATTCAATGCAGCTCGATTCATTTCTATTTAATAAATAGTGCCAGTTCACAGCATCAGTTGTCTCACGGCACTTGATAAATCAAATCAAATCAAATCAAATCACTTTTTATTGTCACATCACATGTGCAGGCACACTGGCACAGCACATGCGAGTGAAATTCTTGTGTGCGAGCCCCACAAGCAACAGAGATGTGCAAACACAACAACACAAACGAGCAAAATACAAGAATGGCCAACCTGGGACTACAGACAGAGAGAGGGAAAGGTTGAAGATGTGCGTGAACACTCCAGCCAGCTGAGCCGCGCATGACCTGAGGACGCGGCCGGGAATCCCGTCCGGACCAGTAGCTTTGCGTGCGTTCACCTTCCTGAAGCACTTCCGCACATCCTCCTCAGACACAGTGTGCGCACTGACGTCATCCGCGGTGCGCACACTGTCCGGTCTCATGGTGTTCGCTGTGTCGAATCTAGCGTAGAATACGTTTAGATCCTCACACAGAGAGGCCGTGGTCTGCGGTGTGCTGGTTTTCCCTCTAAAGTCTGTGATCGTGTTTAGTCCCTGCCACATACTCCGAGGGTTGTCAAACTGTTGTTCCACCCTGTCCCTGTACTCACGTTTGGCTGCTTTGATCGTCTTCCGGAGTTGGTAATGTGCGTGTTTGTAGTCCGATGTGTTCGCGGAGGCAAAGGCGGTGTTCCGTGCCGCCAGTGCCGCGCGAACATCTCCGTTAATCCAGGGTTTTTGATTTGGGAAGGATTTGACTGTTCTGGATGGGACGACATCTTCCACGCATTTCCTGATAAATCCACAGACTGAGTCTGTGTATTCATCAATGTCTCTGGCGGCCACGTGAAACATTTCCCAGTCCGCGTGATCAAAACAGTCCCGCAGCGCAGACTCCGATTGGTCCGTCCAACAGTGCACCGCCCTCCGGGTTGGAGCTTCCTGTTTCAGCTTCTGCCTGTAGGCGGGCAGGAGCAGGATGGAGCAGTGATCTGATTGGCCGAATGGGGGGGGCTTTGTACGCATCCCGGAAAGAGGTGTAACAGTGGTCGAGTTGCCGGTTTCCACGTGTGTTGAAAAGGATGTGTTGATGGAGTTTTGGTGAGACTTTCTTCAGGTTTCCCTTATTAAAGTCTCCGGCTGTGATAAACGCTGCCTCTGGGTGTGCGGTTTCCTCGCTGCTGATCGCGCTGTACAGTTCCCTGAGTGCACGGTCAGTGTCGGCTTGTGGGGGAATGTAAACAGCCGTAATAATCACTGCTGTAAATTCCCTCGGTAGCCAGAATGGCCGGCACTTAATCATCAGGTACTCCAGGTCCGGTGAGCAGAAGGATTTGACCGGGTGCACGTTCGCATAATCACACCAGCTGTTGTTGATCATGAAACATACACCACCGCCTCTGCTTTTCCCAGTAAGATCCTGTGACCTGTCCGTGCGGTGCACAGAGAACCCCGGCAGTTGTATTGCGGAGTCCGGTACTTTGTCCGATAGCCAGGTTTCTGTGAGGCAGATCACGCAGCAGTCCCGCATCTCTCGCTGGAATGAGATCTGTGCCCGAAGCTCGCACAGCTTGTTCTCCAGAGACTGCATATTAGCCAGTAATAAACTGGGTAACGGTGGTCTGTAAGTGCGCCGTCTCAGTCGAACCAGAACGCCAGATCTTCTCCCTCTGCGTCGGCGTTTGCGGCCTCCAGGGCCAGAGAACAAAGGCGTCTCAGGTGAGATGAATGGGGGGTCTGCAAACGGAGCGTCCGTGTTGCAAAACCTGAACTCCGGAAAGTTATAAGAAAGACCGTCTTTTATGTCCAGTAAGGTTTGTCGGTCGTACACAAGGAGACAAGTGCTGCTCGTGAAAAAATAAAGGAAAAGTAAAATTAAACACAGAAGAAAGCCGTTGCTTGGGGGAGCTCGCGACGAGGCTGCCATACTGCCATACTCGGCGCCATCTTTGATACCATCTGATACCATCCTTGTTTAAGCCAGATAGACAGTTGGTTAACAACAGGATGCCTATGCTGTAACATCACACTTTAATAAAAGGTCACTAAAATAATCACAGAAGTGGTCACACAGTAGGTGATGTGTTTGTGATCCTGCAATTAAAAATTGAAACAGCTATTTGTGAACTAATATTTCTCTGTGTGTAAAACAACAAATGAATTGGTCTGAGAGAAAGAACATACATGTTTGCTATTCAGTGTTTGCTATTTATAGTGCTTTACCTCAGAAAGTGCATCATATGTTCTTTTATGTTTTTTTCATGTTTCTGACAGTGTCATATATAATTGTGAATAAGATTGTGTGATTTCGCTTCTATGTGATCCACAGAGAGGACGTGGCCCAGTATGGCTGAGAGGCTGAAAGAGAATTCTTAACACTATTCATGCCCTTCAGCTGTTTTTCCTGTCGGACAGAGATGGGAGAAAAATAATGTGGTTGGCATTATTTCCACATACCCCTTCAATTCATGGTTCGACCCAGTGGCTATCAACTGTGCAACAACTCAGCCCTCTTCTGATACTTAATGAGCCTATAGAATAAAAATGTGCGCAGAAAAAAAAAGCCAATCTCGTTCAGTTTGATTGCAAAAGACATACTATCCATCTCAGCTGACTGGTCTTGCAGCAAACTGCATCACTCAGATGTGATGGCTTTTGGTGAAGTCTTTGTGTTCCGTTTTGTAACTGTGAAAGTAACATTCACAGTTACAAAGATCAAAAGCTTATCAAATGGCTCTAGAAAGAAGTGCCAGCCCAACTGCTCTTTTCTGAACATCTTCAGAAAATGATCTTCCATTTTCTCTTTGAGGCAGTATTCATGAGTGTTTGTGTTACGCCATGAAGATAAAATATGCAGGTAAAATAGTACATGTAGTATGCTAAAACATGTCCAATCCTGGATTTAAACGGAGTGATTCTAAAGATGCAAAAGTAAAATCCAGAATCCAAATTGCTTTGATGGGTCATAGGACTGCACAATTTCCTGGAATTTTCTCACATAAATTTCACTGCACAGTATTTCTAAAATACAGCTTCCTTTTCGGGGAGAATGTCACCCAGACATGCATGTATTCATTTATTTTAAACTTATAGCAGACATACAGCACATGGGTAGGCATGTGTATGTGTGTCACTGCTGATAAATACAAAATGCCTGGTATTTGTTATTGCTACTACAGTCTAGCCCACGAAGCTGTATTTTTGTTGAGTCCATCACACGCTGTGCAAGCACTTCATGAAATTCATTCACACTTGAGAAACTGAGCAATTCTTCGGGCAGGTTCTGTAGTTACAGCTTAGCTGATTCACTTGACCTTCGAAAAAAAGTTTGTTTTCAACGAAAGCTCTCTTTTTGGCAAGTTAATGCACAATACTGACAAATCATATGTGGTGAGAATGATTTTTTTTTTTACTACTGTGAGGAAGCTTAATAAATATCCCCCTAAAAGCTACTTTAAACCTAAGTTGAGAATGCCTTGTTGAAAAATCATAACATTTTGACACTTAACTCACTCAGGTCTTCAGAGATGCCTGCTGGCTTTGAAGGAAATCAGATTAAAAAAAGTCAGAATGTCAGACACACAGAGACTCCTTCAGTTACTGGTCAGATAATGCGTATATTGTTATATTATATAATGCAATTACCCTGTGTGTTTCCTCAATGCAGAAAAAAAATGGTGTGCATTATCAAAACTGTTTTTTTTTTTAATCTCTTTTAAAAAAAGGGACTGTTGATGCCAGAAAAAGCAAAAAGCATGACCGTTAGACACTTGTGTCGCATTTCATGTCGACAGAGGTTGGGATGTAATCTCTCACTGGCTTTCTCTCAGTCTAATTGTGTCTCTTTTTCAGCAGAATATGGTGCTGTTTTGGCTGTTTTGAAAGATAACTTTTGTAAATGTGGGAAAACATCTAGCTTGCCATATGGAATTTTTTTTAATCTATTAAAGTTGTTTGCCACACTCAGAGCCCACTGTACTGTTATCTGGTATGTTTATGCTAAATTTTCAAGTTATCTTATCAATTTATCACAGTTACCATAAATAGTGTTCTGTTTTATGCTTAATTATATCAATAACTTGCTTAAGTAAATCGGTGCATCTGACTATAACGGGCATGAATCACGGAAACCTAACCAGCAAGTCCGAAAAATGTTGATCATACAGAGTATCTTATTGCATTTCTCAGGGTATTCAGCATATACAGTATGTAAAACTTTTAATGATCTTCGTGGTAGAGTTTGGTCATTAAAGAACCAGTTGGTAATTTGACTGTAACTGTAATTAGAGACTGTATAACCAACTATTTGCTACAGCTCGCACTACCTAACTGCACCCATAAAATTACAGTTTCTTTTAAAATGAGCAGGCTTCTAATAAGCTGTCACTGAGATGTCCTTTAGTACTGCCATGCAGCTTTGCCTCAGGATAAGCCCTATCCTGAAGTCTTGGACCCCCTCCTCCACCCCCTAGCGTAATATGTGGATAGATATAAGCAGTGCTCTTTCTGCGTTGTGCAGAAAAAAAAAACCTGCCCACACATATGGGGAAAAGGCCTGAACTGAGAATTGATTATCATCATTATTGGTCCCAATGTCCCTGACTCTCTTACAGACCTGTAGAAAGGTCAGAGAAATTACCTCTCCTGTCAGGATGATTTGGCTTCTTGCGGGTCTATCGATTTGTGAATTTGATGAATTTTTCAATATTTCAGCACAGTATTTTTGCTCAGCATGTGATTTTTTTCCCCTTTTTTTCCACAGGGATAGTTTCCCTCGTCTTTCGCCCATTCACTCTGGGTTGATGCTTTGAATGTGCTCACAGATGTGCTTAGTTCTGCACAGTGGTTCATTTGATGAACTTGGTTAATTAGTGTGTCTACATTTGAGTGTCGTTGTCGTTGTAGATTTAGATAATTTGAAAGTGTAAGTGTGAGTAAGTGTGAGTGTGCTTTTGTTATGGAGGAGCTCTCTCTATTCTCTTTCTCATTTTTAAGATAATTTTTATCTTTGATGTTCAAACTTTTTCATGATTGTTTTTCATAGCTCCTTTTTTAGGCTTCATGTAAATTGCAAGACTAATTTTCTTTTTTTTTAGCAGAATTGGTGAAAAAGTATAGAAAGAAGACCAACCCCCCCCCCCCCCCCAAAAAAAAAACACATGTTTGTTCATACCAAAATGTCACAGTTCTTCCCCTGAGTTTGTTGTTTTAAGCACACATGACTTTTATTTGGAGTACAGCTCCAGAGTGAGTTTCCAGGCAGGCTTAACAACGTTCTGGCCTCAAGAAAAATGCATCAAAATTTAACATGAAGTAAAAATTAGGAAGGAATTTGTGGAGATGTTTTTTTTCTTTTGTCCACATATGTCACTCTGTAATATAGGGTCATTCCATCCCCTATTTTTAAAACATTTTTTTGCCCGACCATTTCCAATTTGTTTCAAAATTTTATGGTCTGCAGTTTAAAAAATTATAATAACTTCTGTGAAATGTTAGTTTCATATATAAAATACTTTTCAGATAAAATTGTATTTAAAAAAGGTCATTCAATGCACTTTTTCGAACATGTTTGAACATAAATCGTTGATTTATCTTATCATCAAGGTGGATCAGAATCTGTAATTTAGGATGCATTAAAAAAATGTTTGAACATTAGGTAATTTAAAATAAGAAAAAAAATCCAGCCCTTGTGTCCAGTACATAATAAAATATAATAAAATAATAAATAATCAAGTCCAATATTTGAGCACACTAATAAAAAACCTTCACATTAGAAAAGATAACTTCTGACAATTTCTAAATGTTTTTGTTATAGTTCACAATAATGTAAAATAAAACATAGAATTAGGGCTGCTCAATTAATCGAATTTTAATCACGATTACGATCTGTGCTTTCAACGATCATTAAAAATGACTGAGCCGATTATTAGCCCCTCCCTCGTTTATCCGCGACACCTTAAAGGCCGGTCCGTGAAAATATTGTCGGGCATAAACCGGTCCGTGGTGCAAAAAAGGTTGGAGACCGCTGATTAAGAGGACCCGAGGGAAGCTCGGAAAGCTAAGCAGAAGTTATTTGGAGAGGAGAGTGACTGCCATTGGTTGAAAAGAGAGGTAAAAAAAACTTCAGTGGTGTTGCACACTATTTTATATTATTTTTTAAAGTCATTGTTAACCCTTTAAAGCCGGTCAGAGCAGCACGCTCCGTTTTGTGTAACTATTTTTAAATCCCTGTAGAACCTGAACCATGTAAGCTAGCGCAATAATTTGTTTTGCATATGAAACCAGAGGAGTTGTACTTACATCTCATGCCATCAGCTTGTCCTCGGTCACGGTTTCCTTCCACATATAGCTTTGCAAAAATTGCATAAAAAGCGCTTGCAGGAACAAAAACATAATATTCCAGAAACACGCTTCGCTGATCCGATCAGCTGTTCGTAACACTTCCCACAGTGAAACAGGCGTCAGCGCGAACTATCACATGTCCGCCATTTCCTGGCCGAAACCGGAAGTGACGTCATTTTCGCGGAAATGTAGTTTTTTTTACTTGTAGGCCTTAAAGGCCTATACTGGTCATGTTTGACTTTTCTGAATAGTTGCTGGGATGCTTAGAACTCGAATTGCACTGCTGGAAATAGTTTATTTTGATGCACCTGCTGTTTTCTTTGAAAATTTGCATCATAGGATTGTTTTTTTGTTTTTCCTGCAGTATATAAAAATTGGTGTATCTCCAAAATAAAACTATGAACACACTCAAAATAAGTTTCCTGTTGTTGTAAACTATTTTTTGCAACTTTTTTGTATTTAAAGTTTTGAGGGATAAACCTCTTAAATTTCTCCAAGTAGAAATATATGTAAAAAAACAAAACAAAAATGATTTTCAATTTTTTTTTGTAGTTTATTGCACTTTTTTGCAATTAATGTAGTTACTATGGACTTAATGCATACATATTATTAAAATATTGGCTATAACAGTTGTATAGCAACTTGAAATGCTCCCATAAATGGCACTACAACATGTAAAAAAATAATATAAGCTCTGGCGGACTTGGTTCTATAGTAGGTCTTAAAGGGTTAAATAAATATCGTCAAATAATCGCGATCTCAATTTCAGTGAAAATAATCGTGATTATCATTTTTGCCATAATCGAGCAGCCCTACATAGAATTGTTCTTAACATGAAATTCTTTGTCGGAAAAATGAAGAAAATGTTATTTTCCTTTAACTTTAATGCTGGATTAAGCAGGTTAAACAACTAAACCAAAAACATATCATTAGGTATTGAACAGAACACATTTTGTTAAGTATGTGCGTATTCTTCAATTTCAAGACCTCATCTATTTACCCTTTCAAGACCTATTGTCCTGGAGCAGTTTTATAATTCAGGCTAAGTTTAAAATACACTAAGAAGTATTAAAACGCAACAATATAGCATATTTATTTATATTTCAATTCCTGCAGTATTAGCATACTGATTGCCTAACCCCTGTTTTTGTCTAGCAGTGTTAAGATTAGGATTAGGGGTTTTGGTTAACCATCTTGTATCAGACTACCAATTACGGCATGTGGACACAACACCTTGGCCTCACAAGACTATTTAAATTAGCCCGTCTTCATTACTCTTAAGGTTAGGGTTTTTACTCTTAAGGTATTTTTGCTATTCTTCTTCCATAAACTATTTTTTTAAATTAAACTGTCTATTGATATTTTTGTTTTTGTGGTACAACTGAAGCCAGCATGAAAATTGAATGAAAATAGCATTTTTACTAAGAATTTCATGTTCAGGATTTCTTTTTAAACTAGCCAATATGATTTTGTTTTAAGTATCTGTTTGAAATCACCGCTCATGAATCCTGAAAAAGTTGATCCCTTTCATCTGGACGTCGCGTCTTCAGTGGGAGAAATGTTTCGTCACTCATATGAGTGACTTCTTCAGTCTCAGCTGATTGCAGGTTTCCCCAACCTTTTAAACAGGACATTTGCATAATGACTGAAACGACCACCATAAAATGTTTATGTAAATTGGAGACATTTGAGCAGAAGCACGTAAACATGCATATTATATTCTCTTGTTATAAAAATATATTATGAATGCTTTCTATATTTTAAAAAGTCCAACTTGATGCAGCATTAATTAGGAAATACTGATATGTGACAAATTAAAGGAAAACTGTGAAGCACTCATAATTTCTCCTGCGGAGAGCATTTTGCTTGCATGGTTTGGATCCACTTGTTCTCTCAAAAGGCTGGTGAAAGGGTCGTTCAAATCTGTACATAATCTCACAGATTGCCTTTATGCAGTGATAAAAAATCTTTATGCGGATAAGGTTGTTATGGTCTCTTTCAGTATGATAGTGTTTGATGAGTATGAAAATAATGAGGATTGCATGCTATGGTCATTTCATTCAGAAGTTCTCAAAGCAGATGAACATCACTTGAAGTTTTTGCACACACACAGCACATGGGTCTTCTGCCCCGCACGCTCCACTTTTCTTAATTTCAATATAAGGGAATTCCTTTTGAAAAGATGGTATTCCACCCTTCCAGTTGAGTTCCAAATGCATTTAGAAATCAATCCAAATCAGTGTTTGTTCTCTTTTTTTCCTTTAATCTCTCTCTCATCTCTACATCATTTACCCTTTCCTGCTAAGTTTTGGTGAAGAAAACTGTGGTGTGGATGTGTATGTGTGCACAGATGCAGGGTACACTTGCATCCCTAGGAGTTGTTTCAGATCAATAGGTGGTGGACTGGGCAGTCATCGATCAGCTCCGTGCATGGAGGCTAATTTATGCCATTGCTCCAGCGATCCCTCTGCACGAGGCAGCAGAGTGTGAAATTCAAATTATTATTACAGCCAGGCAATTCCATTATCTGAGGGAAGGATATGTTGCTCTGGCACATATTGGCTGTTCTCCTTCTGTAAAAGGAGAGAGAAGAAGAGGAGGCATAGGGGCCGAGGCCAGCCCACTTTGACCATAGTACTATAGGTTAGGAATATTAGCCCAAATTATTGCAGTGGCACCGGTCTCCAGAATCTTACCCCAAACCCCTTCTACCAAAAATTCACAGAGCTGCACAGCACAGCAACTTTGTGGATCGTAGTGTTGATTACGTAGTGAATCTTTTTGTACATGCTGTTTTTTTTTTTACACTGAAAGGTGCAGATGGTATGGAAATGAAGTCTGGCTGTCAACCCTGGGCTGTCTTTTGGTTTCATATGCTTATATATACTTCATAAAAATTACATCATGTGCAAACAAAGAAAAATAAATAACATTCCTTAAAGTGTTCAAACAGTGCATCCAATTGTCAGTTTAAATCTGGACGCTACGTGGTGATCAAAGCACATTTATATCTAGAGTAGAAAAAAAAATTATTTTCTTTTGGGCATAAGGGTGGTGCATTTTGATTTCGTATTTTAAATCACTGCAAAGAGCGTGCCCCATATCCAAGAAAGGGAACGTGATGGCAAGATTTGTCACAATGGCATCTTGACACTCAAAGTTTTCTACACCAACTTACACCAACCAACCTACTGCAACCCCCTTTTTGCCATCAGGAAAACAATCATTGACTATACCATTGCTGAGAATATTGCCCTAGTGATAGAGGCGTCAAATATTTTGTTTATAAGGCAATGCCAAAGAATGCCCATTGACAGAGGGAGATGAACTGAGAAGAAATGTAAGATAAACAAAAAAACACAACAGAAAAGAAAACAGTAGAGGTAAAGGGACTTTAGAGAGACTCATTAAAACCAAGTGCAGTGAGTGCTGGACACTGGGTTGCTCAGTGTTCAAAATGAAGAGGCTTGTTTCGTGGCCCTGAGTCACAATTAATTAGCACTGCGAGGGGGATCAACACTGCACCACATCCACGCTATTTGTGCAAAAAAGAAGAAAAGACACAGAGATAAAAGAGAAAAGGCAAATGAGAGAACCAGGCTGATAAACAGAATTTGAAATAACCCAGAGATGCTTATCCTTGATGATGGGGCCGAAGGTCATGGTTGTGTTTCTTCCTGACAGTCCCTTTAGTTTCAGATGGCGACTCTCTTTTGTCGGGTTTCAGCAGTCATACATTTTAAATAAACATGTTCTCAGAAGCACGTTTCTGAAACCACAGCATGTCTCAAAGAGTATCTTTTAGTCTCTGCCTCAAATAATTTTCAAGGCCAGGAATATTTGGGGGTAACATCCTCTGACAATGACATGACCTTTAGGTAAAATGTTTTCCAAATAACTGCATGAGTGAGCTTTTACTAGCAGTTGTTTACTATAGTGCTATATTCTTTTGAAACCGCTTACTGGGAAAATGCTACACACATGGCTAAAATTTGACATGTAAAATACAAGCCATGTATTTTAATAAGTTTGAGTTAAAAGTTTGGGTGTCTACTTTTTATATCTATGTAATCTTTGTATATATCACTTAAAAGCCTCTGGAAAACGGTGTAAATAAGGTTAAATAGTTACAGAACTATCAAGTCTGTATAGGTTAGGATGGATCAGATCAGGCTGCTGTTTGTTTCCCTTTTCTAACATTGTTCATTCAACATTCGTCACAGTAAAAACAACGAAAAACAGACAAAAAAAACCCCCACAAAAAAACAACCGTAAAAAATGATTGGTAAATATGATTTATAATAATTTTTTTAAATCACTTAGTATGGATGTTTTTCACTAGCCATGCATTGAATTTTAATAATGGACAATGCACTGGCAGAAAAAAAAAACAGAAAATAACACTTGACATTGAATGTGGAAGTTTTGTTTTAACCCAAACTCCCTTTGTTAAATCTGTCCAAGTCACTTTTGTATCTAACCTCAAGCCTGTTTTATTTATCCACGGGGCGATCGTGGCTCAAGAGTTGGGAGTTCGCCTTGTAATCGGAAGGTTGCCAGTTCGAGGCCCGGCTTGGACAGTCTCAGGTCGTTGTGTCCTTGGGCAAGACCCTTCACCCGTTGCCTAAAAATAAATAAAACTACATTTGTGCAAAATATGTGCATAATCCTCTGTTGTCGGGAAAGGCACAAATTTAAGAAAGGCTCCAGAGGATTGTATCAGAGCACAGGCAATCCACGGTCATACGTGTTACCAAACTGCTCTAATCCTCTGAGGGACATTTTAAATCTACATTCCTAAATCCATATTTTTTTGTGTCATTTTATAATAATTGCAGCCTTTTTTAAGACCACAGTTCAAGCATTTAAAGACTTCACCAATTTAAACACAATGTTTGGTGTGACATTTTCCAATGTTCCCTAAATGAGTTTGACCTCTTTGTCTCTCCCATGGGTTTCCTTTCCATGTCAGCCAGGCACAGGAATCGTTGTTAGGGAGCAGCTGGCAGGATATATAAATATATTTTCTAACACTGTGATTGATTTCCCTGCTCCACCGTCCTGAATGGGTTAAACATCAGCAGGACCTCTGTTACTGGGAGATTGCATTTAGCTGCTACTGCCAACCCAAATAGGCATCCAGTCTGTCTAGTAAAAAAAAAAGAAAACAAAAAGTAGGGATAAAGACAGGTTCTCACCTGACAGGCTTAACCCTTTGTTGTTCAACTAACTGTTTTCCTGCCCGTTATGAAAATAAATAGTGGATTAAATATGATCCAGCTTGCTTTGTCTCCTTTTTGATTATGACAGTGTGCAATATTTTACCGAAAAGGAAATTAAATCCACCAAGCCGTGTTTGCTGTAAACACAAGGCAACCTCTATCAGTTCTATTTTTGCAAAGTCACAATTGATTATCGCAGTAAGATAATTACCCATGTGCAACATGTGGAAGCTCATTTGATGCAGGCATCGCTCGTCTAATGCTGTCTTTTCTCTCATTCTCTGTTGCAGGTAACATCTTTTTGTTGATCCCCGTGGGTTTAGCTTCAGTGATGACTACAGATGTGATGAGTAACACAATTTTACTTTGTTGACCACTGTTGACTATTTACACAGAGCAGGAGAAACACAATTTCACAAACTGAGTGCTATTTCTGCAGAATTTTGCATATTATAATTTTTAAATACCATCAGAAAATATTTTGCAATACATGCATACACTGATATCTATAATACCAGATGGAAAATATTACTGAATTCACAATTTACATTTGTCTAGGAGTATTCAGCATTTAAACTACATATAAAAAACAACAACATTAAATATATTCGAACAGCATGACACAAGAGGAACAAGGGGTCAGAGATTGACCTTAATTATGTTGTATACCATCTGCTTCCATGTCACCTCGCTGAACATGGTAGAATTTGATTTTAAAGCGGTGATAATTGATACAGCCCTTCATGCACACATGCACACACTTTTTTATTTACTCTGGCACAATTTGTTTTTTTTGCCTGATATGGTGAAAGCAAACATGCACAATCTGTGTATAAAGCCATTCTCGCTCCATGTGGGCAGTTGATGCAATATTTAGACTGGTCCATTTCCTTCACTTAGGTAAATAATGTAATCAAACACAAATGTTTACATCCCCCACTCTCTCTCTTTCTCTTACAACAGCTTATAACACTTTCATGATTATAATAATGGTAATAATAAAGTTTTACTAATATATATATATATATATATATATATATATATATATATATATATATATATATATATATATATATATACACACACACACATATAAAACACCCAGCACGCCCCTGTGGGCGGTTTATCCTTCAAGCTCGGGTCCTCTACCAGAGGCCTGGGAGCTTGAGGGTCCTGCGCAGTATCTTAGCTGTTCCCAGGACTGCGCTCTTCTGGACAGAGATCTCCGATGTTGTTCCCGGGATCTGCTGGAGCCACTCGCCTAGCTTGGGAGTCACCGCACCTAGTGCTCCGATTACCACGGGGACCACCGTTACCTTCACCCTCCACATCCTCTCGAGCTCTTCTCTGAGCCCTTGGTATTTCTCCAGCTTCTCGTGTTCCTTCTTCCTGATATTGCTGTCATTCGGAACCGCTACATCGATCACTACGGCCGTCTTCTTCTGTTTGTCTACCACCACTATGTCCGGTTGGTTAGCCACCACCATTTTGTCCGTCTGTATCTGGAAGTCCCACAGGATCTTAGCTCGGTCATTCTCCACCACCCTTGGGGGCATCTCCCATTTTGACCTCGGGACTTCCAGGTTATACTCGGCACAGATGTTCCTGTACACTATGCCGGCCACTTGGTTATGGCGTTCCATGTATGCCTTGCCTGCTAGCATCTTGCACCCTGCTGTTATGTGCTGGATTGTCTCTGGGGCATCTTTACACAGCCTGCACCTGGGGTCTTGCCTGGTGTGATAGACCCCAGCCTCTATGGATCTTGTGCTCAGAGCTTGTTCTTGTGCTGCCATGATTAGTGCCTCTGTGCTGTCTTTCAGTCCAGCTTTGTCCAGCCACTGGTAGGATTTCTGGATATCAGCCACCTCCTCTATCTGCCGGTGGTACATACCGTGCAGGGGCCTGTCCTTCCATGATGGTTCCTCGTCTCCCTCCTCTTTCTTGGGTTTCTGCTGCCTGAGGTATTCACTGAGCACTCGGTCAGTTGGGGCCATCTTCCTAATGTATTCTTGGATGTTCGTTGTCTCATCCTGGACTGTGGTGCTGACACTCACCAGTCCCCGGCCCCCTTCCTTCCGCTTAGCGTACAGCCTCAGGGTGCTGGATTTGGGGTGAAACCCTCCATGCATGGTAAGGAGCTTTCTTGTCTTTATGTCAGTGGCTTCTATCTCCTCCTTTGGCCAGCCTATTACCCCAGCAGGGTACCTGATCACGGGCAGGGCGTACGTGTTGATGGCCCGGATCTTGTTCTTACCATTCAGCTGACTCCTCAGGACTTGCCTGAT
Organism: Mchenga conophoros; assembly: GCF_057382185.1. Classification (NCBI taxonomy): domain Eukaryota; kingdom Metazoa; phylum Chordata; class Actinopteri; order Cichliformes; family Cichlidae; genus Mchenga; species Mchenga conophoros. The sequence continues at coordinate 26,761,920 of NC_140541.1, forward strand.
CCTCTGCAGGTACTTGGTGGTTGCAGCTTTTCTAGCGGCCTCTTCATGGTTCCCATTCGCCTGCGGGATCCCCAGGTACTTGTAACTGTCCTCTATGTCTGCAATGTTGCCTTCTGGTAGTTCAATCCCCTCAGTTCTGACTACCTTCCCTCTCTTTGTTACCATCCGACTACACTTCTCCAGTCCGAACGACATTCCAATATATATATATATATATATATATATATATATATATATATATATATATATATATATATATATATATATATATTAGGGGTGCAACGATATTCGTATCGATATTGAACCGTTCGATACAGTGCTTTCGGTTCGGTACGCGTATGTATCGAACAATACAACATTTGTAATTTATTTTATCAACTTTCCTTCTGACGATGCTGTCTGTGTGGAGCGCTCAGTGAATCTGCGTTCGACTACTCTGCCTAGGCTGCACTGTCGAGCGCAGATCCACTGAGCGCTCAACACAGAAGAGCGCAGGGCACCTCCCCCACCCTCATTCAGATCTGGCGTTTGGAATTATTTTGGTTTTCATGTGACGTATGACCCTGAAGGTAAGCGAGTCATGGACTAAAGTAAAACAGTATGTTGGATGTGCCATGCAATGCTCAATTACATGGGTGGGAACTAGTGTGTTAGCGCAGTTAGCTCGTTAACGTGTTGGCCGTCTAGCCCCATGCACGGGGCGATCGGCGGTAGCTCGTTAACGGAGATTTGCCATGTTGTGGTGTTAAGGTCATTTCAACGAGATTAACCTGAAAGCACTAGTGGGAACACAACGAATATGACTGCACATTTATGCCGACATCATCCTAGTGCAAAGACAAAAACAACAAGCATGCTACTAACTTTAGCCGAGTCATTTAGACAGCTGTTAGCACATGATTCTCCTTATATGTTTAATATGCTGCTGAGAATATAGCCCAGAAGAAGCGGATAGTATAGCTTTTATTTTGGAAAGAGACATTTCTCTGTAATAAACTCTCTTTTCCAAAGATGCATGATTCCTCAATCAGATACAGGGCTTGCAATATCGCTAGCCTGACGTCCTGGGGCTAGCGATTTTTTCAGTCGGGCTACCAAAATCTATCTCTTCCCTGCCCGTCGGGCTATTGTAGGAAAAATATATGTCAATGCTTTTGCATTCTTTCAGAAATGTAGCTGGGTAATTATGTCATTGGCATCGGTGAGCCACTGTCAATATGTGACATATTGAAATCGCGTTTGAATTTGCGCTTGTTTTTTTGCTTTCACTTTGCAATCGTGCGAACTGTGTATAGAGAGCGACAGCACTGATCTGTGAGTGATGATAATTTGTGCACCAATTCCTCTGACATCGTCTTATTAATCGTTAGCTTACTATGCAAACATGACAAGTGAAATCTCCCACAGCAAGCTTAAACATGTGAGAGGTTGATCGCGCAGAGAATCGCTGAGCTTATGTGAGTGCGTGTGTAAAAGCAGCAGGATATATATTTGACTACGATGACCTGGATGACTGAGAACCTTCACAGACAGATATATATTTTAGTTCTGCTGAGCCAAATAAGAGAGGTCAGGGTGAAGAAGTGACAGCCAAAGAAAAGCTTACCACAAAATGGAGAAGTTATGACAAATCAGACTATAAGGCAAAAAGAAAGTGCAGCTTTATGGTTTCATGGACAAAATAATTTCTGTGGCTGCAATATGACGAGCTAAATAACCAGGGCTGCACATAAGTGGTCCGCAGGTGCGCATTCGCTGTCAAAATAAAAAACACGCACAAGGGTTAGGGTTAAATTTAAAAACTGTACTTTTGAGTTAAAATATATATTTATAATTTTAATAAATGACAAATTAAAAAGGCATGAACATTTTTTTTGTATCGAAAAAATATCGAACCGTGACACCAAAGTATCGAACCGAACCGAACCGTGAATTTTGTGTATCGTTGCACCCCTAATATATATATATATATATATATATATATATATATATATATATATATATATATACATATATATATATATATATATATATATATATATATATATATATATATATATATATTTGAATGGGGTTATGACATTTGTCACATTTTGAATACTAAATCCATGCCAATGTGCAGGAAAAATAGGTCATTCAATAAGGAAAGGGAGAGAATTTTTATCCAGGTCCCATCTGTATTACTGTGTAGGTGCTACTGAGCATACATGTAGGTGTATGTACAGAGGCTCACTGTAGGTAGCAGCAGACAGGCAGGGGGATTAAGTTGAGTTGATCTAAAGCCAAATGTTGGAGGTTGCCAGAGTGTCTAATCAGGCTTGGATGAAAGAAAAGATACCAGAAGCAAACGAAACTTTAAAGAACTTTAAAGTAAAAAAAAGTTGAAAAGGTAGAATTTTTTAAAGTTGGTGCAATTAGGAAGAACTTTCCGACTACATTTTGTTGGCTGATACAAATTTCACTGTTTACTTAAAACTAGCTAATTGAACTGCGACTTGAAAGAAAAAAACGCAAAAAAACAAATATTTTTGAGGAAATTGCTCATTTGTTTGTTAGCATGCTTGTGTCCACAAGTGCATATGCAGCAGGAACCACCAGTGGATAAACTTAAATTTGATTAACTTCAGGTGGTGAGTTAAATAATGGTAGGAAGGCTGTGGAAACATAACTTTGCACTGTCCAGGTTCAAAAAGGCAATCTCCAGAACTTCTAAAGCTCATTAATTAGCCCATTGTTTTATCCTTATATAAAGAAAAATCTTTAAAAATAAAAAGACATACATGTTTTTACTTAGGGATATATGATAAACACTGCGCTATTGTGATTGCCTGCAAGAACTGGCTTCGTTGTTATTCATTGTCAGAAAAAAAATCAAATAAGTATACCTGCAATTACTGCCTTAAGAAATTAGCTGTAACAAATAATGGTTCAGGTAAAAGAAAAAAAATACACTTCTAGTTTGTGATTTGGATTAGATACAGAATTCCCTTCCTAAATCTTTCGTCTCCGCACTACTCTGCTTCCCTGGGTATGACTGATAACCTGACGTTGATTTTAACTTCCTAGGCTTCTAGCGCGGAATAGACTTGCTGTGTTATCAAAGTGTCCAGGTCTAATCCTCTAATCAAACGTACAGAATCTGGTGTTATGTACCCTGATACCATTTTCAGCACCACAAACTGTGAAGAAATTTCCACAGCATGTTTACAGACTGAGGTCTAGATTATTTTAGTGATAGTCTGTTATGCGCTATGCAAGTAAGAGTAAAGTGTTTTGCATTTTGTGTTAAGATGCTTCACATGTATTGTGAGTTGATTCTGCCCACACATTGTACTTGTCAGTCAAAATTTCCTGGTTAAAATTTTTTTTTTTAAAAATCTGGATTTAAACTCATAGAACTACAGCATGTATATTACTGTGTTTCTCTCTCCCACACAACGTAAACAGGTTTAGTCAGTGTGCAGATCTATTCATTTTATGTTTTCATAATATTTAAACAGAGCGAACGCCTTTTCAGACTATCTCAGCACCTTCACCCTCCATGGTGTGGGTATGTGCATGTGTCTGTAAGGAGTTTGTTAGTGGAGTGGTAATTCCAGTCATGGATCATAACAATGTCAACACATCAACACATACACCCTATGATTACACTGTTGACTGTTGGCCTGGTTACCTGGCACTTAGCCAATACATTGCATTTGTGTGCCTGCTAAAAAGTAAACAGTCAGTGCACAAAGCCCCAAAGCTCCAGTAGAAGCAGTGAAGCGAAAAGAGATCAGAGCAGTGTTTTGCATCCTGTGTTTAAAATTTAAAAAAAGAAAAGAAATTTAAAAAAAAAAAAGTCTAAAGAACGACAAAAAATACAGTACAAGAAAGAGGCCATAAAGCAAACTCACTCACAGCAAGTCAATTTGCTTTGATACATTTTTCCGTCTCATTTCAAATTTAATATGTTCTTTAGTTTCAGGTGTATGGTGTCGTTTCATCACAGTGCGGATATAACTGCGTAGTACGGAACGCCGTCTTATTCATTTATACATGTCATTAAGAAAGAAATATCGGAGCGAGAACAGGTTTAATAAAACGGCAGGAGCCATTTTTGCTCTCGCTTGTGTGCGTGCATAATTGTACAGATAAAAGGTATAAGCTTAAATTTTACCCCGTGTTTTAATGGATTGGTTTATTTCATCACACATCACACAACATTTGTCAAACACATTGGAGAATCATTAAACGTAGTGACTGATAGCACAGTCTGCACAAATTATTCAAGCATATATTGCATGGGGATGGATCTGTCAAATGTTTTAAGAATGTTTTTGCATGGCTTGCTCTTTGTCTCTCTGTCCTGTTCCCGCTGTGACTTGGCCTACGATATTGCTTCTGACCTTACAGCCATTATTCACACACACACACGTGCGCACACACACATCCACGCACCAACACATTCAGCTGTTTTGTGGAATTTTCCTATTAAAGTTTCCCCCCCTTTTTTTTTTAATTCAAGCACAATATCAGAGGTTTGCTTCCTGCTGATGGTAGGGCTGTGTGTGTTAGGAGGATGTCACCTGGACCTTTTGTTTGACCTAGCTTCCCAATTGACTGACCTGCCACTCATTAGTCCTGACCCTTGGTTGGCAGGTGAGAAGGCAAAAGAAAAGGTCATGACTTGAGTGGCAGTCTGTTATATATCTGCCTGGACTAAATAAGGGGACAGAAACAGGTGAAACAGACACCTGGCATACAACTTCACACTGGTCCTTAGAATACAAAAACACACAATATGCACATAAAATATATGCAGATGGATCAGTTGATGTAAGATTGCGTTAATTGTGCGTTCACACAGCAAAGCAGCTGTAGTAATCATCTATAGCCTATGCTTAAACATTAAGTTGAGATAATGATGATAGTAAGGGAAGAAGTGCACTTGTTTTCATCTTTTCTGCACACTTTGTTCCTTGAAGTTTCAGTGTGCTCTAAATTTCTTGTGGGTAAATATGTTGTTTTGTTCTTTCTTTTTTCCTTTTTTTTATTGGAAACTTTGGGGCAAAGTGTTATGATGAAATGTTCTAAAATGTTCTAAACTTAACCTTGTTTTTGTTAGATTTCTTTTGGGCTCATTTTGATCTTTTTTTCCTGGGCAGATATTTGATTTTTGTTAGTCGTATCTTGTTCCACTCTATATCTTAGCGTAGTTTTTTGTGTTTTGATGTAATCTTGTAAGAATACTTGAAAATCATTGGTACTGCTCGTTGATGCTCCACTGAAAGAAATGACAAAATTAACCATATGTAACAATATTTAACACTAAGTACTTGATATGATTTAATGGTTCATTGCTGCCCTGCCACTAAATTAAGTTGAATCAGTGTAATTTACTTTATCCTGGCTTATTTATAGTCAACAAATAAAACCTTTTTATTGCGATGGATATTGTCTAACATTATATTGTAGCACAACCATGGTTCTTTTCTACATTAGACAATCACTTTTGTTATAAAAGCCTGTATTTAAATGTAAGGGCATCCCATATCACAAATGCACTTTTAGCAAATGCAACAAACCATACCAGTTAAAAAAAAAAAAGTTGAAAATTGAGCAAGTAATCAATTTTAATTATGTATAGACCTCCTGCCTTGATAAGCATACATCTATAAGGAGGCCCTTGCCACTTGAAAAAATCAGCAGTCATGTTGATGTATGGTTCCAGTGAAAGTTTACATTTCTAAAAGCCTAAACTGAGTTTTTTTTCTCCAAAGTAACCATTGTGTAAGGTAGAGTGTACCACAGGGAGGGCATAGAAGTGAGAACAAAACTAATAGCTACCTTAAATCTGCACAGACGTTGAGCTTTATCTTGCAACTATGTTCCTTGATCTCGGTAATCCCTAGTGGATTACAGAGATGCTCTTCAGTGCTCTACGGCTCTCAGAGTTGCTTCCGACAAATGTGTTTTTCTTGTCTCTTTACTTCATTTCAAAAGAACAAGTGAGAAACTTTTTTATGATATAAGCACCATTTTGTTGGCATGAATCTCTTTGGATCCCCTTATGACAATTCATTCTTTTCTTACTTTAGATCCTTTAGCTACCTAGATAGAAAAATTAGAAATCCTGGATACCAGTTCTCACAAAGATGGTTATCACCTGTGCCTCTCTGAGAGATTGTGTTCACACGTGGCATTTGTAATTACAACCACTAGCAACATCTACAGATCAAGAGCAGAGCGTTATACTGAATGAGATGAGATAAAAGTGTCTATCCCTGTGGGGAAATTAGGTAACTGTGAGAAGACAATGAGTGTGGGCAGACATCTGTGTTTACTTATAAATAACTACTCTCTCTCTTTATATGGATACATATAAAATACATACATAAATATTATATATAACTGATGTATGGGTTTTAGACTTCTTAAAATTCCCAAACATTTCCATTTCAGTGCTCTAACCAATGTGCTTTTGATGTGGATTATCCATGTACAACACAAATGTGAAAAACTAAACACTTTTGGTACTCTTGCTATGCTTTTTTTTTTTACTGAGCCATCCATAGGAATGTTTATTGTGAGACTGAAAGGGGTGCATATAAATATTAGTTGTGTTTCAATGGATTATTGAAAGATATCATTAGAATCTTTATCTATATAGTCAAAACCATGGTCCACATGGTAAAACAATACTGATACCACAATACCACCTTATGTGATCTCACTTGGTTTTGGCTCTCACTGTGATATTGTATCACTTGCTGTATCTGTTATAATGCAGACTTTTTCATAGTGACTTGTTTTATACTATAACCTACATACAGTATATGCTTTTTCAGAGCACTGAATTACTTCAGATTATAGTCCTAGTGTTTGCTTAACCTGCCACTAACAGTATGCCCTGCAGTTCTTCAGCCATCTCACTGGCACTTTTCTGCTCAGTGTGCCAAATGTTTATTTATTACTTTGCCTCTGTGAGCACTAATAGCATTTGTAATAAATATGGCTTTGGAGGCCGAACTCAGTGAACTGGATACCTGTCTTTAATCAGAAGTCCTTTTAACTAACCAACCCTAGTAGTCGGCAATGTTGGGCAAGTTACTTTGAAAAAGTAATTAATTATAGTTTCTAGTTACTTCTTCCAAAAAGTAACTGAGTTAGTAACTGAGTTACAAGATTCTAAAGGTAATTAATTACTTGAAAAGTAACAATTGCGTTACTTTAAAAACAATCTTTAACCCTCTGGGGTCCACGTTATAATTGGCCATTTTTGACTACTTTTGATTTTTTTACCTCTACATTTCACCTTTAAAAACTATTTACTTTGCCTTATTTGGTATCATTCTTTTCAGCACAACCGTGTTTTGTAAATTCGAAACACGTCTGAATTTACAGTTATGTTTTCACTTTGACATACTGTGTTAAAACAATTGATCTAAAATCATGCAAAAAACGTAAAATCCAAGTAGAAAGTTACATTTTTTTAAACTTTAAATTCAAATATAAATTGTCAATTTTAAAATCATATGCACAATTTTTGCAAACAACAAAGTTATTTGCAGCCATTTACCTTTACCCTTTATTAAATAACAATTTCAAACTATTTACATAACAATCAGCTGTTCTGCACTCAATAAGATGCCACACAAATTATTTGTGCCACTCCAAAAAAATAATTTCTGTCCACTATAAAGGAGAACATCACAACCTGATACCTGCAGGTCTGACAGCAGCAGGTGTATCACTCCTGTTCTCTACCTGGAGACAGCAGTCACCTCATTGTTCTGACACACAACACAAAACTATCCGCAACACTAAACACTAACTACACAAGACAACACATTAACTACACACTCCAAACGTGCTAAATGTCACAAATCTCTCACATCTCAAAACTCGCTCTCTCTCTTTTTCTGCTGTCTCTCTTTCTCTCTCTCGCCGTTACTCCTAAAACTTCCCCCTCTTCCTAAACAAGCAAATGTCATGTTGCCATATCATTTTTTGATTGGTTGACATGGTACATTTTCAAATAGCTGTTCCCCATTCTGTGATACATCCACCAAAGAAAAAAAACTCTGTTTTAAAATTCTGTTTAAACTCAGGCTGCTTCTCCCATAGTGTGTTTTTTTTGTGTTGTTTCTCTTTTACTCTCTTATCTTTCCTCTCACCCCCAACCAGTCACAGCAGATGGCTGACCCTTGTTGAGCCTGATTCAGCTGGAGGTTTCTTCCTGTTAAAAGAGAGTTTTTCTTTCCCATTGTTTCCTAAGCACTTACTCATAGGGGGTTGTCTGATTATTGGACTTTCTTTCAGCATTTCTAAAAAAAATACCCTAAATGTATAACAGAATGTAAAAAGATTGATATCAAGCATAAATTATTGCAATAATATGCCTTATAAATGATGTTTTATACAAGCATAAAAAAAATAAAAGGAGAATCAAGAACACTGTAGATAAACCTAAGCACACGAGAAAGTGGATAGGAAATAAAGCAAAAAACAGCTGGATAGTGAGTGCTCATAATTTAATAGCAGAGTGCAGAAAATCCATTTTACATGTGGGCTTTAGCATGGGGATGAATTAGCATATGAGTAAACAGAACACCTCACTTGTGCATATTCTAAGCCTCCCTGCAGACTTGTCTCCTCAGGTTCTGCTTTTAATTTCTCACCTTGTTGTGTAGTAATGAATTACTGTTGATACAGTTGTGTGTATTTAAAACCCAGCAAATAAAATTGAATCCCAAAGAATGTTTGCCATGCTTTGAAATGCATGTTTTTGCAAAAGTGAATATAAAAGAAATATAAAACTAAACTGCTTAGATTCAAACATAACAACTGAATTGATTAATTTCCATTCATGATAACATGACACCTGTAATTTGCACATAAATACACAAGAGCAATGCATTACTTTTGATTCCCCCTCATTCCACCCATATGCCACAATCAATAAAATTCACTGGCCCAAAGAAAGAAGGCCTCTTTTGTTTCAGCTCTACTTACCTTTACAAGGACAGAGAGATTTAGATACATTGCAATTGATGATAGACAGTCCAGCCCATCAAGGTCTTGCTCATGTCTCCAATTTAATGAACTAAAACAGTGTCTGTCTGGCTTGATAGAAGACAACTTAGGCCTCCAAGGAGGTCTTTATCCACCCAGTGGAATCAAGGAAAGGTATCAGGGAGGCCAGGGAGGTGTTGTGAATGGTCTCTTCTAAGACAGGATATCTTTATCTGGGTTATTAGTCCCTAAGTCCCATCTAATTTGCCTCCTTTTTGCATGACTTACCTAAGATTACTGCCTATAACGTAGGATTGGCACACACCACTGTAAGCTTGCCTAATCTCTTGAAGTCCCTCTTACAGTTGTCACCTTATTGTCGCCGGTGTTTGATGTGTACAGTACAAGGACTGTTTCTCCCATATCTTACAGGGCTGTTTTCTCCTTTCAGTGCCTCAGTAATGTGCCATTATGCCAGACACCTTGTGCCCAGTATCAAGTGTTTTTATTAGATGACGCTTGGTGTAGAGGCGCTCTTTTCTACTACTTTGTCCTTCGTCCATGAGTGTGTCTTTCCACTCCTTTTTCAGCCACTTGTTTCATTTGTATTCACCTCTGATCTCAATAAGGGCACATAACCAATCTAACCATTTAACTGTGGCCTTTGAGTCTTTCATCAGCTATTCTATTGTAAATTTTCCCAATTTTCCCCATTTTAATACAAAGAATATTGTATTTAATATGGAAATACCTCATGAAAAAAGAGACTATTACTGCTAGTTTAACAAAGCAGATCTGACTTCATATAATTGCAGATATGCTCAAAGACAGGGGAATGTATCCTGTTTAAGGAATATAACAATAATAATGGATTGGATTTATATAGCGCTTTTCAAGGCACCCAAAGCGCTTTACAATCCCACTATTCATTCACACACTGGTGGAGGCAAGCTACAGTTGTAGCCACAGCTGCCCTGGGGCAAACTGACAGAAGCAAGGCTGCCATATCGCGCCATTGGCCCCTCTGACCAACACCAGTAGGCGGTAGGGTAAAGTGTCTTGCCTAAGGACACAATGACCAGGACAGAGAGCCCAGGGATCAAACCGGCGACCTTCCGGTTACAGATGCGCTTCCCAACCCCCTGAGCCACGGTCACCCAATAATAATAATAATAATCAGGAATAATGCATAAAGAAAGCTGCACAATGAACAAAACCTGTTGGTTACTAAAAGTGTCAGGTAGACTAGGAGATCAGTCACGTTGGGCCATATGTGATGATTTTACACCAGGTGAAAGTGTTCTCTAAACACGATTTATAGGGCGCCCTTGGCCGTCACTGAGTCTCATACTGACACCTGAAATTGCCCACACAAATCCAACAGCGTACAAAAATGTATAGTGATTTGGGCGAAAAAGTGACTTCTGACCACCATACAGTTCCTCATTAGCATTAAAATATCCAATTCTACTAATTGCACACTTTGAAAATTGCATTAACAAGCTTGCAAACAACCATAAAAAAATGACATAAGCACAGAGCATCAAACCAAGAACTGTGTTTAAATATGTTTTGTGGTTGTAGATTAAAGGCATAGTGTGGAAAGCATGTTGTAGGCTGCATGAATTCACAATAGCTTAGATATGAATCTGTAATTTTGTACATTTCAATCTTCAGTTCTATCAGAACTTTTAATTTATAGGCATGTCATCTTAAAAGTAAAGCAATTACAAAAGAATGTTTCCATTTTCATTTTATGCTGTTAGTAAATCAGGTTTGGGGTGTGTTTGAATAGTAAATTGGGCCTATAATCAACCTGTCATTTCTTTTCTTTCATGTTCAATGTCTGTAGTCTCTCCTAGCCATGCTAATTCAGCTCTAACCCTTTACACGTGTTGTTGTGATAATTACATGTGAAGTGTCTTAAATCTTAAATCCTACAAAATGTTTCCGTCATCTTGAAGCAGTGCGACCAGATAGGCGTGTGCTGTCGAGCTGCCGATGTTGGCTGACATGTTTGTCTTTGTTCATTCCTTGGTTTGAATGAAGCTTCGTCTCTTCTGGCTTCCCCACATCCTTTTAATTTGATGGCAGCCTGACTGACAGTCTTCATTGGCTGCTGAGATATGACAGTGCCCACGCAGACACACACGATGAGGTTGGCTGATTGTTTGATTTAGCATCAGGCCTCAAAATTCATTATAAATGGTAGATCTCTGTCTAGTGTCTTTTTGAGGGCTGATTTGTTATTGTGTGCCAGGCTTTCGCATGTGTCGCTATGAGCGTGCATAGGCGTATACATGTACAATGTTGTCTACTACTTGCCTGTGTAAGTGCTTCCAGAAATGCAATGATTGATGGTACCTTTGCCATGGTTGTAAAACGGCAGGTTTTAGTTGACATGTATAGTCAGCAGTAGCCTTCAAACAAGATTCATGTTGGTGTGATGCAAGGGGAGATAACCCCCAGTAGGAGGTGGACAAGAGCAGTGACACTAATTTATCCATTTGACTGACTATTGCAAAAGCTTTGTGGTGCAGCAGTATTGTCTGATGTGAATTACTATACACTGCTTTTCCTGCAGGGGAATATGGAGAAAATGGAGAATTAAAAAGGGAGGGCAGCTTTGATAAGGCATTAACAAAAAGCTGCATCTTACAGCAAACAGAGGAGAAAATAATGTGGATTATTGTGACAACAAAGGGTGCATTAAACTGAAGGCATATAAACAAGGCAGAGAATATTATATTAGCAGTGGTAAAAATCTTTTGTTTTACCTGAAAGGAAGATAAAACATTTAAATAAAGTATAGTTTTTGTAAAAAAAAGAAACCAAAAAAAAAAACAAGAAAGAAAAAAAGCCTCATGTCCTAGGTTGCTTCAGTAGTTGCAGACAGCTAAGTGCTGCAAGTGAGTTGCTTTTTGATATGTGAGATTAAAGGGATTTAGTACATTCTGGACGCACCTGAGGGTTGTCTGAAAGAGCAGAGAAAAGCTAAAAGCTCCTCTCTTTCTCATCTCTTCCTCCTCTTGTCTGTCAGTCTGATGAAGTCAGGGCCTCAGTTAAAAAGTTTTTTTTCACACATTATCATCCTTGGATTAAAAATTGGGAATCTTCCGAAGTGATCCAGGCCGGCGGGTGCATGTAGACACCTTGATGTGGTCTTGAGAAAGTATCATCTTTGCCTATAATTTTCAAAGCTACAAAATTATACAGGGTGCAAAGAGAAACACTACTGCTGTAATGTCCCTAATAATGGCCATTTAGGTTTTTGTCCCTGCAACTATAAACTAAAGCGCTAATGCATACTCCACTATCTATCTTTAAAGAAGATGTATATATATTATGTTAACGACTTTTAGACTTGATAACATGGTTAAGTTTCCATATAGGAAACAATGCAATTCAAGGTAAAATAAAGGCACAAAAAAAACCAGACAGTTAGCTGGGTCTTGTGCTTAATATATGAATAAAGGATTGGGTTGAACTCATTGGTATTCTTGTGAACCTCTTTTGAAATGCAGTAAAATCTAGTTTATAATCTCTCTGTCATCATTATATCTCTTCTGATCACAAAGAGCAAACATAACTTGGCAAACTTCAGGACAATTCATTATTCATAGCCCAACAATCTTTTCTCTTTACTTTGTAACATGACAGTGTGCAGAACTCTTGCTAACCCAACCACAAAATTCAGTTTGCAGACTGGTTTATTAAAGTTTCTATTACATGCAATGAACACTCTCAAAACAACAATACTTACGCTAAGAGGATTTATTATGCTCTGTATTCTGTGTCTTTTACATCACTGGATTGATTCATTACTGACTGATTGAGCCACTCTAATTTTTTTCCTTAGGAAGGTTTGATTATATTAAGTTGTACATTCGATTCTCAAGGCCTGTTCACGAGTGTTTACCGAAGGTTGTGCATGTACTCATATACAGATGCACACTTAGTCCCTTTGGTATGCACTTTACATTCAGACGTAAGTGCAGTGTTCTTGTAATTCCCTCTGTTTAAAGTACAGGTAGGAGTTGAATAATGAGTCCTGCTGGGCTAAGATTCAATTGAGATGAAGCCAGGTACGTGCACAGCTATGTGACAGTATGTATGTGCATGTGTGCTTTTATTAAGAAAGATTGAATATTCAGACAGATTCATAGAGAGATACAGGGGTCATACAGACATTTACGTAACTTTTTATTATTATTATTATTATTGTTATTTAAAAAGACAGCTTACACATCAGTGAGATCTTTGATTTCCTTCTGCTATTGCACTTGTGGGAACCTTAATATGCTCTGAAGTTGTCGCTCTACTAACCCTCATTCAGAGGTTTTTTTAACTGCTGGGTTTTATTTTCTATCCCACTGTTGCTGCCCGAGGACTGTCATTTATCCATTTTCAATAACTTGTCCCTGTTTACAAAAAGTCTGTTGTATTAGCCTCTGCACCAGTCGTAAGTGTACTGTTTAGTAAAGCCTCTGTGCATGACTCATAACCAATTTTATCTAAAAAAAAAAACCAAACAAAAAGTACATTCTACATATAAATAGTAAAGACTAATGTCAGTTGTAGGGCTACTCTTAAAAAGATAGTTACAAATTGGAGCACTCCATCAAAGCACTACTACCCTTGAAGTAAACCTTCTTGAAATGTTCCACAATGATCTTTTAAAGTCATGACTGAAGGTTTTTTTTCTGTAGTTAGTTTGGAGCAGATCATGGTATAAAATAGCTCGCTAGAGATGAGTGTTTGGCTATTTGGTAGACAATGCATTAGAACACTTTTTATAAGGCTCACCTATTAAGAAAACCATTTCACGATGCTTGAACGAATGACCGATTGACTGATTGAATGATTTATTTGTATTGGGTTTTTTTAAACATACTGACAACAAACAATTGAAGAACAATAACTGGCTAATTATTGACCAAAAAGGTGCAGGCTGAAGCTTAAGCTTATTATCTTGCATACAGCATACAGATTTTACCAGAAAAAAGATCAAAGAAAAACATATTAAACAAGGATAAAGGAAACCAAAACCAGAATTAATGATTCACAAACAATGATAATCATACCTAGCTTTTATATTCATTCTCATTGGTGTGCTTCTTTTCCTGTTGCAATTTCCAGACCTAAATGTATTATTACAGTATCATGTACATATCACAAAACGTTATATTATTTATTTTATAGTGTCAACTGTTAAAAAAAAAGCATTTTGATGACAGCAGTCATCATTTGGCATTAAAGATGTATACAAAAACAAATCCTATAATTGCATTTTATTGGTGCATAATGCAGGAGCTTACTAATTACATACAATACCTCCTACTCCGCTAAGTTCAACTTTAACCCAAAGCCTGACTCTTTAGCCATTAGGCCAGTAGGCTCACTGACTCTTATTTGTTTGTTCTTGTGAAAACATTACCCACAATTCTCATCTGCGCAGTAGCACAAATATGAGACATTACTGTAAACCATCATATCTGTGGGTATTTGTGTTCTCCCTCACCAATCAAGCAGTTTTTCTACTTTTACTTCAGCAATACCAGTCATGCACTGATCAACACTGTGAGCCAGCTGAGATTTGAGGTTTTATGTAAACCGTTTTGCCTCAAGGTAACAGAGTGATGTGTGTGGCCATGTGTATGTGTGTGTGTGTGTCTCAGTGTGGGTGCGTGTCTAGGTGTGGGTATGTGTGTGTTACAAATGATGCTTGGAGACTGGCCCGGTGCTGTAGGGCATTCAGGCCCTTAGCCTGCTGTTCAGGTGCATATGTACATGTACTTGTATGTATCTAACTTTTAATTGATATTCACTCTATTGACTGTCTATATGTGGGTGTTTGCCTTGTGTGTTTACATTAGATTATTCATTAAGTTTAATGAAATGGTTAAAGGGGGATTCTTTTGTGCTTTTTCAAGGAAATACTGCACACTAGTATAAAGTAAATAATATCCTTAACAAAACATTACTGCCAGCAAACATGTAAATGTGGGAAGACCTATGGTAAACAAACTACAGAAAATCTGTCTGTCATGCATTATATGTAAAAGATGAATCCTACTACTAAGTCACAATATCACAACTGAACACATATATTATATTAATTCACAACACATGTAATGCATGTGTTGTGAATGGGAGCATTTTTTGTTTAACCTAATAATGTAGTTTTTTGTGCTGACAGCTAATCAAAGAGCAGCTGAAAAACAACACTAAACTGTGACCACATGAGAAAAAATCAGAAAAACTCAAAAGAAAGTAAAAAAGAAAGATTGTAACTGTAATTTTCTGTAATCTTTTGGATTAACTTCTTTGTCCCTTACACACAATAAATGTGCATTAAGAGGAAGATGTGTAATCTCTTATTCTTTTCCCACCTTCCTCCACCTTCCGCTGCTATTCACAGAACATATTTACACATACTACTACTACTTCTACTACTAGTAATAATAATATTCATTATCATCATAGTAATAATGATATCTAATAATGAAAAGCTTATCAACTTACAAGAATATTTCCATTATTCAACAACACAGTACCAGTGTTGGATTTAAACTCACTATAATTTGTTGCTGGTATATGCATTTATTGAGTATATGGTCTTGGAATAAGGATGGCATCTCTGAAAAATAGTATTGTACTCTGATCCCTGGCCTTTGCCATTGCTTAGCAGGCTTTTACTGATCCTTATCCTTATATTCCAGAAAACACAGAAAATAAGTTATAAAGCCTCAAAATAGCAAAAGGGATCATCTTTATTATGTATCTTCTATTCCTTTTTCCCTATGTAAGCCTAAATGATCTATCACACAAATACATTTTTTTAATCTTATGGCTTGCTTTGCAAATGTATAAGGACTTGCTATTCATGTGGACAAGAATGGCGTGAATAATTGGTGCCTTCTGAAAAAGGTGGCTCTTTGTTTGCTAATGTGCCATTTCACTGGAACATGTGCCCCTGCAGCAAATGTGAATAAATGGGAATAAACGATAGTAACAGCAACTGCTTTAAATGCTATTTTAAGCCAAATACAAAACCTTTAAAGTAAAGCACTGCTAAATTTTGGTGACCATGATAAAGATTTTATTTACCGAAACGTGTTATTAAGTTTATGAAATAAATTTAGCCTGTAAGCCTCAACCTGGGAAGCTTGTCACAGAAAGAAAGCACAACTTCCCAATTACAACGATGGCTTTTGTTACCATAGTGGAAATGATTAAATTAGTTCACTTCTTACTTTAGAATATTGAATCATGGCCAGTAAAATGAAAACTTAAATGCATTGCCAATATCAAATAGCCACTTGAATAACATTTGCCAATAGAGAGTATAAAATGATTAAAGCATATGCTGTTTGTTTCAACTGATTCTAGTTAGTAGTTTAACCTCTGTTGAAATGGGCTGATTCTGTTTTTATTAAAAATAAAAAAAACACACTGTTGATACATGTGTATTACAAGGAGAATACCTTGAAGATGATAGCAGGAAAATTTTAATCATGTATGGTCTTTGCTTTGTTCATTAATAGGAAAGTGTTTACCTTCATCATCAAAAATTTACTTTAACAAACTTCCGGATTTTATCGTTTTTCAAGTCAATGTTCATTCAAGGTGGAATGTTATTAATTTGCAGAAGTACCTATTCACTACTCTCTATACCAAAGTGTACCAGGGGTAGTAGGGAAAGAGGAAGTGTGTATTTGGTGTTGTGTTTGTACAGCACATAAATTGTGTTGGCAAGCCAATTAATTTGTTTATGAGTGTGCTCAGCAGGCTATGTGACCTCAGTGCCAGAGAGAGTTAGAGTGCATTTAGCAAGCTGATGGCCTCCAAATTAGAAATGGTTTGCATGTATAAAAAGGGGGGGGGGGTGCAGACATATCCACTGTGGGAATGCATGTGCAGTAAAACTTTTGGGTACTAAAAGTAACATAAGGTTGCTTGCTTCACAAATAATGGTGTGATTTTTTTTAATGTATCAGTTACAGTATTTTGTACTTCAAGAAAACAAATCAAGCTGATATTTAGTTTAACCACTTTGCTTTTAACAACTGAGGTAAGACCTAAGTTATGATTGGCTCGTCATGTTATCACAGACCAAGTTAAGGAGATCTGTGCTTGATCTTTGGGCTATATCTGTTACATAACTCTTTCTCTTTATAACTACATACAGATCTTATGACTCTCGGCTCTGGGTGATTCTGGGCCTCATGTGATGACTTGTGGTATTGCAAACTAAATGTGCAGTAAATGTAACTGTTTAAACTTTTGCATATGACAGTTAATTGTGTTAAGCTAACCAAACTATTGGTGACAGTTTTCCCCAAAGACTAAAGGACCAGCTTACCTGTGCACTTAGTATAAGGACATTTTTTACCTTTTTTCTTCTTCTAAGTTTTGTGAAAGTCTTTCACGTAGAACATTTTGATAATAATCTTTTTATTATTAATGCCTATTAATGATTTGTTGGTCCAGCACATCACATAGATGCTCAACTGGATTAAGATCTGGGGAATTTGAAGGCCAAGTCAATGCCTTGTTGTTCCTGATCCATTTTTGGTATCCTGCTGAAAGAGGCCACATCCACCAGCAAATACCATTTCCATGAAAGGGTGTGGTCTGCAACAGTGCTTAGGTAGGTGACATGTGTCAAACTGACATTCACATGAATGGCAGGACCTACATTTTCCCAGCAGAACATTGCCCAAAACATCACAGTACCTCTGTCAGCTTACCTTTCTTCCCATAGTACATCCTGATGCCAGATGTTCCCCAAGTAACTGCACACACTCCCAGCTGTGCATGTGATCTAAAAGAAAATGTGATTCATCACTCTAGGCCACTTTCTTGTAACTTTCTCTGTGGTCCAGTTTTGATACTCATGTTCCCATTATTGGCATTTTTGGTGTTGGACAGGGGTCAGCAGCATGGGACCCTGACTGGTCAATGGCTGTGCAGCCTCATATGCAACAAACTACAATGCACTGTGTTTTCTGACACTTTTCTATCATAACCAGCATTAACTTCTTTGGAAATCTGAGCTACAGTAGCTTGTCTGTTGGATCGGACCACACAGGCCAGCCTTCACTTTCCACGTGCATCAGTGCTCCTTGGCTGCCCATAAAGCTGTTGCTGATTCACCACTGTTCCCTCACTGGACCACTTTTCATACATACTGTCCAAGAATTCAGTCATGACTTTGTCATAGTCAATAAAAGTGGACTGCCACAAATCCTGATATTAATTAAATTTGGAAGAAGGCACCTATCAAAAACTGAGCGAACCAGAGCCATGGGTTCACAATCCAGGGTGCTTCTGCTTTGAGAAGTGCAATTCAAGCTTGATTGCAGCTATTACCTCAAATGAGTTTACGTCGGCATATTGTTGAATTATTTAAAATACTATAGTAAAACAAAAATCAAGACAACTTGTCGATTAAATACAGAAAGGAGAATTACGATTGATTGTTATTTTTCGCTGTAAATCAAAAGACGCACAAAATAGGTAATGATTAGGGTTTGACTGTCTGTTTGGATAAGGGCAATGACGTTTAACAAGGTGAATCTCATTTTCAAAGACAATAAATCTCTATCAATGATCATGTTTTAGTTTATTATTAAGGTCTTAGTCCCAGTTCTAAATCACTGAATAAATGTGGAACCCATAAAATCTTGATAAGCTCATGCACATGCAATATAAATCTTTTTATTAATGGCCCACCCAAAACTATGTATCACAGAAGCTGGGGTATTGTGTTAACAACTGCAATTCAAATTTGAACCAGACAAGAAAAAGCAGTTGGATATCAGAAAACTCAAGCCCTACACAGTGATACATGAGAAGCCAACTACTTCTTCTGAATGGCATGAGGGAAACTGTCAGGTTTGGGATGGCATATAATTGACACTGTTTCTATGGGGGTGTGATGGATTGCCTGATTAGCGACCCTGGCAATAGTATCCCTCACAGATGGCAAATTAAACAGTAGACAGATGCCCCCCAGCCTTCCTACCATCCTCTTACCCACTGTACTAGCTCAATTCACTCTCCCTAACCTCTCTGTGTCCTAGGCTGTACTCCATTCTTCCTTGCTTTCTTTCTAGCCTGTCTACTTTGGCTGTGATTTAGCACTCGTTCATTGGAGTGATGTCTCGATTTTTACTGGGTTTTTTTTCCCTTTTTTTGTATAATGCAGATAGTCATTACAAATAAACTTACTTTTTAGACTGCAACTATAATTATTGCCAATTGCAATTATTATTATTAATTATTTCCATTATTTATTGATTTGTTATATATGTCATACACTAATTATGGTTACAGCTAAAGGGCTGCAATGAAATATTCTGCTGAAGGTAATTCTGTAGTTGTTTTTTAAAATGAATTATTTGATCGACCAAAAAGTTGAGTGAAAAGAATAAAAATTAAAAAGCCCAGAACCATCAAATGCGGTGTCATATTTTTTGCTTGATATTTTTTTGTTCTTTTTGTTGATCTATGCAAACTTTTTCTCCCGTCTAGAAAAGGGCGCGCTATCAGTTATATTAAAAAAAACTTGGAGCAGGGGTACAGTTACTTTTACTAAGAATACTGTGTGTCACATAGTGTTTGTGTGTGGATGTGTGTGAGTTTTTACTCTGTGGAAGGAGCTTGTAACTGTGGCCAGTGCATCATTAATACTCTCTCCTGCAGATGTACCATCATCTTTGTCAAATCACTTGGGCTTGCCATCAGGAACATTACAATCCCCGCTACACATCAGATGTACACATGTACCATGAAAGAGAACACAAGTTTTCTCTCTTTCCATCGGTACAAGCTGAAGGGGTGAAAGACTCTGGGGCCCCAGTGAGGGTTAAGTACTTGCAGAAAGAACGTAGGCCTGCTTTCTTATGTGTAGCTAATCAAGCTTTGATGCGCTCCCTCGCCTTGCAGCTGCATGCGTTTTCATCTTTTTCCCCAGCCTTGCAGTGCCCTGCCTTCTCGTTCAATTACCCTCAAGCATGTCTTTGTTTTATCTCGCCTGGATGACTGTATATTTGTTAATTTTTTTTCCAGTAAAGGCCAGTGCTCTAGCCAGCATGTGGCCTCCTGCCTTAGTGGGAGAGGAAGTGGGCGACAGAGAAACAGTATTAACATTATTGCACTAATGGTTTTTACCTGAGTGTAACTTTCACGGCCTGCCGCTTAAGTGTCCCGTCGCTCCAGTGATTTGGAAAGCATCTATTATATTCAGCCCACAGAGCAATCATGGGATGCAGATGGAGCTAGAGCTTGTCATGTCTAAGGCTTCCTGCAAGTGCCCTTTGCAAATGTCACAGACAATGATGGGTAGAAGAGAACCGCCACTCCATCTCTATCTGCATGCCTGACCAACCCAGGCAGTAGTGTGTCAAGCGTTGAACTTACGGTGAAATGAGCTTCGTAATCCAATGATATCTTGCCAGCTCAAATCTGCCATATTGGATGTGAGGGAAAGTTTTTTTGTTTCTTTTTCCTTTTTCCAATGTGAAGCACTGAGCTAAAGAAACTATTGAGGTAGCCGCTGCAGTTCACTAGATACTACACGGAGGTAAAGGATGTAGTGTCCTTTACGTCAGTGTGCACATAAATACATTTAAAAGCAAGCATGTAAGGACTTTCACTCAAACTAACACACACAGACACAGGGTTGGTTTAATGCGCACACTAATAGGTATTGTCTTTTTCTGTTTAGGACTCAAAAAGAAATAGACAATACCTCAAAAAAAAGGTATACTTTTGCTCACACCATCAGTTTCATGTATTACTACCTTTAGAGTGTTTTTTAATACACACTTTAGTCCTTACTGTCAATGAACAGTCTAAAATGGTCTCAGAAAAGTATATGCACACACACACATACGCAAACACACACACTTTGCATTGTCTGGAAAGTGCTATGGTCCATCTGCCATCATAGGTTTATGAGTGGGTAGTGAGTGTGTGTGTCTCATCTCCCTCCCTCTGTCCTTCCCTCCACTCTCTTATCCTCCCACTAATGCACACCTACACACACTCACTCTCATCTCTTTCCAGACTCTAGTTCTGGTACTCATCTTCCTCTTCTTTCTCTCAGCTTTCCTTCTTACTGTGGTTCTACATTCCCATTTTTTAAGGATGCTCTCTCACTTTATTTCTTCCTCTCTCCTTGTCCTTTCCCCATATATATTTGTTGTGCCAGGATCGATCAGTAGGTTAATCCTAATGCTGGTTGAGAGTTGTTGGCACTCTGTGGTCTGAGTGCAAACACACATGCATCCAAGACCAGTGATGCAGATTGTAGATAGCGCCAAAAGTCTGCTTGTAAGTGGGGCGTTTGGGATCCTAGTCAGATTGAAGCTCCTTATGCTCTGTATGTGTGTTTTGTGTGTATTTCTTTACACTCCCGTAGTCTTATTTTTTTTCGTTCCTTGTTGGTTTTTGGATTCAGACTTCATTGTTTCATCACTTTATACTCGTTTATCGCTTTTAATCAGTGTCTCGTTCGTGCACACACACACACACACACACACACACACACACACACAGGCAGTCTATATATGCGTATTCATTCTTTGAATGTCGGGGCACCCAAGGTCCATGTAAAATGAATTCTCTGCCCTGTCATGCTGCCCTTGTCTTTCATGAACTTCTAAATTAATGAGAAGACATAGATTAAAATTGGGACTGTTTTGACTGTGCGAAATATTTAGAAGTTAAATGGAAATGACTACCTCATTTTATTAGTTACTGCTTATTCTAGAAGTCAATATCTTGTCTGAAAGATCTTTCTCAAAGGATCAAGGTTAGTTTTCTTAATCTGTTCATTTTTCTTAGATAGAAATTTTACCATTGTACAGGGGGATATTGAAATTTCTAGAATGGATGAGCCCCTGTTTAGTTAGGTCAGGAAGATCATGGTTTTCTTTGGTAAAAATCATTTGTTTAACTTCCAGAGTAGTTTCGTAAAGCTGTTCTAAAAGTCGTTTCACCTTCATTGTCAGCGTAGAACAAAAAGGCCTTAAAATAACAATTAAAACTGTTAAATTCCTCGAGGTATAAGCCACAGCATTCTCATTGTTTAATTTTATTTTCATTTTTAAAAATAAAATTAAAAATCAATCAATCAATCACCCAATTAATTAAAAAAAAGTCATGAAACTTAGCAAGCAAGACTCTAAATATAGCACAGTTAAAGCACTTTTTTTTCTTTCTTGCTGGTTTGTTAAGCAATGTGTAAAAGAGTTGTATGTCAATTGGTAGTGCCATGATAATGGTGATGGAGCTGGTCTCCAGCATGGTGCAATGTCAGGACCTGGTGCTCAGCTTTGATAGCCCCCAGCCCAATTTAACCGCTGATGTCAAAGTTTGATCTTAAACCAATAATAACTCAACAAACATGGTTCACACAGGCTGCAGGCAAAACTGGTCATGACATGGTGTCGGAAACTGCAGCGTAGGCAAGCAGATGTCAGTGCTGTTTCCACGTACAATAATGGTCCAGTAGATCATAACTGGTCATATTTCTCTTCTTTCATTTGAGGATGTTTTATTCATTCGCTCGTTCATTTGATAAAAAAAAAAACCCAAAAATGATAGAAAACAAGTCTTGAACAAAAATCTTTCTCCTGCCAAAAGTCTAATAAGAATGTTCAGATGTTGAAGAGGTACTCACAAAGGAAAACTAAATTTCTAACATTGTCACTTCATTTGGAAACCATCTTTCAAACAAGATGAGATGTTGAGAAAAGGCAATCAGCAAATGGTTATTCAGCGCTGAAATGTTTGCTGAGAAGTGTCATGTGAACATTTCCAAGTTGCGAAACTAAAAGCAAACAAATAGCAACTCACAACTAATTTGGTTAATTGGCAACAAGCCCCTGCTGGATGTAAAAACAGCATCCCTGAGGACTAAGTGTTTCACAAGTAAAGACAATAGGGGTTAGCCACTCTCTTAAAGACTGTCTGGGCAAGTAGTTTAACAGAATAGCATTCTACCAAAAACTGCAAAAAACTGGAGATTATATTTTTAGCTGTATATAATATAATTAAAATATCCAGAGAATCCTGAGAGAGATGCCTTTATGCACAGAACAGAAACATTTTTGAAACCAGTTATCAATCAGCATAGTTTATTTTAGTTAGAACTTTATCGTACAGGCGACGAAAAGGAAACTTTCTTAGTCGAGGCTCAATTACAATGCAATTATGCAAAGTGGACCCCTATCTGTGGGTCTGATGAATCCAAATTTTAAATTCTGTTTCGAAACTATGTATCTTACAGACAAAGTGATCGACCATCAGACTTGTTTTGAGTGCAGAGTTAAAAAAATTAGCATCCGTGATGGTTTGTCAGTAAACTGGAGTGACGATAACATGTACATGAAGTGTTAATTTAAAAAAAGGGTATTTCATTTAAATATATGACTTAACATATATTTAACATTTACATACATTTAACAAATACCTTTTATTTTAAAATGAGGCCTCACTCTTGCCAAAACAGACATTTAATTGAACTTAATAATAAAACTAATGCTTATTATTGTGAAAAGACTAAGATTGAAACTAAATTTGTTGCAGTTTTGTGTTTGCTTTTTTGTTGGTAGATTACAGTAAGAGTTCATGTATCCTACTGCCGACTATGCCAGAGTTTTATACTGTATTATGTGTAGACAGGTGGAAGTCCAGCTCTAAAGCACTGGTTATTTTTACTCTTTGCCTAGTGAAATCTTCATACAGCTTCTGTCTTTCGCTGCTCTTTTTCTTCCCGACTTTCATCCTGTGGCTCCATGGAATTGATTTCTACCAGCCTGTCTGCTGCCTTTGTGAGCAACACACAAGCTGAGGAGAGGGAAAAAGAGAGATGGAAGGCCCTATTTTTCCTTCAAGGAGGGTTTCACACTCCTCCCTCGAAGGAGGCTTTTCGTGCTCACCCCTTACAGTTTTTGGACAAGAATAGAGAGAATATGTGGGCACAAATGCATCAGGTTCGGTCTGGCTGGGTTAGCTGGAGGATGCTAAGGAGACGGGTAGCCTTCAACCCACAGAATCAATTCACCAGCAGAAAACTTCTTCGCCGCACTAAATGATAACACACCTTGAGAGGCCTGGCCCCTGACATGGGAGAAAAATAACTGCGTGAAAGAACTGTCGTGGGAGATATAAACATATTTCTGTCAGCCAGTCCAAAGTTGTTTCTATAATCTTGTGTAGGCATGCTTTACCTTTGGGTGCACCGCTGTTTCTGTTATGTGCTTTTTGTCTTCTTAAAACAAAATTGCTTTGCTGTTTCTGATGATTTTTTTTCTAGCTGGAGCTATCGTCTTTATTCGGTGTGTTTGTGATGTTCTATCAGTTTTGAGTTCTAAAGCTTCTACTGATGTGTTTCTTACATGTACCATGTACATGTCTGTTATTTAACTACATTTAAATTTAATATGGCACTATCAGATCAAAGTAGCTAGTTGAGCTGAAATTTCTCTCCTAACTGGATTAAGCATTTCAGATAACTATGCTTCTCATTTTTCTCCTCTCTTCATCTTGATTGGTCATCTTTAAGCTTAGAAACTGTAGACTCATCAGTGGAAAACTGCTGGGTCATTGCCTGAGGCCCACAGAATTTGGGACAGTTTGGAACAGAAGTTGATGATTGTTTTCTATGTAAGCTCGAGGTCTGTGGCGAAATCATTGAGCACATAGTGTTAGTAGTCATAATGGGACTACTAGTCTAAGTATAATCAAAAAATGCCAACTACACTAAAATAATTCTGAAATTGTAGGGAAAAAAAATACATTTAACACAACAACCACAAGGATTCCAACACCGTAGAAGTGCCAGGAGGGGTCATTTTGCCTACATTTAAAATCCCAGACCAGCAGTAATCTTTTATCTAACTACAGCTACCTATATATATCGTTATCAATATAGTTAGCTTTGGCTCATGTTATAGTAGTCTTCATGTCAAACTGTGTGCAAGCAATCATGGAAAATACATTTTTTATCTCACACGCTGCGAAATTCTGTATTTGATGATTAAAAGGTCAAAACTATGAGATGATGTTGTTTTAATTTAACAGTTATGCGATTTTTAAAATGCCAATGATGCCAATGATCTAGTGTTTTGGGAGATTAGCCATGATTTTTGATTGTTAGGATTCTAGAACTTTGTGATGGGAGCAACAGGTATGCATGCAGTTCTATCCAATCCATGGTATCTTCGCTTTTTGCTATGTACATGCTACCCTTCCTTGTTTATCATGCAAAGTGCTATTTTCAATTGGTTCTGATAGAAAAAACTCAAAGTTGACTTTATGTTGTCAACTTGGGACACTGCATTTCTTCTTTGCCTGAGGGGCTTCTCTCTCTCTTCTTCTTCTCTGTCTCTCTTGCAAAGTCTGGAACAGATAAATTGGTTGTTGTTGTTGTTTTTTTTCGTTTATTTTGTGCTTGTGCTTGTTACTGAACTATCAGTGTTATTTTAGTGGCAAGATGGTAAATCCATACTTATGCATGCTTAAACCTTGTGCTTTTATTTTGTTTAAGTAACACAAATTACATGGTTATTAATTTATTTTTATTTATTTAATTTTTTTACGACATGCCCACAGCTTAAATTCAGAATTAGTTTGACTAATGGAGGTGTTTTATGAGAGAATTTAGTCGCGGCTGTTTGTGTGTGAGGCTGTTTGTGTGTACTCTGGTTTTTACTTCATGTGCAACATTAATTCTTGTGGGAGGGAAATTTCTATTAAATGTCAACCAGAAAGAGCTGACAGTGCAGTCACATCTTTACAAGACTCACCTAGTGAGACATTTTAAATTATAAGGCTTTTAACTGAACCTTACTGAAACATCTGTACTTTATCTTCGCTTATCTTTATTTAAATTTTTTTTTTGCGGACACACACACATGGCCAACTGTTTGATTTCATCCTAGCTCATATACAGTATACCTTATTTTTGTGTACTGCAGTTTCTTTTAATGTCATTTGTGCTCTATTGCATATTTTAACTTTGTGAGTGACAGAAGAGGAAAGGAGAGGGAGGACATGAGTTGTATGGGAAGATGAATAATTACCATGTAGCTTGAGCCATTGCAAGCCCTTTTTTGCCCTCTACTTTATGACATTTACTAAAATCATGTTTTAGTGTTGCTAATGCATTTTCTGCTCAAGGAAATAAAATGCTCTCTATCATGCATTTTTTAGTCTGTATACAGAGCAGAAAGATGGTAAAATATGTATATATTAAGCAATCAAATGGAGATGACTTTTTTTTAAATTAAGATAGTCGTCATTGTATTAAAGAGGTACTGATGCAACTGTAACCAGTCTCTGACAGCCACTACAGGTCTCTTAGAATATGTTAGGGGTACAAAATAAAAGCAAAACCTGCACACTGCTTCTGAATGTACTGCTTCGCACGCCATCAGAGTTAAAATTCCTAATTAGTTTCACTCACCATTTGTTTGACTCTGATCTTGCCTTCCAGCTACCCATAGTGCTGGTGGCAAGAGGCTGTGATTCTTTTTCAAAGTCATTGTGATTGCCTAGATCTGTGGCCTTCTGCTTTGGTTTACCGCCAGGTTTGTGGTTTGACTTCCACTCGACTTCAGCTCCAGATGTTCCCAGCAATATGCCTGGTGTGTTTGTGTGTGTATGAGTGTAACTAGTTTTTGTGTGGATGTGACCATATGCAAATGTGTATGAGGATGTTGTATGTGTGATTCTGTTTTCATAGAGCTGTTATCTCATTTTCACCTGTCAGTGGTCATTCGGGTTCTGTCAAATAGCTCAAAGGCGTTTGATTTTTTTTTCATTATTTATTAATACAAACAAATCTTGCTTATAATTTAAAAAAATGAAAGAAAAAGAACCTGACCTAATAATATCTGTGTAAGGATCACGCAAGGACAAATTCATCATGGAATTGATGCCTCTCATAATATAATTGTAGTTTGAAAGTATCTTTGCTGTCCCTAAAACTGCGTTCTTCTGGACAGATATCTCGGGTGTCACTTCTGGGATGTTTGGTGCCGCTCGTCCAGTTTGGGGGTAACTGCCCAAAGTGCTCCGATTACTATGGGAACCACTGTTGCCTTCACCCACTGCATCTTGTCTAGATTTTTTCTTAGTGCTTGGTATTTCTTGAGCTTTTTGTATTCCTTCTTCTTGATGTTGCTATCACTTGGTATAGCTATGTCTATCACTATGGCCTTCTTCCTCTGCTCTTCCAATACTGTGTCTGTTTGATTGAATGGTAAATGGACTGGTTCTTATATAGCACTTTTCTACTCTGAGTACTCAAAGCGCTTTATACAACTTGTCTCATATTTGGATATTTGGTATGCATACTGGAGCAGCCAAGGATCAAATCACCAACCTTCCACTTAGTAGATGTCCTGCGCTACCTCCTGAGCTACACCCACCCATGGTTAACCATCACCAGTTTGTCTGCCTGTATCTGAAAGTCCCACAGGATCTTAGCTTGGCCATTATTAATCACCCTTGGGGGTGTATCCCATTTTGACCTAAGGGGTGCCAGGCCATACTTGACATAGATGTTCTTGTATACTATCCTACTAGTTATTTTGCCATTAGTCTAGATGTTGGGTATTGAAGCTGCAATAGGTCCTACATTGTGTAGTTAAATTCCAACAGCGCCCTACTCTCATTGCTTGTCAACTTATGCCTTCTTCTTCCAGTAGCCCACTTCTCATCAGTGTGTCCTGGTTCCTTAATACCTGATGCGGACCTTGTTAATCCAGGCGATGTCCGAGCTAGTATAGCTTCTGTTATACATCTATAATCTTCTGAGGTAGGCTTGGGTAGCATGGGGGCCTAGCCTGGGGACACTTACTGGATACACACGGCCTGTTTGGGAGTCGAACCCCTGACCTGAAGTCCCAAAGCTGAGTGGTTCTGAGAGACTGATAAAGTCATGTGGAAAGTCCTGTGAAAAAACTTCTTTAACACATAACTATATAACAAACAGTGAGACAAACCCCTGGGGAAGAACTGAAAGGTTTAAATGGGCAGACGTATTTGTCTTAAACAATCTTCCCTTTACAGGTTTACTCAAGCCATTCTTGCAGTAATACATTTTTGACTCCCATTGACTCTGAATTGCATTTCATTCAGCGCTCAGCAATCCCCTTCCCTCTCTCTCTCTCTCTCTCTCTGTCTCTCTCTCTCACTCTTTCTCTCTCTCTCTCTCTTTATTGCATCTCATCAGCCGCAGGGAAACAGCCCAGCTGCCACTGTGATGCCACTCACGGCCAATGCACCCTGACAGATTCCAATTAAGTTGGAAAATGTAACGTATGAATATTAGAAAGTACTCTGGCACAAACATCATCCTCTTCTTTTGTTGCATTATGCAGCTTGTAGTCGGGGGTCTCCGTTGGTCCACCATTTCCATAAAGTTTATTTCTCCACTACCTCCCACTCCTTTGACTCTATCTGGTGCTTCCTCTCTCCCCTAAGGCTGTTTGTTAACAGTTGTAAATATGCCCGCCATGCACACATAAACTCTCATTTAAGGACCGCGATGTGGTTTTGTCAATCAGTGCATCTCTGTCCGGCCTGCTGCTCATTCTAATAAAGATTTATGGGTAGTGAAGAGAAGTGAATAAATATTCGACAGAGGAGTATGTATCAACAATTGCAAACCTGTGTGATATCTCATTTGTCTATGAATTAAATTCTTTTAGCTAAATAGCTATTTTTTTAGCAAATCTTTTAAACTGGTTACAGTTTGTGTTTGTACGTATCTGTTTGCTGGAGACCGAACTGGAAACCCCAATGATGCCAACTTCTGGTAGTTACATTAACACATGGCTCTGTGGGATAGTTTCATTCTGACAGACTTCCGTTGCCCCTGTGTTGAATGAGAGCATTCCTCTAAGCTGCCAGTTCCTGCAAGTATGTGTGTGTTTGTATGTCCCACAGTCAGAGGCATGAGGCAGAGCCAGGGTCCTGTCGCTGGTTGAGATGAGGTCACACATGGTCTACAGACCATGTGTGACCTCATCTCAACCTGGCAACCCACTTTGCCTCAGATGGTGATAAGAGAGGGATTGCCAGTCTTACTGTCTGCCCGTCTCGATTGGAAATGTATTAGGTCTTTTAATTTAGTATGCTACATCTTAGACTCTTGTTTTGAAAAGCAATTGATGTCTAATTGATTAAGCATATAAGCAAATCTAATCATAAACTGTAAAATTAAGCAAACACTCAGAGTTTGAACAATATTGGCAATCCTAGCACCAGCAACATTCTTTGCCTTGCAGGTTAACTTCTCTATCACTTTACTGAATGTGATTACACATTGCTCTAGGGTGGTTATATGGCAGTGGCAAGGTCACTTTGTAGAATAAAATACTGCCATGCCGCAGTGGTTTTACTAGATGTCATCTGTCCCAATTTGATTTTCATTCTATCCATTTGCATGGATATAGAATCTAGTTTTCTCCTGGGGTTGCAACCCTGATGTTTGGAGGAGGGACCTATAACCCAACAGTTAACTGTTACATTAACAAAGTGAGTTATAACATATATACACACACAAACACACATATATACACTGTGCAAAAGACATCGCTAGGAATCATATGTTGCTAAATGCAGTGATTTATCGAAAGATATATTGAAATACAGGCAAAAAGGCGAGGCAAAAAAAGAGTCTGTACAATTCTAACAGGGTTGAACGTCAATTTTTCGTATGACTACTTTTATTTTTCAATATAGCCTGAACTCTCTCAAGCAAATGCTCTTGTAATTTCTTTAAGTAGTCTCTGAGCTTCTTGAAAGACATTCAAAACTGGTTTAGCACAGTTACCTTTGGCATTTTTTTTACATTCAATCGCTAGTAGAAAAGAGCCTAAAGATACCATTTAATTATTTGTGAATTTATGGATTTATATATTTGTTTGTTTGTTTTTTTGTACTAGGCTGTCTTTTATATGTAGATACAAGAGTGGTGTATCCCTTGTGGTAGGTGCCTTTTTTTTCTTGAGTTAGTTTTAAGCGGCTTAACAAAGAAACATATTTTTTTCTGAAAATGGTCAATTGCAAGAACTGAATGTATGTGTATGTGTGTGTCAGAGAAAATGGTTCATGTTACTTTAGACCTTGGCCCAATATAGTTCTGATAGATAATTTTGAAAAAGAAAAAAAAATCAAGTCTTTAAAACATCTTAGATGTGGGGCCTCTTCTGCATGCCTGTATCCCTGTAAAAAATGGTCTCACTAAGTGTACATATGTTTATACATGTAAACCAAAGAATGATGTAACCGGACTTACGACTTATCATTAAGAATGACCGAACTCCACTAGCCAGTAGCAGAAGATCTAGGATCGGCAGGAGCCCAAGGTATAAACACCAATAAGGAGAGACCACACCACAATAGACTGTTCACAAATTTGTTATATTTGACACACAGCAGCTGCAACAATGTAATGAAAAAAACAATAAAATAAAATACAAAATATTTCCCCCAAAATAACAAACTAAATAAAAGTGCGCGCATACAGCTTTCTCTGAGTCAATTGTATGAATGGACAATGTCTGGTAACTGATGGATCGTTGGGGCCCGTTCAGTTTGTTTAATGTTTGTCCTACCACACTCCGATGAAGGAAGAAAGTTCGTAGTCCTGCAGGTATCTGAAGCTTCAATGGGAACGAAACTTTGGCTTCAATAAAACCTTGGCAAATCCTTTTCAATTTCGGGTTGGCTCGCCATCCAGTTAACTGGAACTGTGGAATCACTGCTCCTCGATGGGGCTTGCTTCAGACTGGGTCCGTCTGTCGAGTCATCCGTTGACAGGGTGAAACTCTGAACAACCAAAAACAACTGCAGCAGACTTGCTTTTAACTCCTAGCGATTCGACTTCGGGAACATTAGTTTCTCTGGCACATGGCATTATATGAACAGGAACGAAATGGCAACACAGGAAATCATGTGATCAAGGTCAACAGCAAGGGTCACTGGGAGCTCATTGCTGATTGGCCAAGTTAAATGACAACAGATAATCTTATTGGTCCACATCTTCCTTTAAACATAAAAGAAAAAAGAAATGACTAAAATGAACTACTTTCCACTGCTCTTTTTTTCTAGCTGGGCTACAATGAGCCATTTCTTTTTAGCTGATTTGTTTTCTTTGGCTAAGAATTTATATCATCAGTAATGGAGTGGTGTATGTTAAATGAATGTAAATACTAAGAAACAAGCAAGGACAAAAACTGTAAAAACCCAAATCCATAAGAACTACAGCCCCAGTATTAAGTCAACTAAATCAAAGCTTATCTTACCCAATGTTAACAAACAGTCAACCTACTAAACTGCATTCATGTACTATATACATACTGTTGACCAGGAGAATGCAGTCACTATTCCCTGCTATATTTTTATGCTTGTGTTGCCTAAAATATAGTGTGAGAAGGAAAAGAGCTTTCTGGGCATGATGACATGTTTGCTGTTGCTTTGTATTTTCTTAAGTCTCAGCTGAATGAGAAAGCGCACTTTTCTTCCAAGTTTGTATTTGATTTTGTGGCAACATTGCAAGACTTGCATTTGGAGGAAAAACTGACAAAGACGAGTCCAATTCTAAAAGAAAAAAGCACAACGAAATAGTGCATCCAAATATTTGACTAAATTTCCTCCACTGGCTTTGAATTTTTCCCTGAACGCCATCCTTGGCCTTTTTTTTTTCTTGTGAAGTGATAGTGGATGATAGTGGGACAGGGGTTCTGGCAAGGTCAAGCCTGACAGCCTGGTCGCTAGCTGGAGAGCCAACCACAGCGCCTGAAGCAATAGCCTTGGCTTGGTACCTTGTACATCCCTACATGTGTGTGTTTGTGATTTCTGGTCTGGTCGGACCATTGAAAGCTGTAAGACAGAAAAAGTCTTGCAGAGGGCAAATCAAAAAATAGCAGTTTATCATCTTCAAAAGCATTCCACATAGATATGCAGGAGAGGAGAGCACAGGGAGGAGAATTGTATGCTGGCAACATATCCTCCCCTCCTGGCTAAAAGAACTACAGACTGAAGTGCGAATATAATTGTGTGTCTGTGAGGTGTGTGTGTGTGTACATGCACATGTAGACTGTGACTACTCTGCCCAACCAAGAGAAAGAAGACAGATGATTTTTCAAGTAACTTAATGTGCTATTCTGAAATTGCCAAAATCGCCATCATTCCACAATACTTGTTCAAGTACATCTTTTTACTTCCAGCTCTATTTATATCTATTTCTGTTTTTTTTTTCAAGACCATAATAGTGTGTACACTATTAACACTTTCCAAATTGAGTATTGAGTAAGGACCAGTGAATGCCAGGACAACAGGGACAGTTTTGTCACCTGGAGGGCCATAAAATGATGAGGGAAGTGCTTTTGTTTCAGTGCCAGAACGAGACACGGGTAGAGTGTGTGTGTGTGTGTGTGTGTGTGTGTGTATGAGAGGGGTGGGTGGGGGTCGGGGTGGTGGGGTTGAATGTGACTATTAAAGAACATTGTTTGTGCTTCTATCTCCATTACCATAGGCAGTTCATTATGTGTTGGTGGCATCCTGCTGCTAGCCCTGCCTTGCTGTGATAGATTTATAATTCCTAAGCAACATTCAGCAGACAAATTACGGGTTTGGGGTGGACTCTGTCAACATTTCTCTGTGTTATTCTGTTTTTCTATTGCTCTTTTATTCACAGTCAGTCTGAGACTCTAGCTTTTTATTGTTCTTTGTCTTCCTGCCCGCTGGTCAATATTTCTGTCTTTGTATCTCAGTGTTTCCATTGGCGTGTTTCTTTCTACCTCACATTCTCTCTAAACTCTACCAAAAGATGGCCAGAGTCTATCCCTTGAATGGGAAAATTGTATCTCAACACACAGAGTTGTTACTTTGGCCAGTAGAGGCTCAAGAGTAATATGTGGTCAGCTCTTTAATGTTAGCCAAGACCAAAGGTGGACCTCAATAACCCATTAATCTTTGAAACACACAACCTTGCACTCTAAACACACTTACATCAGCTTGTGTGTATCCACAAATGCGCACATGAATTCACAAAAAAACGTATACACTCACCCTTTCCCTTTTCCTGCATCACTTGCTACAGCCAGTTGACCTTAGCACTGGGAAAGCAGGTTTAGTAATGGGATCAGTGGCCACTGGCAGGCCCTTTCACCTGCAATCTCATCACCCTTGCTTACACTGAGTGGACATCTGGTGAAGTGCATTTTACTTTAGACAATCTATAAAGCAGGCAAAAAGCAGCTCTTAAATATCAACTTTTGATGTCTGATCTCACTAGTATGAATTGTCATTTGTTTATTTTAATTTAAAGATATATATATTTTCTACTTTACAGTATAATGCAGTGCAAAATTCATGACCCACATGTCATCTCTTTATATTTTGCAAGAAAAATGGGAAATAACTGCAGCAATTTATTGAAACACATGAACATACTTGGAAATACAGTATGCAGGGAAAAACTGTTTGTACAATTCTAACAAGTTGAAAGGGAATATTTGGTAGGACCACTTTTACTTTTCAACACAGTTTGAACTGTCTTAGGCAAGTGTTCTTGTAAGTTCATTAAGTAGTCTTTGGAAATAGTCCTCCAGGCTTCTTGAAGGGCATATCCTGCAGTATGTTGCCATTTAGATGATTTCCACTCTGACGATACTTTCTGAATTCATGGTTGCCTCAATTTTAACAAGATTCCCAACACCACTGGCTGAAATGCGGCACAAAACCATAACAGAGCTTCCACCAGAAGGTTATGGACACTCTGTTGTGACTGAAAATGTGTGAAAAAAGCAGATAATGTCCAAAGACAACCTCCAGAAAACACTGGAATACGTTGGAAATGTCTTGATGGCATTTCAAATACAGAAAGAAAAAACAACACGAGGAATAGATAACACAGAGGGAACTAAGACTATAAAACCCAAATGCAAATATCCCCACAACCCCTCAAGAGAGTATGGACAAAAGAATGTGTCAACTTAAAATATTAAACTTATTTTCATCTTCTGTGTAAGTGTCAGATCATCTTTCCAGTACAAAATCATTTGTGTTTTGTACTGGAATTTCTTTTTTGTTGTATTGTTTGTCCTACAATCTGTAAAGTTTAATATTCTGTGTTTGTTTTGCTTTCTATTCCAACTTCAGTAATATTTACAATTAGGAAAAGATCTTGGTTTCAGTTCAAATACACCCCTTCACACTAGCTACCACCCATGTTGAAAAAATGATGAGTTGGAAGTTATAGAGCCATCTCACTGATGTAACAGCCCAACATGTGACACACCACTGCCAAAGGATGCCTTGTGTATAATTCACACTCACAAGCATCTTTGTCAAAACAGCATTGTTTTACACGACAGGAATGAAAAGGCCTGAAAGATTTAACTTTTCAAGTCTTTCAGTTTCAGTCATAGTTTTTAATTCATGTCTGTCAGAACAGAACACACAATGAACAAGCAGGTTAAAAACAGAATACAGCACACTTGATGGAGGCTAAAGCTGCAGCACTTATCCATAATTTCCAGCTAGAACACAAAGTCTTGCTTGTTACTTTACCAAGACACATGCAAACAACCTTTCAAGAGGGATTTATCTTGCTTAATTACACTTCTTTTTAGAATAAAAAGTAAGACATTATGAATGTGTAATCATTGTAATACATTAAAGAAGCAAATAGGTGTAAGGCCCAAGATATTTAAGTGAAGCGATAAGGATATGGCTGGTTTGTAGGACCTCAGAGGCTTTAGACTTTGTAAGAAACATAGTAGCCTGTAGTATTAATTAATTAATAATTTTGAGAGCAAGAACCAGGGCTACGACCTCTCACTGTCAGTTGCCATCTTCAAAGCAACATTGTTGCATCACAACTGTGATAAAATGGCAATGAGAAGAATCAGTCTGCTGGCAATTTACAATTTAATGATAAGAAGTTGAGAACTCAATAAACTAAACTGCATATCTGTGGCCTTCAAATTCAGCTTGTGAACCCAAATGGTTGCCCAGAGGTTAAATGTTCAACGTTCAACCTCTGGCAATTGTTTTGGTTGCTCAACTACTACTGGGCAACCACAGATTTTTTCCTAGACACAGAGAGGTTGCTATCTCATTTTTATTCCAGTGTGACTAAGCCATTAGCTTAGTCAACTCAGTCATAATAGAAACACAAGTGTTTTGTTTTGTTTTTTTTTGACGCATAGGCTATACCTACATACACTCAGAGAGACCACTTCCCACAACACATTTGTTTCTGTTGTTTTAAAGTAGGTTTGTGTTCGAAAGAAGTTAAAAAAAAATCCCTGTGGTGGGTTGAAATCCCATTTGCAAACTGAGCTGTGGTGGATGGGATCAAGCATTGCTGCTAGACAAAGAAAGCTGAAAGCAGGGCAGGAACACTGAGGTTACAGACAAATTTAATTAGATGGAGAGTGGGGCAGTAATAGAATAGAGAGAGAGAGAGAGTCGGAGAGAAAGTAACAGGCACAACACCAGAGGGGTAGCTGATTCATTTATCACCACATTCTCTATCTTCTCTTTTAACTCTTTGGGAATTTTGTTTGATATCTGTAAACTTACTTACTAGTCTACTGAGTGACTGCAGTCAAATGCTAAATTTAAGAAATAGAAAATTTAGACCGACAGAAGGTGGCTTAACAGGCGGTGTTCCCACCCTCCAAGATACCTTCTACATGCACTGTAGCTTCTTCTGGCTCCAGAAGGACATATGTGGTAGTTTAAAGAACCTAAGCAAGCTTTCAAGTGATTATGAGATTAGGCATTCTCAAAGATGACAGTGAAGCTTTGATTTGAGACCAAAGTACAAGGACAAAACTCCTTTCATGTACCTTTTTGTTTGATAAAACTGAACTGAAATAAGGCCATCTGGCACTCTGAAGTCTGTAAGGCCATCTGGCAGACTGACCCACGGCTCTCTGACCACAGAGAAGCATTTAAACAACTAATAAATGGTCAATATTACTGCAAAAGTCTAAATATTTTATCTGAAAACTGACAATTCATGTGATTTTCTATAGCTTTGGCTCTAAAGCCTGTGTGGATTCACTAACTAAAGCTGCCATTTTCAGAGCCACCATTCTAGCTCGTGGGGATGTTTGATACCCAACAAATACTTTCATATAGTATATTTTTCAAAAGTATAAAAAGTAACTTTCAGTCACTGCACAGTAGGCAGGGGCAACAGGGGCACTCAAGATGCCAACCCACAAAGTAGCGATAATTAATTCAATGAGGCAGTCACTCTCCAGTCTTTGGAAGTCTGTTCAGTTCAGTTTGCCTCAGTTGAGCCTGCGAGTGCCCTTTGCCTGCTATGTCACGAGTCAGATCAGCTGTGGTGCAAAGTTAGACCAAGATAGTCATGTCACGTTCTCAAATTTGATACAGACAGGGAAATGTCACAGTAAAGTACATTTGCACTGACAAAATGTGGAAGAAAAAGTTTGCAGTATATTTTGTACTGGACTGTACAGACTCAAAAGAAAAGTGGGTGGGAGCTGAGTCCCTGATTGCTCACACTCTCTACCCATTTGTCAATGTATGACTACTTCTATTGAGAACACAGCTCTAAAGATCTGCTTGCTGCAGGCATTTTGTCTGATGTGCTGTCATCATCATGAGATTTAACTTGCAAAAATAAAAATAAAAATAAAGTTTTCTGTGTGTGTTCGTGTGTCCGCTGAGGCCTTAAGCAGAACATAAGCGCATGCCAGACAGGAGCACATTAACTATGTATTACCTAAAACGTGACAATCAAAACCATATAATTTTTTTTTTTTCAAGGAAAGCTGAAGTTGCGCTTCTGTGAAGCAAAACGTGCAAAACGTTTTATTCCCTCTTCTCTCCTCTGCGTGCTTCTGAGGGCTCTTTGGAATATTTCCACTGGCTGTAAAATAGAGCTGTAATAATAGGAAAATGGCAGGATTTTATAGTAATGGGAATTATTGTGCTTTGCAGGTAGCTAAAGGTTCACTGTAAATAGGCACTGATAGTAAGACGTAGCGCTCACATAACTCAGCATGCCGCAGAGCTGCTCTATGAGGGTTCCTGTGGTTTTTCACTGAGTGTCATTGACAGTTAGCTTATGTTTGTCAGAAGCAGCTGCCATCTTACAGGCTTTAATGCAGGCTCAAAAATAGCCCGCGAAGGTAGGGAAGCCTTTTTGTTTGTGTTGGAAGCGGAAGGAAATGCCAGATATCACCTAGTAAACAAGGTTTGATATGAATGTTAGCTTGCAAAATATTGCTCCTGAGCCAGCTCAGCGGAGTCTGTGGCAATCTGTAAATAAGGATACCAAAGGGGCGAAATGTCTAATCGTCCTTGAAAAAGATGTGCCACAGTTTTTTAATATCTTCTGCCCCGATGCCCAGAGGTATTGCAGCAGGGTGGGAGGAGTAGGGTAGTGTGTGTGGCAGGGGTGCTGTCGGTGCCGGGTGATGGGGCATTACTCTCGCACCATTGACTTCATTACAGTCCCTCTCACATATCCATCCCTCACCCTCTCTAAATGCCCTTGCCAGCCTCTAATTCACTTAATTCCTTGATTATCTATTCTGACGGCATTCGGGCAGAAAGGTCAATACTTTTTGTGGCGTGTACCTGAATGTTACAACATTGACTCCAAAAAAAGAAAAATAAAAGAAAGAAAACGTAAATGGAGAACCCGCCTTCATAAGGAGTGCTGCGAGGATGGAAACATGATGTATTGCAATCATATGCTACCAGTTGGTTTCATTAAATTTTCATTGTTCACACACTCACAGGCATATTTTAAGTGTACGCACAAAAAAAGGTATGCATCAGCACACACCAGGACAGGGGGGAATGGAGCCAGAACACAACAGACACAATCCTACATTTCATACAAAC
Organism: Mchenga conophoros; assembly: GCF_057382185.1. NCBI lineage: Eukaryota > Metazoa > Chordata > Actinopteri > Cichliformes > Cichlidae > Mchenga > Mchenga conophoros. Next base: position 26,799,846 of record NC_140541.1, read on the forward strand.
ACACGTTTTCCCCTCTCTTTCCTCTTTCCTCATCTCCTTGATGAAATCGAGGTTGCCATGCCGTGACTGTATGCGCCAGACGCACGAACAAGTGTTTCCCCCCGAGGAGAGGCAATCTAAATGGGAAAACGACATGACAGCTTTGCCACATAATCAAACACCACACCCACAGTTACACACCACAACTTTTGTTTGGGAAGCTTTTCACTGTCCGCATTATACATATAAACTATAAATCTTCACAAAAACCCAGCGTCTGGTTCAGAATGTTCTTTTGCCTTCCGTGGCAATTATTTGGATTTTTTCAAAGTAGTGATATCTATACTCTGATTATCAGATTCAGTAAACTGTAATTTTATAGATATATTTCAGTAAAGATTTAAGGCAGAAAAAAACTATACTCAAAAGCATTCTGGGGTTTTAAGGTTCACGTAAGACATGCCTCTGTATCTTTAAAGTCCAAAGTATTTCGCAAAAGTTTTTTCTGTCTGGTTGATTCTCTGAGCATATCAACTTTTTCTTTAAAGCACAGCATCCCAGTGTGCTTAGCTCTTATCCACTCTATGTCTGAGCACATCTTCATGCAGGCAGTTTATAGGACATTTTTTTGGAATACAAACACAGGTATGGGGCAACTTGGGATGTCATTTTTAACCCCTCTTTACTTCTTTTATCACTCTTGCCATAAAAGGCTGAGGAGAGTTGCTGGGCAGACTGGTGGGTGGGTGGCATGGACACCCAAATATGTGAATGTGATATCTCGAGAATGAGGCAATGTAGAATTCTGAAATTAATACCATCGATGCATCTACTAAAAACCTTAAACGGATTAGGATCTCAGTGATCTTGACCTCAAAGGTCACGTTTTCTGAAAATCTTGTGAATGCAATAACTCAAGAAGAAAGTCACCTAGGATTTTCAAATTGATACCATATGTGCATCTACTAAAAATCTCAGATGATGTCAAATCCCAGTGACCTTGACCTCAAGGCTAAGGTCAGAGGTCAACTTTTCTGAAAATCATCTAGGAATTGTCAAATTTCTGCCACAGGTGCATCTACTAGAATATAAGAGATAGCAGAGGTTTCCAGCAATGTTTTATTTTATTCATTTATTTATTTATATAGTAGATGCAATATAGTAGATGCATATGTGCATCTACTAAAAATCTCAGATGATGTCAAATCCCAGTGACCTTGACCTCAAGGCTAAGGTCAGAGGTCAACTTTTCTGAAAATCATCTAGGAATTGTCAAATTTCTGCCACAGGTGCATCGACTAGAATATAAGAGATAGCAGAGGTTTCCAGCAATGTTTTATTTTATTCATTTATTTATTTATATAGTAGATGCAATATAGTAGATGCTATTTTGTGCCAGTATTTTGTTGGTGCTGCAATTATTAGTTCTTATATTGCAATTATTTGCAATAGTTATATACCTTGTATAACATTTAAATTTGATAAAAATTACTAACTTTGATCATTTTTATATATTGTAGAGGGAAATCTTGCAACTTTTATGCCACCCACACCTACAGTGGCACTCCCATAATAGTAGATGCTGTTGCTGTAGTGATTCCTCTTGGTGTAGGACAGCGTTCACACAAGCTGCTGCCAATATTCCAGTGCCAGACCCTGCTGTAAACCTCCAGAAGCCATATATATCCATATCACCACAATAGGGGGTGCTGTAAGGACAGCATGACCTACACGAAATCAGAACATCAGGCAGAGAGTTGTAGCTGATTGATTTAGCTTTATGACTCTATTTCACTGATGGGACCCATTTCTTTAAAGAAAACGAGAATATGCAGTCAAAGCTAATTATAAAATGGGATAAGTAGTCATAGAGGCATAATCACTGCCAGTTTGTCTTGCCAGAGTACTTAGACGAAACTGATTTTGCAGCTGGTAAAATGTGTCTTGCAGCATCATCTATGTGAGAGATGTGATCTGTCATAAATCTGAAGGCTGCTGTCTGGAACGCAAGGATTTGACTCATTTTATCTTCAGAAAAGCTGTCACTTTGGGTGAGAGCGTACAGTACTGTTTAGTTTTGCGTACATAATGTGCTTGGGTGGAGGGGTGTTTGAGCTGGGCGTATGAGTGGGAGCCAGAGACCAAACAGACAAATGTGCATATGTGTGTATGAGAGAGTGCTAGATAGATATAGAGTCTGTGTGACAGGTGGATACTGTTGTGTGCTCTTGTCACAAGTTTGTGTGTGTGTGTGTGTGTGTGTGTGTGTGTGTGTGTGTGTGTGTGTGTGTGCGTGTGTGTGTGTGTGTGTATCTACTTGCAAGTGTGAATATGTGAGCTCTGACTCAGATATGTGAAGACTCAGTCAGAGCTGATAATCCTATGTTGCCACAAGAAGCATAGTCATGCTTCCGTCACTTCAGGGGACATTTCCACTCCTTTTCTGAAGACTGGGGCTTACAGTAACACTAATCATAACCACTACTCACCCTAAACATAATCAACCATATGCTCACACCAGAAATTACTGACTTAGGTTATTATCTTTACAATATTTTTGGTTTTCCTCAAAATGCAAAGGAGGCACGGTTTGTGACTGAATGCGAAACGTATCATACAAGCGTGTAAACACAACATGCCATACACAGTGGGATCTGTTACACTATATGCAAAATTCTACCCAGCTTCTGACTGCTTGGCTGAGCTCACTTGGCTTCATTTTAGTTGTTTTGATTCATTTTTTTTCTCCCTCATATTTATTTCCCCTCTTTTCTTCATCAATCTCATTTAATCAGTCATTTGAACCTAAAAAGGATTCTGCCCACCTGGTCCCCTTTTCCTTGGAAATAGCAAAGTCCTAACAGCAGTTGAGATATAATGCAGTTTATTTAGTTGTAGATTATTTCTTATAACAGCATTTCAATAATGAAAATATCAGTCTATTGTTGCTTAACACTACGAGTGAGGATAATATGTCGGCTTTTTGTTGGATGAGTAAAATGGGCAAATTCATCCTTTTTTTCTGCCAGAGTAAATGAAGTGGAATAGTGGTAATGGAAGACTAAGAGCCAGCTGCCACACATCCCAATGGTTAGCAACGTTGACCAGTAATGTTTGTGTGCTATATTTGTTAATGAGCAGTAAGCGGCAGGAGGTTGATGGAAATGTTGTTACTGCATGTTTGGAGCTTTAGTGAACACCCAGGTGACCATTAAGGTGGTTTGGATTCAATCTTACAGTACTTATTCTGAGACATACTGGGGACTAAAGATTTTGGGTTTGAATAGTTCAAACGAAAACGAGATTTTGTGCTGCTTGCTGTCCTTTATGTATGTCAGAGGGTGAGCTAAGTGCCCCTTCTCTTCTGTGCCGAGAGCTACCAAACAATATTTTGTTGTGTGAACACATAATGACAATAAAAGGATTCTTCTTACAGATACCTTAATGTAGTTGCTCTGATGCTAATGTTGGAATTCACTGTATGCAGTAATGCGATGCGGAGAAAAGGCTTTGTGCTTGAGTTACAGTCTGCTCCTCTCCCTGCCCAGGTGCTCTGTGCCAGGCACTTCATTAGCCCAGCCCTGCAGATGGACACCGATGGAAACAGGCTTTTTGAGCTTCATTCTTTGTGACTCGTTGTTCATTAAAATCAAATTATGTGTCAGGAAGCATAACTTGTACGTGCTGTAGTGCAGTTATTGCTCAACAAGCTCTTTGTCTTGCATCAGTGCTTGTCTGTGTTTGTCTTACACAGTCTGCCAGACTAATTCTGCTGATTTTGCTCACACTGTGCACCTGGGTGCATTTGTGACAAAGTTTTCAATAAAGACACATTTTTTTCAAGTGTTTCTCCTATTTAGGTTTGCAAAATAGTTACATCCATAATTTTGGGTTATTTTTTTTTGTATTTTTACATCACGGCAGAACATTTTAAATCAAACTGTCAAGCTGTGCTGGAACTGGATTCTTTCAGATTTGAAGGGTTTGATATAGTATTGCATTAATTGTTTGGAACTTACAGCCATGTGTATGTAGCCCCCATTTTCAGAGGATCAAAATTAATGGACAGTTGATTAACAGGCATTTTCAGTTGATAAAATATATGTACCGTATTTCCCGGACTACAGAGCGCACCCAAATATTAGCCGCACAAGCTAAAATCAGGGGAAAATCCTGTTTTGTACATACATTAGCCGCACCTGACTAAAAGCCGCAGGTGTTTCAATGTTGACTTATCATATGTAAGAGAATATGCACAAAGGGAATTGTCAGGAAAGAGATGGCTGTTTGGAGACATCACTTTTATTAATATTTTGAAAAACAATTTATGGGTACATATTTGCATAACTTTTTAGGTATATGTACAAGTACCGGTAATTACAAGTACAAAACATGTACTGTGATTCATAAATGAGTAACAAATGTAGTACATAACAATAACCTACAGTACACCAGAAAAATAGATTCGGCCTACCTTTTAGACTCAGGTGCAGTGACACAGCTTTAACAAGAAGAAAAGTCAGTCATTCACCACCATCTTTCTCTTCTTCCTGCGCAATAAAACCACCAAAGTCCTCTTCTCCAGTGTCGGAAACGAACAGGCTCAGGATGGCTTCGTCATCCACTCTCCGCTTCTCTCCTTCGTTGTCACTTTCAAAACCAACCAAACAAATCCTCGTTGTCAGTGTCAGAGTCGAACACCCTCTGAAGGGCCGTGGCGGTGTCCTCCTCTCCATCATGCAGTAGTCCAGCCCTTCGAAATCCGTTGGTGATCGTGGATGTTTTCACACTTTTCCATGCTGTCAGAATCCAATGGTGGAGTTGGGCATAACTTGCTTTTGGCAAGTTTATCAACGCTCGTCATCCACGCCTCCGGCTGAACGCGTAGTGCTACTTTGAAGTTTGTTTTTCGCGCTACTTCGTACGGCACTACGTTGCCTGACGGATGGACATGTGACCAACATACCACTCTTGAACCCCGATCCTTCCGCCAGGCAACGTAGTGCCGTACAACAGCGGAACAAACAAAACAAATCCGCTCATGGACAATCCATTGAAAAGCCGCACCTGACTAAAAGCCGCAGGGTTCAAAGCTTGTGCAAAAAGTAGCGGCTTATAGCCCGACAATTACGGTAGTTGATTCCAAGTGTTGGACTTGTATTTGCCATTTTTGCACTGGAATTCCCAATATGAGGTCCAAGGAAGTGAAGGAGGACATTGTTAGTTCGAAGAAACAAAAAAATAATCAAACAGAGCAAAAATTTTAGGCGTAGCCAAATCCACAGTCTGTTACATCCTTAAAAAGAAGACGTGCAGTGGGCAGATCAGGAACCCCAAAAAGCCTGAAAGACCACATAAAAGTACCATCGCAAAAAATGCCTCTCAAAGTTTTCTTCTTCTTTCATTTGCTCCCTTTAGAGGTTCTATCCTTATACCTACAATAGAGCTGGGCGATAGAACGATAACGATATGTATCGCGATATAACTTTTACTCGATAGAGAAATTAAACTATCGCGATAGACCTCGCCGCTCTTGTCCTCTTAAAAAAAAAAAAAAAAAAAAAAAAGGTCAGCCAATCCAAATTAAGTAGCGCAGAGCCGAACCAATCACAGCCGCAGCGTCACGTCGCGTGACTTGTTACGTACAGCACAAGTGCCAAGCCGCACATGTGTATTTGTTTGGGAAGCAGCCAGCCACCGTACCGCCCGGGTAATGGAGGAAATGAGTGTGCCGACTAGAAAAATCAACCGAGCGTGACCGAAGGTTACCGAAGAGAAAACAGATGATGGTTCCAATGCCGGAGAGATTGTCGAACGGAAGAGCCATAGAAGTTTCATAGTGTGAAGGTATTTCGGCTATTTCAAGTCTGACAAAAAACAGAGTAGCGTGCACTGTAAATTGTGCCGAAAGCAAGTCTGGAAATACAATAAACTGGTGCATGCGTCACACTGTGCGCCACGTTATTGTTTCGGTGAAATGAATTTCTACAATACTGTTACTGTTAATTCTACTCTCTGCAGTGTTTAAATGCTTACATATACACACAGTTACTGTCCCTCCACACATACGACTCGGTTCTGCTTCTATGCCCCAGCTTTGTTTACTTTTTCCCACCGAGGCTTCTAGACTTCTGATTGGCCAACATTTCTGCACAGTTAGGAATCTAGCTCCACCTGCTGCTTTGGCATGTTCATAGCAGCGTTTTCCTTCATTTCTGCCTTTATGTGTGGACGGGATTATTTTTTTAAACGAAAACGGAAAATCTCCGTTTTCAAAAATACCCGTGTACGTGTGGACGTAGCCTCAGTCTCTGACTGGAAGCGCTAATTCGTCATTCGGCTTTTGTCAGACTAAAGTAACTGTTAAAACTGTTTGAAAAGCTCAGCTATACAACAAGGAGAGATTGAGAATTTCCTTTTAGTTCTCAGTTTATTTGATATTGACAAAAGTTAGTCAGTTTTGTCTGTTCTTCTGTAAAACAAACTAAGATTTATTTTTAGAATTAATATTTTGTTTCTAAGTGGAATTGACAATTTAGTCTGTTTCGTTTGTTCTATTTTGAAACTTAAACGCTTTAGTGGCTGCCTTTTGTGTAGTTTGCAATATTTGCCTTTATTTATCTGAAAAAGTCTCATGTTCCTTAAGTACATCTACCCTGTTGAACTTCATCCATCCATTCACGTCCGCTTAATGGATGAACTTATTATGGGAAATAAATATTTAAATAAAAACAAGCTGCTGATTATTTCACATTTTACTTGTGAGCAACGGCACATTTAAATCTTACAAATATAGTTATTTGGCTTATATCGTGATAGATATCGTTATCGCCTGAAATGAAAAAAACATATCATGATATGAAAAATCTTATATCGCCCAGCTCTAACCTACAATCATCTTCTTTCACACCAACCCTATGTATAGACTTCTTCACTACATCCATGAACCTTCTCTGTGGTCTTCATCATATCCTTCTGCCTGGCAGCTTCATCTTCAACATCCTGTGCCCAGTATATCCAATATCCCTTCTCTTTAAATGTCCAAACCACCATGTCAATAACACTCTTAAGGAGGTAGGTCTATCATTGTCAAGTCTACAATCAAGAGACATCTTCAGAGAGTTTCCAACATGGTGCAAACCATTGGTCACACTCAGGATGGTCAGATTTGACTTGCGGAAAAATATCTGATAAAGTCTGTTCTGTCTAGAAAACACTGTGGTAAAACACGGTGGAGACAATACTCTGGCATGACCATGGATAGCTGCCAATAGAACAGGTTGACTAGTGTTTATTAAAGATGCGACCGTTGATATGAGTCGCAGGATTACGAGTACTTAGATTCAGACAAGTGGGGCAGAACTGATGAGAAAATGCTTCACAGTGTAAGTGGATAATGACCCAAAACATACTGCAAAAGCAATCCAGGAGACTCTCAAAGCAAAAAAAGGGAATATTTCACAGTGGCCAAGTCATGCACCTGATTTCATTTCAATAGAGCATGCCTTTCAGTTATTAAACACAAAACTGAATGCAGAAAGACAACTTACAAGCAGCAACTGAAGATGGCTGTAGACCTAGCAGAGCATCTCAAAGAAGGAAATATAGCATTTGGTTGGCTCCATGGATTCTAGACCTGTATACACGTACTCCTAAACAGCTGAAAATTAGGGACTGTGTATAAAAATGGCTGTATTTCCTAAATGTTTAATGTAATGCTTTTGTTAAAGCCCTTGCATTAAAACTGAAAATCTGCATTTCAGTTACATATTGATTGTTTGATTTCGAGTCTGCTAGTGTGGTAAAATAAAATAACAAAAAATGATATATTTTTTTAATAGTTTACCCAAAACTGATTGACCTAACTGTACTTAGTTGACTTTTATGTATTTAGCAATTCCGCAGTTTCTCTAAAGTCAGAGTAATGTGGAGACTGAGACTTACTTTTTCTCTGGAGGATGTGGTGAGAAACTACTGCTGCAGGAGTCAGTAGTTTCTGATTTAGGAGTCCCATTAATTCTCTCCTTGAAGTCTGTGTTATACCTCTCACCTTAGTAAAAATCCTGTGCTTCCTGTTTACACTGGCTCCCCATTTGTCTTTATGTGACTGCATCATTCTGCCCGTGTGCCTTGTCTTCATTCTACAGTCACACATTTGGCATTTAGGTGATAGCTTTATTGACTTGTGAACAAAGTATAATATTTTAAATAACCAAAATTGACAAGTAATCAAGAGTATGTTGGTATCATGGCTTCCAAATAGTAGAAAGAACAACTGTAAATGTGCTAGAAATTGAATTTTTATGATAAATAAATAATAAAGCCAAGGAAAATGACAGAAGGTATAGCAACTTCACACAGCATAGAGAAAAAGAAAATTTAAAAAAAGAATGGAAACATGTCCAGTAATATGTGTGTACACACACATATGACTATTTCAAAAGCCCCCGGGGTTATTAAGGGACTTTTCTTTCCTTTTCTTTCCTTTTCTTCACCTTCTGTGCTGACAGTGAGCCTGTAGTTAATAATCCACTACAGTAAGGAGGTCACTGGTCATAAACCTTTTCTGGGAGTCTATATGTGGTTGTGTGTGTCTGTATGTTTATGTTTGAGGATAGAATGCAATGGGCTAAAATGCAGTCAATAGACCAGCCATTGATTTGACAAAAACACCTGCTACTACAGTTATATAGACTAACCCAAACACGCACAGTTTTTCTAATCCCTCACTTAGTTTAAACTGCCCTAATGTCAGCTGCTTCCAGCACCACTGCACCCACAATAAAAACCGTGCATAAATGTAATTGCCTTTGATTCACCTACATCTCCGCCATTATTGAATTACCCAGCACTGGCTAGTTCGAATCAATAGCAATGTTATCACAGGGCCCCAGGTGAGCAAGATATAAAGAGAAAATCAGGTGTGACAAGATCTCCTCTGTCATCAATAGAGTTGCCTGCTCTCCTTTTTCTTGCCATTGACCAGATATTGACTGTTGATGGGGGAGAGAATTGATCTCCTCTCTCGCTCACTGCAAGACAACTTAACATGGGCAGTGGGCAAAAGGCAATCAGAGGAAATTGGTGATAGACACAGGATGGGAAACAAAGAAAGGAGAAAGGGAATTAAAGTATTCAAAGGGTAGTAGAGCTGTCTCTAATTGGAGGCATCTGGGGACATTGAAGTAGTAATCAAGAAGAAGAAAAACTAGCACTAGCTCTTCAGAAACCAGTATAAGGTCAGCACAGCATTATTCTATATGCAACATGCACACTGTGAAACAAAAGTATTGTACTGTGCATTCTGAAAGTCATTTGCATATTAATATTATGACACCCATCAGTTAAAAAAGGAGCAACAAAGGAGCATGAGGTCATACTTTTTTGTCACATTGGAATTTTAAAATAACTGATGATAACTATCTGATCAAATTTTACAGTTTGGCTCAGAGAAAGGATAAAAATAAATAAATAAATAACCCAGGTCAGTGAAATTATTTTTTCATTATGAAAGGAGGCTTCAACTGAGCACCATGCAATTTTAAACCTTAAACCTGGCTTTATATTTGCTTTTACTATTGTAAAAAGTGAAGTTAAGTTATTTTTCCATTCTTCTCCCTTACCTCTGTGTAAGCTCTGAAAAAGTCCATAGCCAATTTATTTATTTATGTTCATTTGTTAATAAGACCACTGGCAGTATTCCACCTATGCACAAAGGGCATATAAATATGGGAGAATTGGAAAATAAATAAATAAACTGAAACTCTTGACCCCAGTGGCACTGCAAATCAATACAGAGCTGTTCTAAGTGATCATCTTTATGATGATACAATAAACATCCTAATAAGAGTGGTTGCTTCCAGCATGACATGAAAGTGCCCCCAACATAGTTGCTGAACTGCTCGTGGGTATGATCTTAATCACATGCTGTAGCTTTTTGCAATCATCAGATTTCAATCGAACACCAAAGGCATTTCAACTAGTAGCATTTTTTAGACTTGTAGAATCAATGCCAAGAGGCAGTGAAGCTGTTGTGGTGGAATGTGGTACACCTTATAGGATGATGGGGTTTTTTGTAGTTGTTGTTGTTGTTTTCCTTTAATTTGTCAACAATCTCAACTTTTAGCATATTGACAACCAAGAAGCAAAACAGACCACCAAATCAATAGCTGTGTATGATGGATGACACAAGGCATTTGAAAATCAGTCAGAATTTTAAACGTGCTCTAGTCTGCCTCCAACTTTATTAAGAGTCCATTTTAACTAGATGACATTTTTATTTTCTCTGCATTTCCTGCACCTTTATATTCATGTCATGTCCTCAGAAAATCCCTAACAGGGAATCATTGGGTCTTGTCAGCCAGCAGGAAAGTTAGACCATCAAAGATAATTGCATGCTAATGTTCAATAAGCCTTGTAAGTCGCTGCAGATAAGTGTGGCTGCCAAACATCCTTGCCAGGGGAAAGCACATCTAATCCCTTGGCTGTGGCCGGGGAAAATTAATATTAAGCTCCTTTGGCCACTTCCAGTGTGGCGATAGAAACAATTACACAACAGCCCACCAGAGCGCAATTAATGAAAAACTGAGCAGTTGCTTAGTTGACACATTCTAGCAAAGATACATCTATCCACTAGCTGGACAAACAATTAAAAATCGTATAAAGCAGTTGAATTGGGCAATTTTTTTGAGTTCACTGGGCGTTGGAGTTTCCGCAGAATAACCCGGTTGTTCAAGAAATTCATCATTGTCACAACTCCATGGCCGCTGTTTACACAGTGACCTGCATTTGTGCAATATTTAATTAAAATGTGCTCAGAGTAGATCAAGCAGAAAAAAAGGCTTTATTAACATGTTCATTTTTGATGACAGACGTAATTTATTGAAAGAATATGAGGTATTTACCGTTTAAAGCAATTAAGACCAAAATCATGTTTGAATTTCTTACCCTGCACTTAATACTTTGGCTATTTGGAATCTTTCCTTTTTTTCTTTCTGTCTTTCTTATAATGCAAAATATTAATAGAACACTAGGTGCAAGTAGGCATATGCTGTGGTCCTTCAAAGAATAAAGTAAAAAAAACAACAACTCCAAAACAACATCCATCCATCCTCAAAAAAATCATTCCCAAAATGACTTTTTAAAAAGAGGCAGCAATATATCTTGAAATACAGTGATATAAACTTTAAAGTCTCCTAGACCTATATCAGACTAGCTCACTGCTTTTAATCAGTGTGTAAGAAAATCTCTGCTGGTCTAACCTTTTAAATTACTTTAATGAAAAACTCATTTATGTAACATCTGAAACAACGATAAGAGAAAATAATAGCAATAATAAACAAGTTACTAGAGAGCGTAAATAAGAAAATCCAAGATTCTATCTCAAAAAATAAAACAGACTTTTCTATTTAGTTTTAAACAAATATTCTAACAGATAATAAACAAAGCTGGAGAAGTCAGTGTTTGGGATCTTAAGGATGCAGGGAGAAATATTACAGCACTTAGAGTGTGGAGGAGAGTTGTGTTTCATGATGTCTCCAAAGCTGTTTTTCAGTTGAATTTTATTTTACAGCTAGTACTTTAGTATCCTTTCGTATTATGAGGCATGATTTTCTAATCATGTCATAATTCATAAACAGTCACACACCCTAGGACTATACTTTTTTTAAATTCTTAGTATGAATCAACAGCATGTATGCATGTAAGCACCATTGTATCACTATCAGAGGAGATAACAGTATGTTGCTGAAGTAGCAAAGAAATGATATATGTCATATAGATATATTATAAATGTTAACTTATTACATTCTTAATTTATTAGATTTGTTTTTACACACTTATAGGCATGGATTATTTGGAAGATAGCTGGCTAGTGTCAGATGGTATTAGCAACCTCCCTCAGTCCTTTCATTAAAATTAGTCCTGACCTTTGTTAGAATTAATATTGTTTGATAAAGTTGATGTAGGAGAGCTATGTGAATCTCTTAATAGAATTATATATACACACACATGTGTGTGTGTATATATATATACACACGTGTGTGTGTGTGTGTGTGTGTGTGTGTGTGTGTGTGTGTGATTTTTATTTTATTTTATTTTTTAGCATATTTACATTCATAAAAGTCTAACCTTAGGGGGGGAAATAATCAAGTAGACTGACTCGTGTAATCAATCACATTTCATGTTGTTTTAACATTTAAAAATTGGACAAAGCTTGTTGTATTAACAGAATCACTACCCAACAAATAATAAAAAAACAAAACAATGTAAGAGAAACATTACTTTACATGTAATCTGTCTCACAGAGAATAATAATAATGGATTGGATTTATATAGCGCTTTTCTAGGCACCCAAAGCGCTTTACAATACCACTATTCATTCACTCTCACATTCATACACTGGTGGCGGCAAGCTACGGTTGTAGCCACAGCTGCCCTGAGGCAGACTGACAGAAGCGAGGCTGCCATATCGCGCCATCGGCCCTTCTGGCCAACACCAGTAGGCAAGTAGGGTAAAGTGTCTTGCCCAAGGACACAACGACCAGGACAGAGGGCCCAGGGATTGAATCGGCGACCTTCCGGTTACAGATGCGATTCCCAACCCCCTGAGCCACGGTCGCCCACATAGGAAATCTAAGTATGGAAAAATGATGTGGCTCTCGGCTTAGATCTCTTCTTTAGTAAACCATGATCTCCTGTTTTTTTCCCCTTGTTGTAATATAGTATCTACAGACAGATTGATTAAAAAAAAACATACACTGTATAGCCTATTTTTCTTAAAAAAAAAACATGCTTGAACACACACAAAGATAGGACACTCCCCTTTGTCTGACCATTGCAGCTTTCCACTTGGTAATTCATTGCTGAGTCTGATATTGTATTACAAGATGTATTTGCTCCCTCCTCTAATAAGAACATAGATTACAAGCAACACTGAATTCACTATGTGCATCCCAGCTGATTGCTTTGCCTGCCTGTGTGTTAGCTTATATCTTTTTAAGCGTCAGTGCCTAGCTATTTACATTCATCCACTAAGCCTTAAAACAAATTATAATCGATCTTGGGCGTGATGAAAAGGGTGGACTGCTGCAAATTAAAAAGAATGCAAGGTGACAAGGACAAAAGAATCACAATCAGCTCCTCTCAGAGTGTGTGGTGCAAAAAAAAAAAGACCATCAACTCATACGTCTAAGATGTGCAAGCAATCCAAGACACATAGTACAAAGTTTTCTGTTAAGACCTAAGTGTTTTCTGTCACTCATTACTGAGAGCTGTCAACAGTAGGAAAACTTATTTTCTTTAGAAAGTGCAACAAACTGTCTAATCAGTTTAACCCTCTAAGGCTCAAATTAAACTTTTTGTTGCTAATGCACAACCAAGTCCTGCAGTGGTACTTCTGAGTAAAAAAAACCTCATAAAATATGTATGTGAGGTAATCAGGTTGTAAGTTTTTAACTGTTGCAAATCGGCAACGCCTGCCTCGAGAGGGTTAATTAGTCAGGATTAATCTCAGTCTCACTAGACAATCATGTACATGAATCCTTTCAATTGATCATCAAGATATAAAAGCAAAAGAACAATTACTGCATTTCGTTGCCCTGTACCTGTGCATGTGCAATGACAATAAAGTTGAATTCTATTCTATTCTATTCTATACATTATATCATATGATTCACCTATTCTAAGGACAATGACTACAAATAATAATAATAATACTAATAATAATACATACTGTGTATAAAAATAAATATAAACAAGAGCAAGCACATTGTAATTCAACCACAATTCCAACCAAATGGCATTGCTTTTCTAAAGTCTGTGCTTAGGGTTATTGCAGCTTTAACAAGTTAGATTTCTGTGTTCTCACAGGCTTTGCCTGCAAGCAATGCCTCTGGGTAGCTGAAATATTTCAAAACAATAGTACAGAATGAGAAATGTGATGTCGTTTTTGTATGGTATGTTTGTCAAGGTACTACACGTTATTGGTCCAAATGTCTAAGATGGATGGATAAATTAATAGAGTTTGTATAGTAATATTTGCTCGTCATCTTGATGACTAACACATTCAACCTGTCTTCCTGTCAGTGTGTTCCAGTAGTTTAATGAAATAAATGATTTTATTATGGTGACAACTCTAGACATGTCTCTCATATGTGACGTGCCATCGTATGTCCCCTGAATGACAAATCTCTCACTATCTGGAAGGCTGAGAAAAGATTCTTGTTTGTGAAACAAGACATGTTTTCTAGATTTGAGTGCTGAGGGAAGAGATGCGTTAATGAAGTAATGTTTAAGTCATTACAAGTACCAGTGTTGCTACAGTACCCCTTATTCATTGTCACTATGATCAGTGCTGCAGGCAAAAATACAGACATAAAATTAAATTCTTCCTTAAAATCTTGGATGCATTCTTTGGACTTTTGACTAAAAATGTGTTATTTCACTTATGTTTGCCTCAAGCAATATTTTTAATGTATTTGCATGTTCAAAAGAATAAAGAATTCAAGCTATTGTTTTTGAGAAGGGTAAATATCACATGGAATGATTTTAAAGTTGTATGCCCTGTTGTTTCAAGCTGATTGTCGGATTTCTTGTAATATTTATCTGCATTGTATGAATATATTTTTTGCCCTGTCTTAATTACAGCTGTTTTTATATAGCTGTTTTTAATACCCAGTGCATGACCAACAGACATGTATGTCCTTGAACGCCCATGCACAATAAACACATAAATACACACATGCGTCCATTCATATGTCCTACCTGTGGAAAGCGCAGGGTCCATGAACCTGCTGAGAAATCATTTCCCAGGCAAGCAAGCGAGGCAATTCCGTCACAGCAAGGAGGAAAAAAGGCTTTTTTTAATGGGGAAAAATTGGAGGCAGGGGATGAGTTAGCAGTAGCGGCCAGGATAATTGATGGCAACTGTTTGGGTACGAGATTAAGATTCATTGGAAGGACCACACATGGGGGCTGGAAACCAGTATGTGCTAGAGGCATGAAGGATATGAGGCAACATTTTGACTCGCCTGCTAGCTTAATTGATAGAGTGTCGTCCCATATGCAGGGTGAAAAAAAGAAGAAGAGAAAAAACTATCAAACAGGATTTGGAATAGAGGCTAGAATGGATTAGGAAGTAGGGCAAAAAGCAGTGGAAACCCAGCGGCAAAAAAAAAGAAGCTTTGAATGTTGAAGGTCAGTGGTTCCTATCCCCAGAATTTCTGGAAACAGGCTGGAGAAAAAGTAAAGCGCGCGAGATACATACTGCCACTCATCATCGACTATCCTTGAGGAGCCTTTTGGCACTGTGCTTAACACACAACTGCCCCAGTAGAGGCCCTCGGTGGGGAGCAATAGGAGATACAGTATAGTATTGCTCCTGCTGTGAATGTGACTATTTGTATGAGTAGAGAAAGTGAGTGGAGCCAATCTGATTTCCTGGACACAGCAACTTATGTTTAAAACATAACACCACCTAACACAATGAATACCTGTCAGTCCTTTTTTTTCCTGTAACTTTTTGATGTGTTATGAAAGCACAGAACTCACATGGGGGCAGCTATACTGTAGAATATCTAAAGCATTCTGCAGTTCCTGAGTGGGTATACACATATACTAGAAAATAAAGTAGTGTATCTGGCACATATGCACTGTCATGGGTTGACGGCTAAAAGGAGTGTATGCAGAAATGACAGGACAGAACAAGACAAAATAAGAGGCAAATGTATACAGATGCGTGTCTAATTTGCTCCTGATACAATGACACTGGCAGAGTACCAAAAATGCGAACACCACACAAAAGTTAAAATATTCTATTTACACTTTATTAAGTCAGAGGAATTTCAAAGAGAGGCTGATTTAAAACCATGTGTGTAACCTGGCATCACACACATTCACAAAGAGACGCACTGATACGCTGCACAAGTTTAAGATTTATTGCGGGAGTGATGAAAAAATACTGGTTAAACTTGTTGACCATAGACATGAGTAATTTGCCATGATTTAAGGAGAGATTTTGTTCATTGTTAAATTAAATAACAAATAACACTCTGTATCACCTCTTTAGTCAGAGATTTTGTTGGTGTACTAAAACACACACACACACATATATATATATATATATATATATATATATATATATATATATATATATATATATATACATATATATATATATATATATATATATATATATATATATATATATACATATACATACGAGTCGGTCTGCATGTTTAATTCATTGTTAGCCTCTTCTAGATGTAAGGAACAGTTCTTTTTGTTTTGTTCTTCCATGATTTATGTGTTCACTTGTGTGAGTACAAACAAATTAAACCAAAATGATCTCTAAATAGTAGCACTACGTGTTTGTGTGTAGGTACATGTGTGCGTTTCCATTTTTAGAAGTGAGCCTCTGAGGATCACTTAAGTGTGTCGGCATGTTGCTAAAAACATAATAGCTTAAGGCCACGACATAGATGCAGACGTACAAAGTGCTCAGTCCCTCTCACAAACACACGCCGACACTGTCAGCCCGCGTCTGCGCACACTTACACACCAAGGTAGTTTGCAACTGATTCATTTGACCCCATTGCTCAGCCTATCTGCTCTCTCTTTAGCAGACTGTTGGGATATGAACCACCTCAGGGGTTTACTGTTTCTACTATTAGCATATAAAGAGCATAAATTTCACTCCACCTTGTATTAGGAGGAAACCTCTGAGACTTCAAGAGCAAAGGCAAAGCCACCGAGGAAAACTTCAAAAAAAAAAAATCAGTGGCTGGAAAAGTTGTGCTTTAAGCTAAAAAGGAAAGTCAGGTGGATTTGTTATTAAGTAGAGTATACAGATCCATTCATACACAGACACATGAAGTCAGTCTAAATACATATTTTCTTTCAAAAACGCACATTTTAGGTAACCTGCTGAAAGGAAATAGTAGCATGAAGGAGTCCAAATGAAAAACACCTTTCACCTGTCTTTTAGTTTACTGTAAATTAACATCTCTGTCTCCACCACAACTGAGTGCATTCTGACAAAGAGCTGATCTAACTGCCTCACACAATAATAAGTGTCTAGTTGGCTGAGCTGTAAGAGGTCTCACAGTCTAGGTGAGAACAAGCTCCCATCTCAAACTTAATGAGTGAACTGTGTTGGAATGATACTTAATCAAAATACTGTTGTAGTGAAATAGCAGAGAACAAAGGCTGCCTGACAAGAGGGTCAGCAATTTCTCTTTGTTCAACAGCAAAATATGCCTGCTTTTTGAGTAGTCTGGCCTGGCCTATCATAGAGGAGGTTAATCATCCACCTCACTCGCATTAAAAACCAAGCCCTGGAACCACATAGTGGTTTGTGTGCATGCCAAAAGCCCCCAAAGCAGCCCTGGAGGGTCCTTCACTGGCTGCTTTAATCTTTGCTGGAGCAGCATCTGATTTCTCCAGTAAAGAAAATCTTCAACCGCTTCCTTGGTAAGGCTTAAGATAAAATGAAGAAGGTGCTGCTAGTGCTATTTAGTTTTGAAATGCATCATAAATTATGCATATATTGTTTTCAGCATTTCACAAAACCTAGTTAATTTTGCCCTCCAATGGCTGAAGCATAATTGGTATAGCGTGTGGTGCAGTATAAGCAGCTGGTGGTCATGCACTTGTGCTCTGAGACAATTGTTCTGAGTTAATTATTGAATTCAAAATGTCTGCCACATGCAGTCCAAACATATATTTGAAGTACTCACTCCTTCTTTTTTCCATAAGGCCAATTTGCCATCGTGGGAAGAGTGTGAACCTCTGATTAGTGACACTATAGTGACCAGTGAAAACAGTGCTCAGGCTGTATCTTCCAGTACATTTCCTTGTCTGTCTGTGTGATGTCTTAATGCAGTGGAAAGAGGTGGTGGTGCATAGGTGAGAGGATCAGTACAGGCAGTTAGAAGGTTCCCTCAGCAACAGAGCAAAGTGGTATTTTGGTGTTTGGGTTGAAAATTGGTACTAGACTTTGCAATAAGTTTCTTAAAACTACATCATTTAGATTTAACAAACAAGAGTAGATGCATGGAACACATAAACACTATTTACAGATTAACCAAAACTTAAACAGAAACCCTGAGGATATGCAAAACCTTGGGCCTGGCAACTTTTCTAGAAATCGAAATAAAAAGGCTCTATTTTTGCTTTAAAGGTAGACAGGAAAGTGGAGAGGTGGGGGGGACTTGAACACAGGTCACTGCACACTGGCCATATGGTATGTGGTGCCCTGTTCACCCACTTAGCTAAAGCAGCAGCCCAGAAAAGGATGTTAATGCAACACATGGTGACAGGTGTCATGACTTTAAATCAATATAACAAGTAGTGTCTATGGGGTGGCATGAAGGTCTGTGGTGGTGATGAGGCCATCTGCAGTTCTTTGGGGCCTGAGGTTGAGGACTTGATAGACCACAGCTTCCACCCTGGAGGGAGAATGATTCAAAGAGTTTGTTTTTGTGGTGGAAGAAGTCAGCTGCAATTTTTCTTACCCGCCTCAGAATCCTAGAGGTGTACAGGTCCCGGAGACATGACAGATTGTAGCCAATCACATTCTCAGCAGAACAAATGACGTGCTGTAGTCCTTGGCAGTGGCAGCAGAATACCAGATGGTGATAGAGGAGGTGAGGATGGACAGGGGAGGTGTAGAAGTGCGCCATCTTAGTCTTTGGCAGGTTGACCTTCTTCAGCTGCTACAGGAAGTACATGCTCTGTACATGCTCTGATGTTCTTTTTTTGTTTGTTTGTTATGGAATGGGACCGCACGTGGCAACCAGATAGTGAATCTCCCACCTGTAAGTGGACTCGACCCAGCCAAAGAAAACATTTGAGTTTGACAGATTGCACACTGCAGCTGTTGGTGTGCAGGGACAAGAGTACAGCAGGAAGAACACAGTCTTGTCAGGAAGCCTCACTGATTGTGGATATCATCATGCTTTCACAGTTTCATGTGGTGTCGAACAAGAAGTTTCTCATCCACCTGCAATTTCTTTTATACAGCAAAACTGAAATGACGTTACTGAAGGCAGAGCTGAGGTCTGTGTTCCTAGGGAGTCCAGGTGCTGTGGCAGTCCATGTCTATGGATGATGGCTCTGCAGGCAAAATGCGAGGGCTCTGAGAGTCATTCAGTGGTTCTTAATGTGTCCTTTATTATTATTGCACACCATAACGTGTGCATTACAGGCGTAAGCCAAAGTGGAAGATCAGACAAACTCCAAAGCATTTCTACAGGTCAGTGCAGGTCTAGAAGTCTTTTCACTATACCTACTGTCAGTCGTGGCCTCAGTCAGGAAGAAGAAGCTAGAGGATTTGGGGTAATGAGGTGTGTTTCAGTGTCAGCCAATCACTCCGCTGTGACTTCGGTGGGTTTTTTTTTTGTCTGGAGACAACTTTAAATCCCACTGAAATACTGAGAGCAGAGTGCTAAGAGAGAAAAAATAGGTTAGAGTGAAGCACACTGTTCTGCACAGTTTCACCATAGTAATTACTGGATTACAAAATACATTTCATTTACATTTAAATACATACATTTAAAATAAAGTTAAATCTGCAATTTGTCATCAGCAATTTTTAATAACGTTTTATGACTCTAACTCAGTAGGTGTGATATCTATACTATGCTGTGCTGTGTTACATAATTGTATATTTACTCTTTTAATAGCATAAGTAATAGTAATCATAAGTAATGGCAACAACCAAATCAGACACTGGGATTGCTGGCTTTTTCTTTTTTGTTTATGGAGTTGTAGCTTGACAGCAGATTTAAAGAACAGCAGGAGGCAGAGAACATACAGATAAACTGCAATTACAAAAAGTAACATAAAGTATACATTCTCTGTTGTTGTTTTGGTTTTGAAATCTCAAAGTGTTTGAGCTTGTTCACTGAAAGCAAATAGAGTTAAAATAGGTGAAAAAGAAGGTGAGCCTAAATAGTACCAGTAATAGTATTTGTTTTAATATTTAAAATGCATGCAATGCTGTCTGCTTTTGTAGGGGAGCGAGAGTGCATAATCAGAATCAGAATCAGAATACTTTATTGATCCCTGGGGGAAATTATTTAGAATTTAAATAGAAGCAACAGCAAGTTATCCTTTGTGGAAAACTCTCACAAGGTGTTGGAAATATGCACCACTGATGACACGATTGCTAATTTATGGTAGACCATATGGCGACAGCGACAGCATTGTTGGTAGATGACCAGAGCTCAGAGGGCAACGAGAGGTTAGTGTTACTGGACCGTGCCGTTATCACGAACACTCATCTAGTTATTGTTTCTGATGCTTATTAAACTGCTCAGCAGATGGACGATAATCTAGGCCATGATTACCATCCGAGGCAGTGGCTTGTAACTCACACTTAGCCACTGAGGCTCATCTGGGAGACATTAGGGGACAAAGGACAACTCTGACCTCAAATATGGTACTTTATTCAACGTGCCTGACAGAAAATGTAGTATTTTCCACTGTGTAAAGCTTATTTCTACAAGGTACTCCTATTTATTCAGTTCACGCTGACGAAGTTCAGCTATTGACAGTGTTTACTCAAGGAAGTGACATTTGCAACTTTATTTAATTCGGTCAGTTACTTGCTATTGGGATGACCTTTTGCTGGCTTCACTGGCAGGAGCCTATAAACCTCGGAGGCTCACCAGCTTTATAGGCATTCAATAGTCGCACAAGTCACTATTGATGAAGTTGTTGTGTGCACAACCAAATGAAATGAGAAGGGATCAGAAATCACAACACTAAAGTTCCCGTGTAATCCTGATGAGGATATTTATGAAATTAAAATGGATGAAAATACAGCTGAGGGGCATTTCAGCCTGTTTGCAAAGACTTAAACATTGTTTTGTTTTGTGTAAAGAATTTACTCTTTGCTGAAGGTTTTGATCGTGTCAAACGGTGATAGATGCATTGTCGTCTTTTTTGGCGGCTGTCTGTCAAAGATACACGGGAGCTCTCTGTCTGTTTATCTATTTACTTGATAAATATGTGGTTTCGCATTATCTGGCTAAATGCAAGCTTTGCTGCAAAAGCCTTTATATGCTGTTCGAGACCATAGAAATTGAGCCGTGTGCATTTTTTCCCCATTGGCACACAGTCTCATTAATTACATGTATTGGGAAATGTTGTGTTATTATGATTTATCGCTACGATGTATCACTTCTGAGGTGAAATTCTCCGCAAACACATCACATCAATTTACTCTCACAGGCAATTATCCTTCATACATGGAAGAAAGACACTTAAACTCATTGGCATTCTCAGCATTGAGAGTGCCAGAGAGTGAAATATATCAAACAGATGACATAGATTTCCTTTTGTGGAATAGCTATAAGCATTAAACAGTATGAAGATTCATTAGTTCTTGCAGTGTATTCCTGTATTCCTGGCAGTATGTTAACAATTGACAATTCAGCATCTTATAGCTTGTGCTCATGGGTGGGCAGGTTGTCCAATTGTTTTATGCAACCTTTAGTGTGACATACGGACTCAGATGTAACGTATTGAGCATGGAGACAAATGGATTCGATCATGCGATGAGAGGGGGAAAATACATCCTGAGGTCTATTGTTTACAGCCTGCCCACGTTCACGCACACACATGCAGACATAAGAGTCTACACCAGTTGGAGCACCAGGCTCTGCAGTAAACCTTTAACAGTTCACACATCCTCTACAGTATAAATGCACAGATGGTTTAGTTGTGGTTCACTTGGCAGCCAGCACCATCTCAAGCTCATGCAGAGCTTTCGTGGTAGGTCATTAGAAGTGTCACATTTAAAAAGAAAAGAAAAAATGTAAACATTCTATACATTGCATTAGACAGGTTTCAAAAGTCAGCAGACTTACTGAAGGTCTGCAAATGGGTACGAAAAAGTAAATTTCACCAGACATCACATCATCACATGCCACAATGCCCCTTTCCTCTGATCTCGGCGCTCTGCCTCAAGGGTGCAATAACAGTTTATTACACCTATCTTCACTTTATGACCCACCCCACCACCTGCCCCCACCACTTCCACCCCGCTCCCCTCAAGCCCACGCTAACTGTTATTGAAAACACCCAGGTCTGCTATATATCATTCCTGAGCAGCACGGAATGCTATGCGCAACATAGCTAATCAGCCCCAGATAGAATGGGTATTGTCCAGGTCATAGAAGAATAGCTCCACTTATCTAATATCTGCTTACATGTGGAAGTATTTAAACACAGTTTCATTTGTCTTTTGAGCCTTTGTTGCCCTGAGGTTGAATCTTCTTCTCCTCACATATATCTATTGTGTAATCAATGGAGTGAATAAGAACTATTTTTTCTGCATTGTGCCTGTGTGAAGATAACGGTGTAAATGGGTTGTGGCATATGTTTTGCTAGCAGAGTGGACAGAGTGCAAGTTGGACTGAGAGTGATCTAAGGTATGTGATGGAGACTGCAGTATAGCACATAGTAGGGTGGGATTGAAATGCAAAGCATCAGTAAAGATCTTTTGAGGTGGGTGTGCTCACAGAGAGAGGCTACAGCTCAAGGGAGACAGTGTGACAAGACTCTTGGAAGGACCCACCACCCCTCGGTCACAGTGATGGCTTCACTGCTATCAAGCGTGAACAGGGTGCAGGTGGGAGAAACCACACTGCCATGACAGTGTGTGGAAATGAAGCTAATTCTTCAAAAGGAGCAAATGTCAATGTACATCTGTAACTTGGGCTTATATCAGCAGGTTTGCAAAATGTGCCTAAGTGAAAACACTAAGGCAATACCTTATTGTGAATGTGGCTTATATTTTAAGACTAGTAAAGGAATATAGGTGGGCAGGAACGGCAAATGATGTTTAATTTCATAGGGATTCAAGATTTAGCCACAAACCTTGGGATTTATCTGTTTGTGTCCATGCAGTCATACATGTGTGTTTTAATGTTAGACTAGGGAACACCAGCTGATAGGGCAGATGGCTTGTGTCATCTTGAGTGTGCAAGGTATGTGATGGGTGGAAATGGTCCTGTTTAATTACCTTTAAAGTGAGCAGCGCAGCTAGGTACTAAAGAGCTCTCATCTGCCCTGTAGGCACCAAGGGAAGCTCTAGGAAGGCCTTGTGGTGTAGTGGTTCAGTGATGCATCGTGTTACATGGCCAGCTTAGTCACATGACAACACTCTAGATTCTTTGCAGCACAGGTGTGGTGCTGAAAAACAAGCTGTTTATATGTCTTTTCCTAAATTGTTGTCCTTATTTAAATTTCTACATTAAAACCCTTTTATACATACAAAACATTTTATACTTTGTTAGAAATCCAAAATACAGGTTTTAACAATAGCATTGAGGTGTTTTGGGGCAATGTCCAAACCCATCCTCAGTCAAAAAAATGAATGTAGCTGGATTACAACTGACTTATCTCTCTTCTCCTGTTTCTCTTTTCGTAGTATGTGCTGGAACGGAGAACAAGCTGAGCACGCTGTCGGACCTGGAGCAGCAGTATCGCACTCTGAGGAAATACTATGAGAGCTGTGAAGTTGTAATGGGCAACCTCGAGATCACAAGCATTGACCGCAGTCGTGACCTCACCTTCCTCAGAGTAAGGGAAAAAAAACAACATGATACCGTCAACTAATAGACCGCATTTTTTTTGGCACATTTTAAGTGCAAAGTTATAGGCTTCTAGCTTGGAACCACCAAATTTCTTAAAATAGTGCACAAAAATCAACATGAACATTTGAGAAAATATATTTTTATTTGAATAAAATGATATGTGCCTATATATTCTGTTTAAAAGATTCACATATTCCTTTTTGACTAGTAATGCCTATCATCTGTCTTTTTACCTACACAATAGAAATACAAATACTCATTTTTTTCACAAGTTACTGAGTCTAAACTTCTTAATGTGAACTTTGTCTTTTTTTTCTTCTCATATGACCTTGTTACCCAGAGAATGCTTTGTGCTAAGATCTTTTTCTACCAATCAGCACTCGGATTAGTGTCTATCTCACCAATGATAACTAGAGAGGAAAGTTGTTCTAATCAGCGGGTAATCAAACTTCCTCTCTACTCAGCGTGTCTAACTGATTGTATGCTCGCACCATTGTGATCTGAAGCACAGAATAATCAAAATCCAAATAACTTGATCCTTTAAATCTCCTTTTTGATTGAACGTGAATCACAGACTACAGTGAAAAAGTTCCACGGAGCTGGTCATCATTTCATTTTATTTCACTTTTGAGCCTTCAGCTTTAATCTCGAAGATATTTATTATTTTTATTGCTTCATTTTTCATATAATTATACCCAAGACTTGAGCAGGTGAGTCAACTGAATTGGACCATCTAAGAAAAGTATAGTTTTGCAACAATCTAATAGTATTGTTATCAAAAAGAAACACTAGGATACAAAATGTGGTTAAAGACTGTGCTCTAACACTGTGGAAGCACACTCTTGGAATTGCTTACATGAATGCGTTTTTTCACTTTGGTTGAGAGGACACATACAAACTGAGTGTCAGGTGATGGAAGGTCCCAGCTCCACTGAGGGCCAAACTGTAATAGTGCAGTAATTAAGGGTTAGAAGGTGGTAACTGCAGGAGAATTTACAGGAGAAAAAAAAAAGAGAAAACACATGCATTCTGTTTTTTGGTGAAATCAGCTGCTCCTCTATCAGCCCTTCACTTCTCATGAACACCAACTCAAGACTATGCTGGCTGCGCTCTGCACTACTAACGCATCCAACTCCAATTGATTCCGGTCTATCTGGGGGTCTTGGGAGCTCCCCTGGTGTTACACTAAAGTGCTGACTGCATTAATGGTCCAATAGTGCTGTGTGAATGAACTGGGCTAAGGAGGCTTTGCCAGTGATGTAGTCCTCCAACAAGGCATTCTGTATTTTTTAGATGTTGCTCCTTACTGTGATGATTTAGAAGTTAATACTGCAATATGACATTTTTTTGTAAAAAAAAGTCCTCTGTTTTTTGTATTTAATTTGAATAGACACAAAAACGCCAAGATTGATCAAAGCACCAAAACAAAGTCATTAAGTGTTTTACATCGTGAAGCACAATTCTGATAATGCCCCCTGTGATGCAAAACAAAACGAAGATGATATTAAGAAAGAGGGAGCAATAGATGCAAAAGTGCTACCATTAGACTCCTGCAAAGGTAATGGGCCCCACTGACTTAGATGAAAAACAGTAGTAGGGGGGAAAGATGTGGCTCAAAAACCAAGTGTGATTGTTGTTTAACTACATGGGACCACCATGCACTATAAAACAACATCAGTTCTCTAGTTTAGCCGTGCTTTTTACAATGTCATGTGTATAGGATTACATTGAAGAGTTATTTGTAGATTGAGGTTAAAAGAGCACTAGTACAGAACCCCTTTTTACACGCCTGTATTACACCACCAATCATTTACAAAGCAGTTCCCTGTGGCACTAACTTGCCAGGTTCCTCCACCTTTCCATGGCTTGCAATTAATGTGGGTTAATTGAAGATGCTAATTAGCAATGTGGGGTGCCAAACACCGAGGGAGCAAAAGGGCAAGGTGGAGTATTTATTTTTAGAGAATATTATTATTATTATGATAAAATGCATTATTAACATGCTTCCCGAGGGAGGAAAAAAAAATCACCTTGAGGTAAAGAAGTAGAGAAGTAAAGACAAAACTATTGTGCAGCAGCTTACCATACCACCTGTCTCTGGGAGGTGATTGAAACTGATGCCTGTGCATTGGCTCCTTCTTTTTGAAGATAGCCAAGAGATTGATGGCTGCCTCCCCAAAGCCCCTCAAACAACTTTAGCAGTAAATAGACTCTATCTTCCAAACTGCCTCAACAACTGATGAATCAACGCTTGCACTGTGATTAATAACTGCTTTTCAGCACTGAGGCTTTCTCCCTTCTATCACATATGGACATTTGCACCAACAACCTAGACCGTGAGCTTTAACCACATGCAATTTTTACATTGTCAGTGCTTAAATCCCCATCCCTCACACACACACACACACACAGTAATTCAGTTTCATGTATATAGCGCCAAATCACAACAACAGTCAGACTTTGTACAAGACTTGAATACAAGTCTTTGTATTGTAAGGTAAAGACCCTACAATACAACTGGAAAAAACAACGACAATCTTTGAGTGAGCACTTGATGACACTGGGAAGGAAAAACTCCTTTTTAACAGGAAGAATCGTCAGACTCAGGGAGGGGCAGCCTGTTATGACAAAGTGTGGAAGAGAGCCGGAGATTACAGTTTTTTCTGATTGCTTAAGCACATTTTTTGTAACTATTGGCTAATTTTGCAAAACTCTTCACACAAATAAGAAAACCTGTCACCCAATAATCAAAACATTGTAGTTCTCTTGCAAAAGCGAACACAGCTAGATTAACTCTTCACACCTTCGTAAAAATGGTGTTTCCGTATCAAACAGTACACACAAGCCATCATCTACTAAGCACACAATGCGCCAACTGCACACTGATGGTATGAATATAAAACACATCTGGCTTTTGCTTTCTCTGTGCACAAGGTAAGCTATGTCAGTTTGAGCTCATACTTCTGTCATAGATCCATAAGCATAGAGGGATCCAAACTTCAAGTACTGGTGTTTATTCAAACACATCAAAACAAACACAAGTGTTTATTTCCAAGTATAAGATTATTTGCAATCGCCATAATGACTATATGGGTTACTTGGTCTGCAGTGAACATGCTTCCTCTGCCCCCAGCATCTGGTCATCTAGCAATTCTGTAAAGTAACAATTTCAGTATTTTTACATCAATGGTATTGGTGTGTTTCTCATTGGCATATGGCAGTGCTACAAATCTTTGTGCAAAGTGACTGTACTAACCGATTCTCATTTCAAGATGTCCTTATGGTACTTGCTACAGTGTAGCGGCTCAGTTTAGGCTGGACCCGTTGGCCAGCTACCCTCAGGGTCATTCCACGGTTGATGACATGGTCCACTATTGTAGCTCTGATGTCATCAGCAATTCTATTTCTTACTCTTCCTACCCTTCCTCTCCCCCCTCCTCATCTTCCTCTCCCCCCTCCTCGTCTTCCTCTTGCTCCTCCTTGTCCTTGTCGTCCTCTTCATCCTATTTCTTCACCTCCACGTCCTCTTCCTCGGCCTCCTCTACTTCTCACTCTTTCTGCTCCCTCCATTGTACTCCGCACACACAGCTTACCTGTATTATAGTGCTTAGGCTGATTGCAAAGTGAACTAATTATCTAAGAAAGTTTTGACATGTGAAAGTGTGCCAGACAGTTGGCAAATTAGTGTTAATGATAGCCATACATGTGTATACTTTTGCTAGGAGTGTGTTGGAAATTTGGTAATTGAGTGTTGTGCAGTGAATTGTGCCTACAGTTTTGCAAAGTGTGTGTTACAAAATTGCAAACTGAGTGCAAAGCAGTTTTTGTGCTTTTAGTTTTGCAAACTCAGTGAGTGGTTTTGCTATAAGTCTGAATAGTTTTAGAGATTGTGCTACAGGAATCACAGTTAGGGTTTAAGCATTCAGAAAAAACTGTAATAATAACTAATGATTAAATGTACAGTGGTGTTTAAACACATAGTGACTGACAGTCACATAGTGAAGAAGAAATACTCAGTTCATCAAGCCCCCAGCATGCTAGTGCAGAGTCTGTGTTAGATTTTGGTTTATAGTGTTAAACAGTATTCTCTACCACCAGCATCTTTTGGAGTGTTTTATCCCTACAGTAAAGTTTCAGCACATCCACACTGTTGTGGCAGCCAAACAAGTCACTGAAACACCTTCCCGGTTAAATTCCAATAATTTGTCACCCTTAAAACAAATAACATCCTGTTCCCAGCTGAACATATACTGTGATTGTTTATTGGGTGGATGCAGAAGAAAGCACACACTTTGCATCCTTCTTTTCTCTCATGTCACTTTCTTGTGTGCGCTCACAAACAGAACTGATTATGAAATATTAATTTTTCCTTCTCCTCCTCTCTTCCCAGGCTCAGTAGGAACCCACAACCACACAGTTAGATTGGATTGTTTGTCTTGCCATTGCAATCATTAGTAAACATGTAATTTTCTCCCCAATATTAATGCGGTGATCAGCTGCCTTATCAGACTGACAACAGTTCACTGACTTCCCACCTCTTTGCCTGTAGTTGTAAATAAATTATGGAATCATAATTTACAAACGGAACATTTTATATTTCCAACGAGTCTTTGGTTTTCAATAATAACATGTGGTGTTAGGATGACAACTGAGAATCTAGAAGAAGAAAGAAACATGGAGGAAAAAAATTTCAAATAAAGATTTTTCCCTTTAAACTCCATATTTCCATTTCATTTTTATGTAAAGAATGGAAAAAAGAACATATATTAAATGCTGGTATGGCTCATTTTTATACAACAGAAAGTTTAAATACTCCAAGGGACTCCAACTAAATGATGGGGTTGCGCTGATTTATTTTTCCCACTTTTTTACTCCTCTTCATGATTACAGAAGAAAGCCACATAATGTTTTGAAATCTGAAAAATCCATTAATGCTCTTTTACAAATAGCAACCAAATAAATACAAATGTTAAATGTGCTAAATTGATTCTTCAAAAGTTAGAGATGGGGGTTTATTTATGGTCCTATGTCTGTTAACTGATTGATCTGATTAAAGACACCTTGTTAAAGCGTTAGAGTTATTTAAACCTATTAAAACAGTGGACTCTAATTGCTAGTGGATAACTCATCTTGACCAAGGTGGTTAGCAAGAGACAAATTGTTTCTTGGGGATTAAAAATCAATGTCATTTGCGCATAACTGATCTTGGAGCAGTCAAAGGTGATCCACAAGCAGCTTAACTAGTAAACTGTTTCTCTCCATCAAAGAGGACAAGGTTTCTACAGGGTGGGCCATTTATATGGATACACTGTAATAAAATGGGAATGGTTGGTGATATTAAAGTCCTGTTTGTGGCACATTAGTATATGTGAGGGAGAAAACTCCTCAAGGTGGGTGGTGACCATGGTGGCCATTTAGAAGTCGGCCATCTTGGATACAATTTTTGTTTTTTCAATAGGAAGAGGGCCATGTGACACATCGAACTTATTGGTAATGTCACAAGAAAAACAATGGTGTGCTTGGTTTCAACGTAACTTTATTCTTTCATGAGTTTCTGACCACTTATAAAATGTGTTCAATGTGCTGCCCATTGTGTTGGATTGTCAATGCAACCCTCTTCTCCCACTCTTCACACACTGATAGCAACACCGCAGGAGAAATGCCAGCACAGGCATCCAGTATCCGTAGTTTCAGGTGCTGCACATCTCGTATCTTCACACCATAGACAATTGACTTCAGATGACCCCAAAGATAAAGGTCTAAGGGGGTCAGATCGGGAGACCTTGGGGGCCATTCAACTGGCCCACAACGACCAATCCACTTTCCAGGAAACTGTTCATCTAGGAATGCTCGGACCTGCCACCAATAATGTGGTGGTGCACCATCTTGCTGGAAAAACTCAGGGAACGTGCCAGCTTCAGTGTACAAAGAGGGAAACACATCATCATGTAGCAATTTCAAATATCCAGTGGCCTTGAGGTTTCCATTGATATAGAATGGACCCACTATCGTTATACCCCATATACCACACCAAACCATCACTTTTGTTGTTCCAACAGTCTTGGAGGGATCCATCCAATGTGGGTTAGTGTCAGACCAATAGCGGTGGTTTTGTTTGTTAACTTCACCATTCACATAAAAGTTTGCCTCATCACTGAACAAAATCTTCTGCGTGAACTGAGGGTCCTGTTCCAATTTTTGTTTTGCCCATTCTGCAAATTCTGTGCGCCGATCTGGGTCATCCTTGTTGAGATGCTGCAGTAGCTGGAGTTTGTAAGGGTGCCATTTGTGAGTAGCTAATATCCGCCGAAGGGATGTTTGACTAATGCCACTCTCCAGTGACATGCGGCGAGTGCTACACTGTGGGTTCTTGCTGAAAGAAGCTAGGACAGCTACTGATGTTTCTTCATTAGTGACAGTTTTCTTGCGTCCACATTTTGGCAAATCCAACTCTGAACCAGTTTCATGAAACTTAGCAAGCAGTTTGCTAACTGTAGATGGGAGATGGGTGGTCTCGTAGGGTGTCTTTCATTGAAATCTGCTGCAATGACCCGGTTACTGCGTTCACCAGATATCAACACAATTTCGATCTGCTCCTCACGTGTTAACCTCTTCGACATGTCAATGGCTGTGAACAAAGAGAAACATGTAAATAACTCATGAAAGAATAAAGTTACCTTGAAACCAAGCACACCATTGTTTTTCTTGTGACATTACCAATAAGTTTGATGTGTCACATGGCCCTCTTTCTATTGAAAAAACAAAAGTTGTATCCAAGATGGCCGACTTCTAATGGTCACCACCCATCTTGAGGAGCTTGCCCCCTCACCAATGTGCCACAAACAAGACTTTAATATCACCAACCATTCCCATGTTATTACGGTGTATCCATATAAATGGCCCACCCTGTACAATGTGCTTCACACACAATACTTTAACCATTGTCAGTTGGATGTGGGCATATTCATATATCTGTCAGAAATGACAGATGCAACAGATCTGGGGCCCGTTCTTCGTACGTCGCTTACTACATCCAAGATCAAATGACACATCCAAGATCAAATCATCGCGCTAACCGTGAGCTCGCTAATCCGGTTCCCCGAACACACCTGCTGTTGACGATTACTACAGCTGGACGCAGGAATGTGACATCACTGGGTGTCGTAAAAGGGGCTACGCATCGATAGTAGAAACATTGATCGGCAACCCGCTGATTGGTCGGCGAAAATGTCCAAGGGGCGTGCTCGGTATTTTCCGGCAGCAGAGCAAGAACTCATGAGTGAGGGATTTCAGGAGTTTCAGAGTTTAATTAAAACGCAAGAGAACACTGCAAAGGCTGCAAAAGCAAGGAGAGAGGGCTGGCAGAAAGTTGCTGACAAATCAAACTCGTAGGTAATTTAATAATAATAATAATAATGGATTGGGTTTATATAGCGCTTTCCAAGGCACCCAAAGCGCTTTACGATACCACTATTCATTCACTCCCACATTCACACACTGGTGGAGGCAGCTACGGTTGTAGCCAGGCTGCCATATCGCGCCATCGGCCCCTCTGGCCAACACCAGTAGGCGGTAGGGTAGATCTATCATATGACACTATATTGTCCAATATCATATGGCATTATATTATATTATAATATGTTATATTATATCCCCTTTCACATTAGAGCCACAACAGGACCCACAAGAACATGGGAACAAGTAAAAGTGGAATACAGGAGTATTCTACAGAATGGTAATATTTATCTCTTAGATTGCTTTGCGTCTCTTGGCAAGGTAATACTGGCCTGTAATACTCTGTTAGTTTGTTCATAACAGCAACCAAGAAAAGGGCAGAGGAAAAAAAGACAGGTGGTGGTCCTGCACCCCCTCGTCAACAAGTTGGTTAAGTAAATAATACCCTCACGGGAATATCGATATCTCTCTATGAGCACACTGTCGCGCTGAGCTAAAGGATCCTGTCTGTCCCGCAATATACGCTGAATTCTGAGGACTCTCCTTATCAATCTTGCACCTTCCGCAATGGGTTGGTCGCGTATACGGACAGGACATGGCTGCGACAGGCTTCCCAAATCCACCTTCGCTTTTATAGCCGTGGTCTCTCATCTTGATTACACGAAGTAATTTACAATTACTACTCTGAAATATGAATTACATCTGTAATAATCACATACATGTAATAGAATGTTAATAGTACATTTCCCTTTTTTAGGAAATGACCTGTATGTATCTGTGTGAAATCAATAAAAGGATCAAGTGCTGCATTATCTTTAGTTACATTGATAATATTTATTTATGGTGAAACAGTGGAAAAATATCGCTGTTGCTTTCGTATAAATGAAGCGGACATACCTGCGTGGCCGCGATCTAATCCTGTTTACATAAAGTAAACCTGCTCCCGAGCAGGTTTACGCTTACGGCTCTGTTGCTATGACAGCAAGTCCCGGATGAGCTTCGGGGAACCGACTGATCCAGGATCACGCGAAATCGTCAACAATCTAATCCGGCTAACCTACTTAGCGAGGTACGAAGAACGGGCCCCTGATGGTGGATAGTCAAGCTAGCTTTTACAGACAACAACAAACTGCTGCCACAAGATGGCAGTATTTTACATGACGCATTGCAAACAGGCAATACAGAATATTACGTGACCGAATATTGTTCTGAGCATTTAGAATATAGATTACTTTCACTTTGGTAACATTTTGATTGATTTGTATTTTAGATTTCACTGGTCAAGCACAGCTTGGCTTGCTATCCCTCTTGATTGTATATATGTATCTTGTTTCTAAATAATTCCTGCTGTCTACTATTTACATTTTATTCTGACACAGTTGGTGTGGAGCACCCACAGTTTCGCTGTACATGTACAATAACAATAAAGGGCTATTCTAATCTATGCTATTCTATTCTTATGCTGGGTGGCCATGCCCATTGAGTTGGCAAACTCAGAAATCTCTTATAGGTCATGCTATTTAACCTGTCTGTGGTTGCCATGCACCTGCAAGCAGCTTTACATCCCAGCTCTATCCTATGACTCTTAATTTCACACAGTTTCTGTTTTTTATTTTGTTTTTGTTTTGTTTTTTCTCATGTTTGTTTTGTCATTGATGCTTTTTCTGTTCTGGGGTTTTGGTGCTTTCTCTGCCTCCAGCTTTAATTTTAAAATGTGGGGAGGGTTTGCTTTTCCTGTATTTTGGCTTTTACTTCTTCATGTTGAAGAGCAGGAAAGTCTAAAAACAATACAACAAATTACTATAAATGGACATCATAACCTTTCAACAACAGGGTTTTAACCTTTTAATAGTTTATATGAACAAAGTTACAAAACAGAACTGCTCAAAAAAAGAAGTGTAGACAAAACATTGATTTTTATGTAAAAAAAATTATAAGAATCAATGAAGGAAAGTAAACAAAATACTGGCACATTACTTGTTCTACTTTATGAGTACATGGATTTTATTCAGAGATGTCATGATTTCAATCATAGGCCTCTCTGGTAAAAGTGAAGAAGTGATCTGAGCATGTTGAATGGTTAGATTGCAATAAAATATTACATTCTCATTCGCATATTTAACATGTAACATATCAACCAAAATATCTATCTATTCTCTTAACTACTTATCCAATTAAGGATTGTGGTGGGGCTTGAGCCCATCTCAGCTGTCATAGTCTTGGAGGTGGGATTGAACAGATGGGCTCCACCATGACAATATACTATCAACATGTTGCAGTGCCCTGATTTTGTAGAATCAATAATCCAGGCCCCAGTTCCTATCTGATCAGATGTAAACAAATCCATCCGTCCGTTTCACTAAGTATGAAAAAGATTATGTGGCCAGATTACTCTCGGGTCTTAACTGTCTAAATGTTTTATCATCGGATGAGTCATTTAAACTAATTAGGAAATAATGGTGTGATGGTTTATCATGAAGTGCTTATTAAATACAGGTGTGCTCATTTCTTCGCTGTTAACCGAGGAATAGTATTTGTGGTTGAAAAATTACTTATTACATCTTTTGTCTCATGCATTATTTATTCTACTTCTCTGTTTCTCTTCGTGGAGCTACATGATAGACCGTAGCTAGTTTAACAGGTATTAAAAGTGTATATCTCAGAGTGGCCAATTTCATCTGAAATAGTAGGCAAACACAGGTGTTACTAATCACATTAATTAAGCCTTTGTACCTAAACAGAACAGAGCATTCATTAATGTCATTAGTAACACCTGTGTTTACTACTGTGCAATAGGTCTGCTGGCATTACAAGAGAGAGAACAACTCGTGCTATTTATTATACCCTGTGACTATAAAAATTAACCCATGCGCCTTGAATTTCAGTGCACATCTCTGATGCACTCATCTCAAACCAGTCTTCACAACCAGAGCTCAATGAAGTCTGTTGCATACAATTCATGACTGATTACTGTTGATGCTTCCATCCATTATATTTTTACCTGGTGGCTCATTCTTACTAACTTACTGCAATTTAAAGCAGCATGTATAAAGTTTTGATTTTTAATTGCTAATCCCCTTGCATTTGTAAGCAGAATCCCTTTCCTGCACACAATCCCTGTCTTCTGACATCTTCCTTCATACTTCTTTTTGACTGGCATATTTGTCCCTCAGGCTCTGTCCCTGCCCTCCCCAGCTTCCTAATTTTTGATGCACTGTTAGATGAGTGCAGATTACGATGGCCCCCTGCTCCTCACCAAACTCCTTCAATATTAATGAAGACTGATGAAGTGCTAGGGAGCCCCTGTCTTTCAGCCCCAACCTAGATTGGATTGACAATTGCAATTAGCGTCTCCTGAAGTTCATTTCCATCACTTTAATTTGACACGAGGAAGGACAGTGTGGGGTTGGAATTGAGACCATTCAGGGAAAGAAGTCCCGAGGAGAAAGGTTGCCAAGGAAAAATAATGTACAGGAGTTTGACCAGGAACTAGTTTGAAAGCTACACAGGGAGAAAGGAAACACAAGTCCCTAGAACTTTTTTCACATATGTCTCAAATGATTTTCTATAGCTTACTTTTACATTTTTTTCCCTTGCTTTTTGTCATGTACAGCAGCAACCAGAGGGAACTCTGTACTAGTCATATCCACCTTCATACCTGGAAGCTAGGTCTAGGTTGTGATCTCCACTATGCAGTTCCTGCTATCACCAATAAAGTTCAGTATGCTTTTTACTCTTTAGCAAATCACACTATTTCACTTTCCACATTTCCTCTCTCACCTGCAGCAGTCACCAAATGGATCGCTTGTCAGTGCATATGGGAGAAAGATGAATGTGTGCAATATGGGGACAGCGGGACTTGAAAATGAATGACTCCCCATCCTTGTGCGGAAGCAAAAGAAGCAGGAGTTGATAGGCAGAAGTTGATGATGTGTCATGTTTATGTCTTTCCGTGCACGTTGTTGTTGTGTGTATGTCCATATGCATTAAACGGCATATGTCGCTTCGACTGATACGAATTGGGAAATCAGAAAAGTTTATCTTTAACATACTGACATTCATTTTAAACCCTCATTCCCACAAATTGACTAAAGCAAATGATAGTATGTGTGTCTGCAAGTTTGTGTTTATGCATGCTTGTACACCTGCACAGGGTTAAAATAAGCCTCACTGTTCGACTGACACATACATTTTTTCGTTCATCTTCCCACTCTTGGTTTGCCGATATCGTTTTCTTCCCATGTCTTTATGAAATGATCCAAACTGATATAACTGCGAAGTAACAGAAATGTAGAGGTTGAAATGTCAGATGTTTGAAAAAACAAAGAAAGAAAATAAAAACCTCTCTCTACGAGTTGTGTTTGCCATTCCTTAAATTAGCCACTACACACTTTTCCATTAGTATTGACCTGTAGATTCCTGCAGGGCAATAAGAACTGTGCTGACCTATTTTATAATGCGAGTTACTTTAAAAAAAAAAAAAAAAAAAAAAAAAGGAAACCTGCACTGAATCATCAGGATACTGTTGCCCTCAGTGTGGGAAAGCTTTAAGCATG
The DNA here is from genome assembly GCF_057382185.1 of Mchenga conophoros. Taxonomy (NCBI): domain Eukaryota; kingdom Metazoa; phylum Chordata; class Actinopteri; order Cichliformes; family Cichlidae; genus Mchenga; species Mchenga conophoros. The sequence continues at coordinate 26,835,439 of NC_140541.1, forward strand.
TTAAACATTTTGCCTCTGCAGACTTGCATTGCATCTAATAAAGAAACAAACCTTATCCATGTTCTTGTGTTCACTATTTTCTTATAGCAGTATTTTTATTACACTACAACTGATATGGAAGTAGTGATTATTTTCCCTTTTGCTTAATCTAAGTGTTTTCAAATGAGCATTACCACTGAAAATCTTATTCAGCATTAGGCCTTAGTGGCCAGATGTTGCATAGCATTTAAATTAATGTAAAACTCATAACGTATATTTTTATGTCCTGTCAACACCCTGCCTTCCTTCTTTCCCTTCAACATTTAATTTGTGAACGTGTATGGGTAGTTTTGCATCCCCATCCTTTATTGTTGCAAGCTATATGTAAAATGGGACTTTTATTGGGACATGGAGTAGGACAAAATGTTTCTATTGATAGATGGAAACACGCTAACACCAACAGTCTGAGAATCAGTATGACAGCAGCGAGATCACTAATTTAATGTAATATCACCCATAAGCATTCGCTCCTGAAACATTGTGTCTTAATTTGTTTACATCTTGCCAAATTGATAGCACTGAAAAAGTCCCTGGTTAGCTATTGGCAGCTAGTGTTGATAATGTACCCATGAATATATAAACAATTATCACTTGATTATCTTGTAAACCTGATGATACTCCAGCAAGTTTTGAAATGTCACTGGAGATAATGATATCCTCGGGAAATTCATGGCACGCAGAGTCATACTAATCATACTAATACTTATTTCCTGTTTGTCTGTTGTGATTTGTCTTCACTGGAATTAAAACGAGCATCATCTGTGACTCAAAACGACCTCACACAGCATCCTCATGTTTCTTCTCTGTTCTGCCCTTTGTGCCTTTATATGCAACTCTACACGGGGCTCTTTTTTTTTTTTAAAAATCTGTTTGTTCGTCAACTTCCATGTTTGCATTTATTTTATCATGCCAGATACCTGTATCTATTGCAAACCAAATGACCTCATTTCCAGATGCTTAAATTGTGGAATGATGTGTTAAATTACATAGTAGCGCTCGGAATATTTCATTTCCCCATCTCCCCCAATAAAATACAAATTAGACTTTCCTTCATCCTTACTCTATTGTGATTGAATGGTAATCTTCAGAGTGTATAGGGTTAAATATATCTAATTGTAATGTCTCCTTTGCCATGCATCACCAGACTAAAGCAGTAGCTTCCAGTCATTTAGAAGCTACTGCTTGAACTGCAAGCTGTCTTGGATTAGATGGTGTGGAAGATGCATGAGACTTTCTCACTGCACACACACACACACACACACACACACTGTCACACCAGAGGTGATAGTTCTTATCGTAACATAGCAGTGCCACACTGAATAGAGAGGCAGTCGAGAGGAGAAGCAAACTGGGCTGTGACAATAGCCCACCCTGCTTCTCTGATGCCTTTCAAACTTCATATCTGCCTCCCTCTGCAACTTGCCTAAAAAAAGAAGTGAATGATATGGACCAGCTTCTCAGGAGGATCGAAATCAATTTCTACCCACTGCGACTTAGATTGGGGAGTCCATTTGAATGGCTAGTGTTAAGATGGGCAAAGTAAAATTGCTCCTCTGGAACCGGTCTCCGTCCTTGTTTAAATAAGAAAAAGAAAACTTAATTGATAACAGTATTTATTGAAAACAACCAGCAGCACATGTAATCCTGCCTGGTTTTATTTACACCCCCAACCTCAAACACACTTACATTATACCTGCCATCATAAGTTTATGCATGCTAATAAGGGACCGTGTGGTTTTGCCTTGTTGTTGTAAGACAATACCTTCTCTCTGCCTGTTTGTCACGCTCTTATTATTTTGGTTGCTCAAACTTTTTAAACCACAATCTCCTGCTGGTTACACTGGACACATTAACAGCATGAGTTACTATTGAAGTGGGCTTACTTATTCTTAATCTCCACATTTCCTGAGATTGCTGCCATCTAATATACACTAAGACCTTTTTGTGTATTTTGTGTTGCTTTCAAAGAAAGACAATACATTTCAGATAAATTAAAAAGCAGTATCAACAAATACAGCAAATATGATATGCAACAACCATTATTTTAGATTATTTTACATGGAATACATATAAACATCACATTGTACTACATAAATGGCCAGGTTGGAGTAAGATGAAGCCTTGGTTTAGTAAAGGCTGTTGGTACACCCAGGAGGTTTATAATACTTCCCTGCATTTAAAAGTGTGTCCCATTAACTCTGTCACTATGTTAATGTGAAACGCTATCATCAGGTGTTATTCCAAAAGACTAAATTTCCTGCTCTTCCACCTTTAATTCTCAAACCATACATGCATTTTTTTTCATACACAAGTTTGGTAAAAACAAAACTAAAACAAACAAACACAAAAAAAGAAACCCCAAAATGTATTGAAATCAGTATTATACTTTTAAGTTTTTTAATGTCTCAAGTGAAGTTACTTTAACTCATTGTTAAGTTTACATTAGAGAGTTTTACTAACTCTCATTTTACTCCATTAGATGTCATTTGTAATCTTTTATTTTTAAAATCCCAAATCATTTATCTGTTTATTTGTTTAGTAAGCATTTAATAAAAGATGATAGTCATAATTGGATAAATAAATACACCACTACTGATAACCAACAATAATACGCCCTTGACTTAATTATAAGAGCACATAATGTGGGTTTAACTGATTTTGTTTGTTTTTGTTTGGTTATTAATTTCTTTATCTATTTGTCTATCTTTATTGTTAGTAGTAAGTACAAAAGTAAACAGTAAGAAATTGCAGCAAATATAAGAAATTAAAACCTATTTAAAGAAGATATGATCTATGAAATATTAAGTCTCACATGCAATGAGATGAGAGCTGTTTGTTTTTGTGCACCAAATTAATTGACAAACCATAGCAGTGACATTCTCTCTCTGTGTCTCCCTCTCTGTCTTTGACTGAAACATTAGTTAAGAACAGACACTGGGCTTTTGTAGGAACATATACCTACAGACCAGCCCCAGTAAATTCCCCTCTTTTGCTTCCATATCATTACTTTTCTGTACCATTACTCATGCAAAATGCCAGCCTTCTGTACTGAGCACAGGTGTTACCGTAGATGTAAATCTGAGGAATTGCAGAATCTTTCGGTGTGGACATGATAAATGTGGAATGTTTAATCAGATTATAGCTGCGATTTTGAGTACACAAGTTAAGTTAGTTAATTTTCGCTCCAACACTCCACTCCAGCTTCCTGCATTTAAATTTAAACTGAGACTAATAAGTACTCAGTATCTTAACCACCAAAGCCGTATTCCTGCCGAGTCCAGTCAACAAGAGCTACACACATTAATCACGTTACCTGAATATCTTATTTACCCACTACACTCCTGTATTAATTTCTCCTCTTTTCACTTGTGTTCTATATGTGCAAGTGTTGCTTCCCTTTCCATTTACATCACTGCACTCTTCTGCCCCCTCCCCAGAACTCCTTGCACTAACTACTAAATGTTTGAATAAAAACTCATTAGAATTACATAGCCATTTAGCTAAGTGACACGGGGTGTAATTGCACCATCCATCAATTGCAATGTAATAACACACTCGGAGGAGCTAAATGTTTATTAGCCGTCAGACAATTTCACCAGTGGGTTTTGGGAACAAGTAGCCAGAGGCGATCATGTGGGGTGGCCTTTGGTGTTGTGGGAGGGGAGGCTGAGAAAGGGGAAAGCCAAATTGACTGGGAAGTGATGGCAACAAACTATCAAAGACAGACAAAGTATCACTCTGTTGCTGGTTACACTTAAACAGTTAAACATACAAAAATATTAAGACAGTATGTTTTGGATGCACATCAGTGATATCTGATGTGTTCACTCTCTACAAATATGCTAACAAACTATGTGACTTGTTTTTATCTTTATATATTTTTTACATTTTCAATATAAATTTTGCGAGATGATGATCAATGTGAAAAACCTTCTGGAGTATATTGTCACTTTTAAAAAATATTTAAAATTTAATTGAGTTACAGAAGGACTGTTGGTGCATGTTTCACCCTTGAACCTCAAATCACATTCTTCTTAATTTTTGTGTAATTGGTGGTTTTACTGCCCTTCAGGCATTCAGTCATTGGCTTTTCAAAGCTACTTTACGCCTTTATCGACACTCATTTTTGGAGCTTTACTTGTTCACTGGCCCTGATCTGATTGAGATGACCTGGATCTTTTATAAATAATTCTCACTTGATTATATCCTCCTTGTGTACTCTCTGCCAGTCAGTCAGTCAGTCTGCCAGTGATGGCACCTCTGGTGTGTTTCACTGTTCTGTAGGCATCTTCAGCATGTCTCCTCCACATCATTGTCTTCTGTGTGTCAGTGGAGTCATGCTCAGCTTGTTTTACAACATATGTCCTGTTTCAGCCACTCTCACTTGGTGGGCCCTTGCTTGGTCAGTCAATGTGGGACTTGTTTGTGCTGGGAGGGCGGCAAATAAGGAGTTTCATTATTTGGGCCGAAATAGAGACAAAGCCTGCTATAGCCAAGTCTAGCTCTTGCCCATGCAACATTTCCATTATGTCTTCCAAAAGTACAGCTGTGTTATCTGAGGAGGAATCACAAAGGAAGCCAAGAGCTTAGACACAAAAGTGACAGAGGTGGTGGGTGATAAAAGGTTTGTGTTTGGGGGGGGGCTCCGAATGATTCAGATACTTCCTCTAAGTAGATGAGAGAATAACTTAATTGCTCATTGAGTTGATGACAGTGTTTTATGCAGATAATATCCCTTTGCATGACAGTGCCATAGTGCAGATAAAGGAGCGGCAAAAGAGAAGGGGAAGAAAGGAGACTGAGTGTATAGAAAAGAGAAACATAAAGAAAAAGAGCAAGAGATAGAAAATTAGAAAGAGAGTCTCTTTTAGTATAATTGCAGCTTTTACCATGAAATGAATGCATTGTGTAGAGCTAACGGTGGCAGCTCCACCCATGTGAGCCATCGTGTCTTTATCACTAATGGACCAGTGACTACTACTGTAATTACGTAGGCTTTTGTCTAGCCCTTTGCACAACTATCTTGGAAGCGAAAATTGGTCTGACTTTTATGGCTCTTTTACTGACATCTACGGTATATCGGCAAGCTCTAAAAAGAGGACAAAGCAAAAGAGCCATGCTAATAAAGAGAGAGGGGTAGAAAAGAGGTAATAAAGCTAAGATGGAGAGAAAGGTCATACAACAAGTTGGATTAATATTTATGATGATTTCTCAGGTTAATGACATTTCATATTTAGTCAGGGGCACCATAATTGAAGATAATGCAGACAGACCAATTTAATTCAGCACTGGCGAGTTTCTCTATTGTAACACCACACCTGTTACTAAACACCAGGCCCAAATTGTAGAATGGATTAAAAGTGCTTACACTAATGTACAGCATGCTACCCTTAGCTTGCTCATTTAACTGCTTAAGCAGTATGACAGCATAACTTCTGAGCTGAATCGTTAGTTAATTCAATTGTTTTATGGGAGAAAAGAGAAAAGGGGACTGTGTATAAAAATGAGTGCAATTCCAAAATATATCTGCGCAAGTCCTCAGTCGTCCAGGACATTGTAGCCTTGAAGCCAGCTAGACTTCTTTAGGTTTGTGAAGATGTTTTGCCTGTCATCCAAAAATTCACTAGGTACTTCAGTTCTAAAATAGCTATTGAGGTCAGCTGAGGCAAAATGTGAGTAAGGGTTGAAACACCTAGGAAGGAATCTCAAGACTGCATTGTAGGTGGCTGATAGGTAGTGTCGTAGGCCACCACCTCTCAGAGATGAAGAGCCTCTGGAATGATAGATAAAACTTCTTTTTAAGCATTAAGGATTCCTAAAGAGCAAACTGAGACTTCACTTATGATTTCTTGATTGTTTGAAAATCCACTGTCGTTGTGCACCAATACAAAAAGGAACTGTAACTGTACAAATGTTTATGGCTCTATCTGTTTCTGACAAGAACTGACATATACTCAGTACCAGACCTAGTGTTAGAGCAAAGTTAGCTGTTAGACGGGTTAGTCAGCCAATCTTTCAGCCATGAAATCTGATAAAGCCCTAAGTTGGCCATTCATATCATTGAATTCCAGCCAGGTTCAAGTCTGTCAGGCTTGCACTTTCCTAGAAGGGGAGAAACTCAGTGAGGTAGATGAAAACAATCACATTGCATTGGAACTCTTAAAACCACAGAGAATATCTCTACATCTTTTTTTCTCTTTGTGATCTAGTTAACTTTTCACCACGTCGTACTTAAGGTACTCATACAGGATATGTCCATTAAAACAGTTTAAATATTCATCACTCTGTAGCCCGGTAACGGTTCCCAACTTGTTCTCCCATGCCCATTCTGCACAAGAATAAACTTTTCAGAACTCCAGTTCTCTCACAAAGGTACACAAATACATTTATGCATAGCTATGTAGTAAGTTGGCACTGCTTCTGTCTCCACGGAGAAAACATTATCTCTATAGATCATCTCCAAAATTATGAAAAAATTAAGTTGCAAGTCTTGAAAGGAAAAGAAATACCAGTTACTTTAAATTCGATTGTTTAATTCTAAAAAGTCTAAAGCAAGAGACCTTTCTCACCAGCATTGTGAGAATCCTTGTAGAGCACAGATATAACAGTACAGACTTAATCACCAATGGAAATGAAGGTACATTATATTCTTTGCAATTCCCAAATGAGGATGTTACTGGCGCTGCTGTCACATTTTAACTGACCAAAGCATCAGCTGATCCAGTGTTTCATTAAATAGTTTTGCTACGGTCTATTGAGTCTTTACACAGCCGTTACAAGAGCCTGGTCCACAGAGCCGGCAATAAGCCGGAGTAGTTTCTGTTGCGTGTTGGGCTCTGCCAGGGCTGCCCTTTGTCACTGATTCTATTCATAATTTTTATGAACAGAATTTCTAGGCATAGCCAAGGGGTGGAAGGCTTCCACTCCGGTGGTCTCAGACTCTCATCTCTCCTTTTTGCAGATGATGTAGTTCTGTTCGCTGCTGTTCGGTGACCTCCAGCTCGCACTAGAGCAGCTTGCAGCCAAGTGTGAAGCAGTGGGAATAAGAATCGCCTCCAAATCTGAGGCCATGATCCTCATCCGGAAAAGTTTAGGAGTTCGGCCGGCCAGGAGGGGTTCAGAGTAGAGCAGGGGTGTCAAACTCAAATACACAGTGGGCCAAATTTCAAAACTGGAACAAAGTTGTGGGCTAACATTAATATTTATTGAAAAAAAAATCTTCCTCCAGATATAAGAATGAATCTTTTCTTATGGACTCAAACAAGTTTAGCTGAACAACTGAATATGGAACAAGCAAAGCTTAATACTAAACAATATATATATTAGCTGTATAATACCAGTAGGCCAGCTCTAATAGTAATTTGGTATGGCTTCGCGGGCCAAATGTAATTAGGCTGCGGGCCAAATCTGGCCCGCGGGCCAGAGTTTGACACCTATGGAGTAGAGCCACTCCTCCTCTACATCGAAAGGAGACAGTTGAGGTGGTTTGGGCATTTGACAAGGATGCCTCCTGGGCACCTCCTGGTCGAGGTGTCCTGGGCACCTCACCCAGGAGACCCCACAGTACACCCTGGACACGCTGGAGAGATTATAGCTCTCGATTGTCCTGGGAATGCCTTGGTGTTCCCCCGAACAAGCTTGAGGAGGTTGCCGGGATGAGGGAGGTCTGGGCTTCTCTACTCAGGCTGCTGTTCCACGACCCGGCCTTGGATAAGCAGAATAGAATGGATGGATGGATAAAGCCTCAGCAAGAATATTCTAATTTTATCTGCGCTTCAGTTGCTATAATTAACTAAAACCGAAAGCTCTCTACTATAAAGACATTTTGATTTCTTAACTAAAGTCCTGTACGTTTTTTTTTTTTGTAAAGGTATGTGATAATCCAAGTTACTTACTAGAATGAAAACAAATAATTGCCACTAGCAGCTTTCTTGACTAGCAGTATTACATGTCCCTCAGTACCGTGAGAATTAAGTTTTACTTACTGCAAACACAATATGTAACATTTGTTTTATTGCTGAATGTGATCCGTAAGCAGCACGCAGGGAGTCACATCTATTCACTACCCTGCTCTAATTCTACCATAATACTTTAGCATCTTAATTAAACATGATTGTTATCTGGGTTTGTTTAATTCTTAGAAACACTGATGGGTATTGCTGCCAAATATAACTCCCAGGAGTGGATGGAGTCACTCAGTTATGTGTGTGTGTGTGTGTGTGTGTATGTGTGTGTGACAAAGCGATAGAGTAAGAGAGGGGGAGAGAGAGAGGGAACAGCCAAGTGGGTCAGAAAACTGATTTCTGGGTTCCCTGTGGAGACAGCAAGACCTTTATCTTCAATTTCACAGATTTCCTCTGTGGTCAGAATAAGAGGCCACATCACCTATTTCTCTTCCACTCTTATACTTGTTTTATTGGGCCATCCCTTAACTCAGACAAGTCAAAAGAACAGATATAATGGGGGTTTATTTATGTAGTTTTTGTCAGACATGTCTCGCTGGCCTTTCGTTCTCTGTCTTTATTGATACTTATTTGGGCTTTCATATTTTTGATATCACCTGCTGTCTGGTATTTCTGTTTTAACTTAAACATACATATATTGCCCTTTCACAGTGAAATTTCAGTATTACAGAACATTAAAGTGCAGTATATTTTTGCAGTATATTTGTCCCTGATACACATAATAACATTGCATGCTACTGCTACTTACTTTGTATAACACTGTAATATCATCAAACTGATCAATTATGTTTTTGAGTTACACACTATGAATTGCTTATCATCTTAAATATTCTTCACAATTACCATCCAGTGCAGCACACAGTGCAGTAAATAATGAGACACACCTGGTCATTAAATGTTTACCTCTTTTAAGCTATTAAATGATAAACTAACACATGTGGAGTTGTATAGTATGGATGGATGGATGGATGGATGGATGGATGGATGGAGTTGAAGAGTGGGCAGTATGTGCATGGATGAAAGCTTTGTGCTTTACTGGTAGCCAGGTTGATCAAATAGTAACACACAAAGATTTTCATTTAAGATGCGTTCCTTGCTTAAAAACAAAAAACATACTCCCATGTTCACTACCCAAGTGAAGGCTTAGTAGTTAGCCTCAGCTGACTCTAGCAGCTTTAACAATTGCCAAATGACATCACCTTAAACCAGGCACAGACACTACAGTGTATTTTCTTTTTCTTCCCTTTTTTTAATCTGTTATTATGGCCTCTGTGTCAAATTAGAGTTATACAATCATATGACTCAGAATACTGTAGGGTCTTTACCTTACAGAATGAAGTGCCTTGAAGTGACTGTTAATGTGATTTGGTGCTATATAAATAAACCCAAATTTGACTGAATTGAATTGAATCTTGCCTTTTGGTGACTCACAAATATGACAGATGAATCATCGTGCTTGCTGCCTTGTATGACAATTTCCAGGGAAAAAATGGAAACTGACAAAAGCAACTGAAGTGGCATTCAGCTGCTATTCACTTTTACAGTTCCATCTTGCTAAGAGGTGTTTAACATAAGGCCCAAGGGTCAAAATTGGGCCAACAAAGACTCCAAGGTGGCCAGCTGGACAGTTTTGGAAAATGTGGAGAACATAAATTTATGGATTTTTAATAATATTTGTATAGGATTTACAGCTTTTCCTTCCAATAAAGCCCTCTTCCACAGCCGTTCATTCTACACAAAAGAAAACTTCATTTTGTTCACCTTCTGACATTTTTAATAATCAGCAAAAACTTTTTTTCTATAAACACGGGGCAGTCTGGGCAGCGAGCTACCAGAACATCTTCTAGAATTTTCCACGTATATCATGTAGAAAAACTGAAAAGTCCTGTTTAAATTGTACTTCTTATACTAATATATCTCATTGATTGAATGTGTAGTGAAATAAATTCTTTTGATGTTACGCTTACATTTGTCCACAGTGCAGAAAAAAAAGTTTGGACTCTGTGCTTTTATGGGCCAGCCTTACAGGGAACCATCATGGTAGACATGTTGGTCTTTCAGTAGCAAAAAAGAAATAAGTATGGATCCAAAATAATAAGGACATGAAGGATCAGTGAGAAATAGTTCAAATTACAGATTTTTGTTCCTAAACATATAGAGAAGTAAAATGGATGACATCAGCATGGTTAGAGCCTATCGTGAAGCATGAAATCTTTTTTTTTTACTAAGTGTGATAGCTGTTTGATGGATAAAGTGCTGCATTAGGTGACCTCCACAATCACCCATCCTAAACCCAAATGCACTGCACTCTCATTGCACTGTTGCACTCTAGTTGTGCCTTCAGTTGAAATCATGGCAAATTCAGCAAATAAATGGAACCTCCAAAGATTGATTCTGTTCATCTGGACGTAGCGTTTTGTGGGACAGACGTTTCGTCACTCAGTGACTTCTTCAGTCCCAGCTGACTGCAGGTTTCCCCAATCTTATAACCAGCACATTTGCATAATGACTGAAACCAGCCCACTGACTGAACAATGGGCTGGGAGGTCAGTTCCTTAATCAATTATGCAAATGTACTGTCTATAAGATTGGGAAAACCTGCAGTCAGCTGAGACTGAAGAAGTCACTTGGATGAGTGACGAAATGTTTCTCCCACAAAACACTACGTCCAGATGAACAGAATCAATCTTTGGAGATTTACTTACCTGGATGATTGAGCATGCATCAAGACAAATAACTGGAAGCAATGATATAACAATGGCATTGTCTGTATGGGAAATTAACATACTGAATGCCCCAGTAAAGGCCCTGCTAAAACAGACAAAAAGCGCAGTTGCAGTTGCCATGGTTGATAGTTGAACTACTGTGATAATGTCTTTGATTTACTCAAAGAAAGCAGCTTTGCAGGTGGATGATAAGCGACTGTAAACAAGTTGAGATTGATTGTAATTGCTGCCAGTGTTTTCATGACACATTATGTAAACAACACATTATGTAACCAACACCATCAACTTTTAATACTAACAGATCTTAGCACAATTCCTATCCTGGATAAGGGGATCTACAAATTCCCATACTGAGATCTCACCTTTAACGTGGCCACTGCCTCTTCTACTCCTGTCCTCCTGAATTTATTGAGCCGCGAGGCCCATCAACTTTTATTAGCTAATAATGCTGTTAGGGCCATTAAGTGTGGCCAAGACTCACCCAGAGCAACACTTAACAGTCCCTGTGGGGTGCTACTTGAGGACTGAAGTAACAGGACCACACTGTGACAACCCCACTGCACCGACGTGTCTGAGCAGATTTCTAATTTGATGTTGCTAAGACCAGCGCAGCTCCCCCAGAGGGTGATTGGTATGTCACTTAAATGCAGCAAAAACGCAAATATTCACTATTTTAGATAAAACAGTGATTGCCCTTTCCATTTTGAAATTTCTTAGAAGGAAGGCTATAGTCCACCCAAGGATTCTACAATGTGAGAGCTGTTTCTCATATGTACACAAATGCAAGTGAAAACAACAAACACCCTGTAATTCTTACTTTTAGATAATTTCTAGGCACCTATAGGATTGCCCTGAAGCTTCTTCAAAGATGCCTAGAACTCACTTAGGGACTGACTATTTTCTATGCTTCTGTGGACTGCAGATGATTTAAAGATCCTGCCGGCACTCTTTAGATTGCTACACTAAAATAAGGGCATAATGGAGCCTGGTTACTCCCATAGCCGTGGGTGTTGTTTTTGTTGTGTTGTGCTAGGTCCAAACTCTTAGAGAATGGTTAAAGGATGGCCCCTGTAGATCAAAGCAAAAATATAATCAACTGTGAGAGAGAGAAAGACCTCTACTTTATCATGTCTCTTTGCTCAGGGCTGAAAACGGACTGCTGCTGAACTAAGAGTTGATAAAGAGAAAGAAAAACGGAGGGTACAGTATGTGTTCTGTGCTTGGTTTTAGAAATAGGTCATGTGGTCTGTTTTGATGAGTCACATGGCCAACACTCATTTAAAAATTAGGTTCATTTTAATAGTGCAGGTTGTTGTGCAAAAGGATAATGAGATTTTTCAGTCACTCAAAGAATATCCATTTCGTATATATATTTATTCACACAAGCCTGATTATTAGAATCGTAGACAAATGCAAAAGTTAAAGTAATAATAATTTTAAAAAAGATGGTTAATGGGTTAAGTTGCTGTCAATATTTCCAAAGTAGGAATTTATTTTGAGTGTCACTGCAATTAAATAATTAGCACCTCAGCAATAATGACATTTAGAGCGGCTACAGGAGTACCTACCACCCCAGCACCCTCCTCCCACACATCCTTGTAGGGAAGTGTGGGCAAGTGATTACTCTCGGATTAAGACTTGCCTTACCGGCAGATATGTGTGGCATAATTAAATAATGGCTGCCTCACCCGAACAGTCCCAATGCATATGGGCTTCCCAACGTCGTCAGATCAGCACAATATTAACCATGACACAGGCGTAACCAGCCCGGTAATTAATGCAGTGAATCAATTACAAATTAGTCAATTTGGAGAATTCCCCACTGGAGTCCACTCATTACCAGTGCTCTGATGGAGTCGCAAGTTTTTCTCTTGGGAAGTGGTGTCACTTCATTGCTCTCATTTTCTATCTGTCTTTATCTCTTTTCTGAAGGTAGGCTTCGGAAGACAAATGGAGGATGAAATTGATGCTGCCTGCTGCTTAGCTTTGCATTGCAATTTAAAATGTCAGCTACACAACATTCGATTATAGGTACAACTGGAGAAGAGCATTAAGCTAATCAAAGTTAATGAGGACACCTTTACAGGGGTATCCTAAGTACAAATAGGCTGTCTACCACCAAGCTTTGAAGACTTTGTACTATACAAGCACATTTTTATATAAACCTTTAAAAGGCAGTTGTAATATTGATTTTGCCCATTGTTTGTGTTTTTTATTCTGCACATTTCCTTATAACATTCAATAATACTGTCAAAAGTTATACAGCAAAAGTGATGGTCGTCTACTGTATTACCATACTTCCGCTATCCACTGCCCCTAAATGATAGTGCAGTGGCCAAATTACAGGAATTATATAAAGTATACCTAACTAAACGGGTATTGAAGGAAAGTGGTAGCATGAATTATATGCCTTTCTCTACACACTCTGTATTGATGGTTCTCATAGCATAGGATAAGGTGAACACCACACTATTCATTTCCCTGCCAAAAGGTGGGAATGACAGAGGGCTTTCTAGCTCAATTCAGGAACTGTCAGGGAGGTGAAATGGGAAAGACTGCCATGATGAGAGACAGCAAAAGAGGGTATGGATGTGTGTGTATGTGTGGCTGTGTATACTTTTTCCTGCCCACAAGTCCATGAAAGGCAAGGAGCGTTCAGTAAACACAGCAGATTAAAAAAATAAAGATAGACATTATATATTACCCAATATAAAATTCAGTAATGTATTTTTTAATAAATAATTTAACATTGCTCTTTGTTTTTTAAATGCATTGTTCACTAACATAAATGAAGGAAGAAAAATAGAGGAAAATATTTTAAATCCACTCCAGTACATCACCACCCCCAATTATGATCTCAGTGATAAACATAAAGTGAAATCAAAGCTATTAGACAATGAAAACTGAAAATGCATCAGCTTCTTAAAAGTAAGCTGCTGAGTGGCAGAACAGATGTACTGAGTTGCTATATACTGAACAGGTGGGTGTAAAATGTTTTACAGGGATTGCAAAGTCTTTGTGGACTTTCATTACACACCGTAAATGAGTTTGGCTCAAAAGTCTAATGCTTAAAAATAATAATAATAATAATGGAAAGCAATGACAGCAAACATTAATCAGAGCTGTTGCTGTAGCTCCTTAACTTGGCCAAAATTCAGGAAAGCAGGACTCCTTCAGCACGAGCAGTGATGGCAAACTAGCACTGACTTTCCATGACACTTGCAAACAGTAATAGTATTTTAGTTGGCCACTGTGGCACAAGTTTGGTTATATTTTATTCTTTTAGATTTTTAGGATAATCAGTGAGTCTCAGAAATACAAATTTTGTGTTTAATTATGTTAAAAGCCAGTCAGTATCATATCTGATCAAAGTACCAACTGGCAGAAACACTGATCTCACAGTTTTGATGACTGATAACTGCAATATGCCCGACATCTGCATCAGAACATACCCAGAATAAGGTCATTTTTATTTTTAACATGTTCATTACATAATTATTTAGTGTAACAAACAGTCAATATACTGGATGAAAACAAGACAAAGTGAAAAATAAAAGGAAATAAAATATTGATTTTCTCTCGGTTTACTTTCCTAAGTAAAGCAAGAGGAACTGTGTCATGATTGTTGTGCGAGCTTTGACTAAGGGAGGTGAGTTAGATAAGCTGAGAGACATGACCAAATGTGCCACCTCCATCTATTACTACATCAGCAAAGTTGAACCTTTTGCTTTGTCCATAAGAACAAAAATAAAAGGCAGACGTTGTAACAGTCTAACATATGTCCCTTTTTCTGTTCAGACACCGCAAACATCTGAATCAGTGTCTGACCAAAAATCTGCGTAATAATTTTTAAGAAAATCACCACATGTCTCATACAGATGAAAAAAAAAACATTCCAGATAAAAAAGAAGCATCAGAGTCCTCAGATGCTGCATTTAAATAAATGCTTTATATTTATTGATCTTATATTTAGGATGAGTAAATACATACTTGTTTTTGTATATTTCTGTGGTAGCCCAGTTTGTGCTTTTTACACATTCACATTGTTCTCAGATCTTAGCACAATAGCCTGGAAATCATAAGGCTACAGATACAATTTAGTCTGACACCCTCTTAAAACACTAGAACCAGAGATGGTATTGCGGTGATGAGGGTATTGCAGTGGACCTGTTAGTTTTGCTACATCACAGTTTCCTATCCGGGGTCTACTAAATTATTTTAATAAAAGTTCTGTCTGACCTATGTAGTACACATGGGAGATGCACTGTATATCTGAAGAACTGAAAGAGGCTCAAGACACTTGCCCTAATGGCATAGTATGTAAAATATAGGATTGGACACAGACCTATGATAGCCACATTTAAGGGAAATTGAAATAAGCTGGCCTCATCTTATAAGTTCCCTCTGTGAAAGCTTAAACCGCAGGTGTCGAACTCCAGGCCCCGAGGGCCCGCGTCCTGCAGGTTTTATATATCGCCCCGGGTCAACACACCTGAATCAAATGATTAGTTCATTACCAGGTTTCTGGAGAACTTCAAGACATGTTGACGAGATAATTTAGCCATTTAAATCAGCTGTTATGGATCAAGGACACATCTAAAACCTGCAGGACACTGGTCCTCGAGGCCTGGAGTTTGACACCTCAATGCCAATATTGTCAAGAAAGTTGTGAGAGATTTCTTTTCTACTTATATAACCACCTTTCCTGAAAATACACCATAGACCAAATAGAATTATGAAAATGCTTTCTAAGAAATTCTGGCTCTCCTGGATTAAAATGAGATTGTACGTGTACTCGATTTTCATACATTATGCGTTACCGTTTTTCAATCCATTTCTCTTTCTTCATATGATTGTTTCACTGTTTAGCCTTTCTTTCCTTCAGAATTTGAGGATGGTGTATTCTGTCAATGATGCATTCACCTTACAGGGCTTTTTTGTCATCATGCTTGACAAGTCGACTGTCATCCTGTCGCAACCAATGACACTCCAACTGAGTACTACACATTGCCTCTCCGTACATCACTCTGAACAGGGACTTCTCAAAGTCACCCATTCTTGCCAATCTCATTAGCCAGCAACAGCCAACCCAAATATCAACCACATGCCAAACCCACACTTGTTAGTAACAAATATCAGTTTATGATGTTTTATCTTGCATTCAGTCGTCATAAAATTATTTGTAACTTTGTGATTTTTTTTTATTTCAGTACACTTAAACTAGTTTTTTTGCTTTGTTATAAAGATAATATAATATTTTCCCTCTGAAATCCTCACTTGTGCTTGAGTAAAGTAGTATTCCTAGAAAACAGCTGGCATTCTCCCACTGTAGAGGCAAAGGAAGGACGTGGAACGCCAACAGAGAGGTTTCAAATCTTTCATGTCACTTGTTCTTTTGGCTTTTGTTACCACTGTTAACAACAAAAAAAATCTGTCTAATCTCACACAAGAATGCCTTTGTACAGCCACACAGGCATCATCATGCACACACACACTAACAGATACACACGTTTGCACACGCAGACACACACATAAGCACAAGACAAGTGGTGTAAGAAACACAAGTGAGAGTTTCTCTTCATCGTCAAAGATGAGTCATCATAATCAACTTGCCAAGGCAATAAAAGATACTTCTGTGATTCCGATACATACACTGGTGTGCATACTTCCACACAAATACACACATACATCAAAGGCAGTATCACCTGCAGGTGTTTGAAGTGGCTCATATTGGGTTTGAGCCACTCCAGAAGGATTGAGGTATTACTGAGGAGCTGGTGGGTTGTAGGTGGGCACTTGGCACGGCAACACTTCTGAGGCTGAGAATGAAAAAAGGATACCAGTTTCACCAGGGCCACTTAATGGGATGGCGTCGCAACATCATATTATAACCGATTTAGGAAGTCATTTGCCTTTATTCACAATAGAGTTAATTTCAGAAATTATTGTCAAAACAGTAGTAAAGCACTATGGGACAACTGCCAGCCAGTAATATTTCCATTATATGCCAGTTCCACTGAAGGTGATCTCCTGGAAAAAGTCAGGAGGTTTTCTTACTTACATTTGTAGACACTTCATCCGATTCTGTGTCTGTGTACAAATGTGGATGTGAGCTCAGGCAGAGGATTTAAGCAACCGATATGGAAATAGAGGATGGAGGCTTAGCGATGCAAACCTTAAGCCCACCCCCAGTGCACTTCTGTGTATCTGACTTCAGTGACCGCAGCCCTGCAGAGCACATATCTTTGCCTCAATATGTATGGAAATGAGAGGCAATCGTGCTAACGTGTGTTCAGTGTCTTCAAACATGCTAATGGTGCCGATGTCCTCCACCCGCAGCCTAACATTTCACCTTTTCCTCACACCTTTTGGTTTACTCTCTGTCTCTTCTGACCTGGAACAGGTATGTTTTTAATTATGCGTAAGAATACACGTAAGACTAGCCTAGTCCACTCGTCTGAGCTTCTCCTGCAGTGTGCAGAAGAAAATCTTCTGCTCTTTCTCCTTCCTTCACTGACTCTACCCCCAAAACCTCCCTCTCTTCCTTTTAGAAGTCAGGGATTGAAGGACTCGATTTCAAAACTGTGCACGTCTCAGTGACTCAAGTGAGGTTTTTGTTCCGCTGCCACACTTCCGTTCACAAATGCTCCAGCGTAGGGAGGAGGGAGAAATCCCTGTTAATCTAGTGAATCTGGCTCTCTAGGTCTTTTTTGTTCACTGTTGCTGAGATCCTGACGCATTGATCTCTTAGGAGGCATGTAGGGTGTGTGGTTGGATGAACTGAAAAGTTGCTAGAGGGAGTCTGACGTCCAACTGTAGACATAATCTCTTTTTTTTTAAAAAGCTGTCTTTATTCACTTAAGAGATTGCAGATGATCAACAGTTTGCACTGACCTCTTTGAATTTATAATGATGCATTGGTATAAATAATTACTTGTGTTACTTGTGTTAAGATTAAAAAGAAATCCTGAAAATGCATGCAAAGACCATTGCAACTTAGATTTCTGGAAGATGTGGCCCACGCGCCTATCGACACACTGAAGAGCTATTTTTATTGGTAGAAATCCAGGACAACATTGTGTCATGGTGTTATATTTAGCAGGTAATTTAATGCTCTAATTTCACTGTAGCTAAATTGAGGGCATAATGCAAATCATTGTATTTAGTGCTAATATAGACATAGAAAAACTGTTGCACTGGCACCTGTGCAGTCTGCATTGATAATCACATCAGCTTCTTTGCATTAATATCTGTTTGAATGTTATATATAGATATACCCCTTTGGGAACTTATGCATCAAAACGTGTTGAAATCCAGGTTCTTGTCTCCCTGAAGTACTTTTACTATGCGCTTGGCCTGCACCAGTGGTATTGCCAAGGGGTGCTTGTTTTGTTGATCTGTGTTTAATGAAAGTGACCACGCACAGAGCAGATTCGGCCATTAGCTCAGCAAGAGCCTGTAATCACTACAAGTTGTTTCCTTTTTTTCTCACAGTTCATTATTGAACAAACATTCTGTGGGGGGGAGACATGTGCTTCTGCCACTTCCTTCTCCCTCTTTTTATTCCCTTTGCAGTGTTGCACTTTCGAAGCTATCGATTTGGTGGCTTGAAAATAACAAACGACAGCTATGTGAGTGGGACAACAAACAACCTCAGAAAATACAATATAAAAGGCATCTGTGAAGTATGTGCCTTGAAGTAATTATTAGCTACTGTATATGCTTAAATTTAATCAGCCAGAGCTGATTGCTTTTGCTGTTGTGTGCTGCCCTCAGTCTTCTGTGAGGAAGAAAGAGTACCTGGATATGGCAGTGTCCAAGGCTATGTCACAGAGTGCCGCATATTTGGTTTTGTAGCAGGGTTGAAAAGACCTTCAAACTCAGTGGGGTGAATGTGACTCATCTAAAGACCTTGCCAAACTCTGTGTTGACATGGAGGCAAAGAGTACTACATGCACTCACTTGAAAAAAAGCTCAATATATTCTCTATGTACACACACTCTTGATTCAAATCAATAAATGTACATTTATGGTGTGGTCAAGTTTAGTTGCACCATCATAATGCTCCTCAACGTTTGAAGCCTCAAACCCACCACTGCTCTTATTAATTCACTGGATATTTTCATCAGTACAAAGAAGTTTGTGCTATGTCCTTTTTTCTCCAGGTAGTTTTTAAATTGATAAACACATTCAGAGACATACTGAATGTAACGTCCCCATCAATCACTCACATAGGTACACAGACACTCAAGGCCTGTCTGTTTCTATTAATGGTAATCAGCTGGGTAATGATGACAGAGCTGCGACTGTGGCTTACTTACTGGTGGCTGATGGCCATGCTCTCTGACAGCTGTCAGCCGCCATGACTACACTGCCAGGGCCCTCCTTAGGACTTATTTCAGCTCAGTACATCAGCTGCAGCAGCACTTCACACACAGACTTGTTGATTATCAGCATCAGTGGGCCAGCGTGGAAAGACTTCTCTGACCGCCTGTCTGCTAATGACAGCCACCATGATGGTGGATGGGAGAAAGAGGACACAGCCTGTCACTTTGATTCATGCAATAGCAGATCCAACTGGATGGCTTCTCGCCAAAGTCTCGACAGTCGTTATATCCCCTCCTAAATGACATTTAAAGTGTGAAGCAGTGCCTGTCCTTGTGGCTCAGTCACCCCAGGCCAGGCCCCGGACACGAATCCCGAACCCTGTGCCAAGTTTTGAAGTAAGGTCACAAACCCCACAGTCAATTCTTCTCCTAGATGCCTGAACTCAGCTCATTGGCATTATTGAACGACCTTGAAGACAGATGCTTAGAGTACATTACTTAGTTTGTTTGATTTTTTGTCTTGTAGTCCTCTTTTTTTTTTAATTCTTTTGCTTTCCTATTTTAATCTATTTTATTATTGTACCTATGTCCACCTAAAAATTTGAACAAATACATCAAAAGCAAATGTAAGGTGAAGTATGCATGTCTGCTATTGCTTTGCAAATAAACAGGATAACACGCAATCGCTGAATTATTTCAAATGCTCTGTCCTGAGTTTGGCTAAAACCTAAACAGAAAATAGATGTTAGAATTGGTCATTCTGGCTAATTCTATCACTGATATTTAAGAAATGGGAAACTTCTGTCTGTATATATTTGTTTCTGCATATTACCACTATGAATTTTAAATGTAAGTGCAGACTTTCAGCTGTAATTCAGTGGGTTTAACAAAAAGATTGTATAAAAATCAGAGGAACTAGTGAATTTTTTAATACAATCCCTTCATTTCAGTGGCTCAAAAGTAATTGGACAAATTATGTAACGGAAAATACTCATTTAGGGTATCTTTTGACTCAGCTTTTTGAGTTGGTTTTTTTTTGTGACTTTTGTATTATAAGGGTGGTTAGGTTCCAGTCCTACAGTTAGACTCAAGTTTAGTTGTTTCTATGTTTCTGAGTTTCTTGCTCCCCAGTTTGTAGTTTCCTCTCTGTTAGGTTTTTCTGTCTCCATGTTTGTATCTCTCTCCGTGTCTCTCGCTCGCTCTCTCGCTCACTAACCTTTTTCCCCTGTTCCTCTCCTTGTGTCTCATCTTTTGCCTCCTTGCTTGTTCGTCCCCTTTGCTGTGTGTTAGGTCTGTGTCTCAGTGTTTCTTGTTTTATCTCACGTCCTGTGTTCAGTGTGTTACGTTTTGCTTCCCCGTCTCGTCGCATCCAATTCACTGCAGTTTCACTGTTTCCACTCTTGTCATGCCTCAGTGTATTTATTGTTTGTCTTTCTCAGTCCTTTGTCGGTGCGTCTGCAAATCTCCTGCTAAATCCTCCTTGTGTTTCCACATTTCCTCGTTAAAATCCGGTCGGTCGGTCGGTCGGTCGGTCGGTCGGTCTTTCTTTCTTTCTTTCTTTCTTTCTTTCTTTCTTTCTTTCTTTCTTTGTATGTACCAGACTGTAGATTTTTTCCACTCCTACTATTGTAGCAATTTCTTGGATGTTTTTTTTTTCTGTTTTCTCAGCTGAAGTGTAGCTTGTTTCACCTGCATGGAGAGCTCCTTTGACCGCATGTTGTCTTTCACAGCAAAATCTTCCAAATC
The DNA here is from genome assembly GCF_057382185.1 of Mchenga conophoros. Taxonomy (NCBI): domain Eukaryota; kingdom Metazoa; phylum Chordata; class Actinopteri; order Cichliformes; family Cichlidae; genus Mchenga; species Mchenga conophoros. The sequence goes on from NC_140541.1 coordinate 26,856,241, forward strand.
CAAGCACCACACCTCAAATAAATTCCAGGCTTTTTATCTGCTTAACTGATAATGACATACATGTAACAAATTAATTGCCCAAACCTGCCTATAAAATAGCCTTTGACTTAATTGTCCAATTACTTTTGGTCCCTTTAAAAAGAGGGTGGCACATGTTAAGGAGCTGAAACTCCTCAACCCTTTGTCCAGTTTGAATGTGGAAACCCCCAAATAAAAGTTGAGAGTCTACACATTATGTCCATGTCTATTATATATATATATATATATATATATATATATATATATATATATATATATATATATATATATATATATAATAGACAATTGTAGTTATAACTACAATTGGAACATGTTTCAGTAAACATGTAAAAAAAACTAAACTTGTGTCATTGTCCAAATATATATAATAATAACGAATATACTGAACTGCAAAATAGGCAATGTTAACATCAATTATATTTCTGTCAAATTATAATTTGTTAAAGACACTAAACATGAGGTTTTTGAACTAATAACAGTTTCTGGAAGACGCTAAAATGGATGTTCTTGCAGAAATTCAGTGTTATCTTTTTTCTTGATCAATTAGATATTATGTGATGAATTTTAGCCTGAGAACATGCAGCCACTATAAACACAGAACTGTGATAACCTTGTGCCTTTTGCCTTTACACTAACTTGTTTACTGAATTAATTTTACATTTGCCATGAGAAGCACAAGTTGTTTTTCTTCTTCTTTTTCCCTAGAAATGTGTTGTTAGTGTTTTCATCTATGCAACATGTACACACTTAAATTGCACACTAACACTTATTTCCATACCTCTATCCACAGTCTATCAGGGAAGTGACAGGCTATGTGTTGGTGGCTCTGAACCAGTTTGACTACCTGCCATTAGAGAACTTGAGAATCATCCGAGGAACCAAGCTATACGAGGACCGCTACTCCCTTGCAATCTTCCTCAATTACAGACGTGATGGAAACTTTGGCCTGCGCCAGTTGGGTCTAAAAAATCTCACAGGCAAGTTGAATTATTTTTTGGTTATTTACATTTTTTTATGTTAATGGACACGTAATGAGTAAAAAAACCAAACAATCCAGCTTCAAAACACCTGTAATATCAATTTTTACAATTCAGAGTTGAGTTAGAAGGATCACATTAAAATCAGCTGTGTGTATTAAGAAAAATTATAACAAAAGGTGATGAAAATAGAGGAATATTTTCATTTTATGTTGTTTTTAGGCCTCCGTGCAAGCAATAGTTAGGGCAAGAGGCCCATTCCATGAAAAAAAAAAAAAACAGTGAGTGTCTCCAAAATGATCCCCTCAGAATCACAATGCCTTTAGTACAAGAACATGCAAAGCACATGAAAGTTTATAATTATTGCAAGTCTCACAGTCTAAAGCCAAATTCCCATTTATGCTCAGCATGACTTTGCTATTGCTACCAAATTTGAGCATTTATATCATGGATACACTTGAGCTTCAAAAACAAAACTCCATCATTAATATCTTAGTCATGGAGTATCAAACACTAGAAGTCTAGATGTTTTCTGATAATTCACAAACTTCAAAAGTACTTTTTGGGTAAACTTTAAAGGGTTGTATCACCATGTGGTATATTTAGCTGATCAAAACAAGTTATAGAATATGAAAGGTTTCTTTTTTTACCTATATTTTGATATCAGGCTCATCTTCTAGTTGTCATTCCTTAAAATATTCCTTAAAATATATTTTTTTTTCTGCTTCTGGAACTTAAGAAATTAAAAAATCACAATTTTAAAAATGTCAAATTTTAAACTATCACCATGTAATTTAAAGGTCTGTGACTCTGAAAATATTCAGTATTTAACTATGACTCATGGAAGTCGTGACTGGAGTTTTGTCAAACAAGATTAAAAAACTCAAACATACAGCCATGGATGTAAACTGCAGCTTGACTCTTTTGGCAAAGACACGGAGCATACTGTATGTATACTTGCACTTATAATTCACATTGCACAGTCAAACAATTTAAGTGTGCTGGAAGTGGGTTACTCTTTACTTTTTTTCTTTATAGTGACGGGTGCTGTTATCACAGTTCACCTTTTTATATGAAGGGATGTTATACCATCTGACAAAGTTGAGAAAATACATCTAATTTATTATTTCCAGCTATTGCTCAGACAAAACGTATTCTTGTATGAGTTACCACCTGAAATCTATTTGAGAATATTGTGTCCCAGTGATTGCTGATAAACTGTGTAGTAAGAAAGAAAGGATTGTGTGGGCGGCTCTGCCTTTTTATGAAAAATGATCCAGTGCTAGAAGGTTATCTTCTGCAGACTGACTCTGAGGTCAGCACAAAATGAACCTCTAGACTCGCAAAAAAGATGCACAGCTTTTCCACTACAGAGCAGCACACCTTTCTTGCAGTGTGTTCGAAATAAGATCAAAGCTGCCATTCACTCATCTTGAAGCTAAATCCAACATCACAAATGATCAAAGCGGGCGAAGATATGGACAGAATCGATACATTGTGGTGGCTGAATAAGAGTAAATAAGGGTTTGCATGACCCTTGGCAGCTCTGATAATGTTCAAGATGGAGAAATAGATACATTAAGTGATCAATGCATCAGCACATCTCTATGCTTGTGTGTTGATCGCAATAAAAATGTCATCTGCCACACATGTTAGCTCTTGTTCTGCAGCAGCTTTGACATTAATAATGAATACCTGTATTGTTGCCTACATTTAAAAATTACAATAACAAAACATAAATAAATAAAAACAATAATAACTTTTCTTAATTGCTTACTCAAAGTGGGTCATGTTGGGGCGGTGTCTGTTGCAGGTGACATACTAGTACACGTCTTTGGAAAAACTAATTGAATATCAAGTGCAAAAACTGTCACTTTTCTAAAATGTTTGGTCTGCTGTCATGAAAAACAGTCTGACATCCACAGGAAAGCGTTAAGAATGATATATGAATGATTAGTACCACAAAAAATGCACGCATGTTACGACTGATAAGGAATGTTGTTTTAAAATTATTTCTTAATTAGAACGCTCTTAAATCAGATTTACAGCACACAGAATTTACTAGAATTGAACAACTAGCTATCTAAACAATACAGACACAATATAAATAATTCCAAGGCAAACACTGAGTCATAAGAAGAAGACAGTGACATTGGCTTGTTCAAAAAATGTAAAAAGAAAAGAACAAAATGACCTAGTGAAATTTTTGAATTTATGAAGATGTGTGAGGATGGTACTGAGACTGTGCCTTCCTTACTTCTTCCAAATTCACTTTCTAAATAATTCATTGTTGTCTTCAGCTGTTTTTTCCTGGTTGTTCCCCAGAGTTGCGAGAAACAACGCAGCCATCAGTCTGCATGTGCAGCTTCAGTATGTGCTGGGGTGTTAACGTTCTGCCTTCTATTCTTTCTCACACGTGGTGCCATACTTGGGGAATTACATTTGTCCAGCATAGCGTTTTGCTGTGCCCTTCCTTTTCCATTGTGGTGCCAAGTTGAAGTGAGTGCGGAGGGAGGCCAGGGCGGTTCTCTGTGAGAAGCTGCTGTTTGATGTGCCTTCCGTGGCCTCAAGCCATGAAGTAGAGGGGGAAGTTATGCACAACAACCAGGGTCAGAATCTGCTCTACTTCATAACTACGAGTGCTTGTGTTTCACCCTTGTGCTCGCTTTCGTGGTGACAAAAACATGTTGGTTGTTGTTTGTTCTTATTAAGATGCAATCATTTAACGATTAAAGGTTTGGTTTGTGTTGAAGTATATTATGTAGAGATCGGAAATGGCTCTCACGTGTGCTTCTAGAAGAACAATTAATATACCCCACATGGCCCTAATCATCACTTGGTCAGTGTGGGATTACATCAAGGGAGATAAGACACTGAGGTGACCTAAATCACAAATAGCTTGATAGTATTACTTTTAAAAGGACCTATCCTCTTGTGTCTTGAACTTTTCACACATACATGCATGTCAGCTTTGGGTAGATAGGGCCGTTCACGATCATATCTATAACTGTGGACCCTAGAAAACCTTTATACAAACTTGTCACTTCAGAACAAGAAACTTGTCTTGAAGGGTCTATCATATCACTGTTTTTTGTGCAGATGGACCTGACAGTTAAACAAGCTCTTGCTGTGGGGAGAGACAAGTCACTTGTGTCCCAGTTTGTTCTGTTGCAGTTGTCATCATTCTGCTGTGCGCAAGCGGAGAAAGGAAATAAGCTAAAACTATCAGGATAAACCCGCTCCTGTACTTCAAGCAGCAGAGATCAAACTCTTCCTTTCCTTCAGCTGCTGTAGTCCAAAGCAGTCTCATTCATTACGAGGCCTTTGATGTTGCTGTCATATTAGCCCATCGTTCTTCTTGCAGTAGCTCCCAGGGGAAGTGTAAAATGATCAATAAAATTCATAAGCAACATATATAAGAGGATAAAACATATTAAATACATAAGGGGCTAATCGAAAGAAGGCACAGTGAAAGACCCCTTCGGTGCTGAAACCCACACACAGTTCTACTTGGTTTGAAATTGCCTTGGGATGAAATCAATTTGTCGCTAGTATATTGTAGCATTGCACTTATTGATTTTTCTGGTGCACTCTCCGCGAGCTGTGAATGGACTCTCTGGATTTGAGGGGACTGGAGGATGGGGTGGAGGACGTCTCTGGCTGAGCAGGGATAGGACTCCCTCTGATGCACCTTTCAATCAAGCTTAGCTAAGTTATCCTCATGAATATGAAATATAAGGCACAGTCAAGCCGGGGAAAGTTAAGGATAGTGTGTGTGCACGGGGGTGTATAGAATAAGAAATATAGGCACTAAGTGCAGAAAGTTTAGTTTTGTTGTTTGACATTTCTTCCTCTGGAACAAATAACTGTCCCGGCCGTTATAAGACTATTCATTTTTAGGCATTTTGGGTGTTCAAGTGAGCTCTCTGATAGCTACAAGGAAAAGCTTTAAATAAGTCATTCTTTTTACTTCTCCCTATGTCCAAGCAAGAAAAAAGGTTAAATACAGCTGGCTTCTGACATTTTCAAAGTTCCCTATCCATATTTTGATGCATAATGACCCGCACTGTCCTCCTTCTTGCTACGGCAAACATTTTCACCACTTCTGTCTGGATTCACATGAACCCTGGATAGCCTCTGTGCTTTCACATGGTAATTACAGCCTGCTTCCCTGGCAAAATAATAACAGCCTCAATAAGGAGCACAACACAGATGAGCTTTCTGATTTTGCCACCCCCTCCCCCCCTCCATTTTCCTCATTTCATTTCTTTCAGATTTGTTTTGTGTTGTTGATTCATTTTTCTAACCACCCTACGCCTGCACTGCGTCTGTCCAAAATGAAGCATCCAATCTGAGGCCCCATCTGCTGAATGATCCTCTCTCATCGCATGCATGTACACAAGCCTGTGTTTTACGCCAAGGCGTTAACCACTCCTTCATGGCCCATCTGCTCTCTCTTTGTCTATCCCATTTTTTGTCTTTCTTCCATCTCTTTATCCCTGTCTTTGGCTCTCTGTTGGTCATCATATTTTAGTTGGCTGTCTTGATTTGTCACACTGATGCCTTTCACACAAACACATGCATGCTTGTACCAATCTGTACTGTATTCAAAAGTCTCTTGCGCACTTGAGTCTGACTCTGTTCTCCAAAGGCTACTGCAGTTGTTGAGTGTGGAAATCGACCACGAACATACAATATCATCTGCTCCGTGTGTCCTTCTTAGTGTTATGTGACAGTGATACACAGGGGAAGAAGGAAAAGGATGGAATGGGGCACGTTGACGGGAATGATTTGAGTTAATGTGTTTCCCCCAGACAAGGAACTGGTAAATGGGGGGCATAAAATTGGTGCCTTTTTCTGATCCCCAAGATTTTCGTTCGCCATCTAACTACTAGTAGACGAAAGAGAAATTCTGCCACGGGAGCCAGAGAAGATTGGTCCAGTGCACATCACAAGAATTCAGCCAAGCCTCTTGCCTGGGAGCCCACATACCTCAGGTCTCCTTCAATTGTGTGTCTAATTGATTACTTCCCATGCAATTACTCCTGTGTCACACTCAATATTTCACCACTGCAGGAAGGGGGCAAGATGGGGCGTCTTTTTGAAGGACGACATTCATATTGTCACATTTGTGAGCCTCTAATGTGGATTGTGGGGAAGCACATGTTAAACTTAAGCCCGAAACAAGCCATGAGTAGTAACTGATATCAAGTGATTGCAGTGTAATGTGGCTTAGAGAGAGAGAGAAATTACCAAAGCAATTTGTTTTTATGCCACAGGTCAGCAAAGCTGAATTCCTCAAAAAGTTTCTTTTTGTGTTTCTTTTTTTTAATGTCTTCATTTAATATAAAGGGTTTTTCACATTTTTAATAAAAAAAAAACGTAAAATATTTTTGTCATTTTTAATTTCTCATTTTTTACAGTTTGGAGTCCTTTAATTAAATGACTTCATATTATTCTTACTTTCCCTTAAATTAACTTATTTTAGCTTTAACATTTTACCCGATTATATTTTTTCCAGGGCCATCTGGATCTGTCACTCACAGCTTGGTCTAAAGGGTGCATGGATATTTCTCTTTTTTATGCTTTTGTTATTTGTTCTGTTCTTCAGTCTTTAATAATGCGATGCCTGAGATTTCATAAGCAGAAAATAAATGTGCTTTATGAAATATTAATGGACAACAATAGCAAAACCTGCCATGAGAAAGGAAAGATAATAATACAAAATGGAGCATCTCCAATTAAAAATGTGTACGTCTCTCTCTCTGTGTGCTGCATTTGGCAAAGAACTGAAATGATGGACTGTGTTGTCTAAAAGTTTTAACAGAGTTCATGCTCCCTTAAATATGTTTAGACTGCAAAGTTTAACTCAAACAGCGGTGACCATTATTATCCCACCTTAGGTTTATTGCATTTTACTTCCCCTTAATCTTTAAAGCTTTAAACTATTCTCTTACCTGCCTGCAAGGAATATAGAAATGTACAAATATTTTGTATAAAAAGCTTTTACAAATCATGAATACAATGAAGAGGAAAATGAAAGTAATAATAACATAATATAGTCAGTAATGTGCAAAAGTCGTTCATATATATATATATATATATATATATATATATATATATATATATATATATATATATATATATTTATTTTTATTGCTGGGAAACTGGGAAATACTTCCAGTGATTTATTGAAACATATGCAAAGATATATGGAGATGCAAAATACAAGGCAAAACCAGCATTTGCATATTTCTAATAAACTTGAAGGTGAATATTTCACTAGTCAACCTCAAAAATTACTTCCTCTAAACCATCAACAGCTCTATTAGACCCCTAATGCTACAAAACTGTTTATTAATGCTTCAATCTTATGTATGATCGGTCTGTTTCTTTTTATGGGCTATACTCCAAAGGCCTCTAAGGTGGCAGTAATTAAACCAGTTCTTAAAAAGCCATCACTTGATCCAGCACTCATAGGTAATTATAGCCTGACGAAGTTCAAAATTTCATGATAGAGTAGTTGTAAAACAGCTAATTAATCATATTCAGATGAATGGTTTATCTGAAGAGTTTCTGTAAGGATTCAGAATTCATAACAATACAGAAACAGCACTAGTGAATGTAACGATGGGCTTTGACAGTGGACTCATCTCTAGACCTCAGTGCAACATTTAATACCACTAACCACAATACTTTAGTAAAGAGATTAAAACACGCGGGTATTAAAAGGTATTTGGCTGCAGTGGTTCGAATCATATCTGTCTAATAGACTTCAATCTGTTCATGTAAATGTAGAGTTCTGTTCACATGCCAAGGTTAATTATGGAGTTCCAAAGGATCTGTGCTGGGATACAGTATTTTTGCATTTCACATGGTTCCCCTAGGCAGTATCATATCAAAGACTTATTATATATTTTCAATCCTGTGCAGATGATACCCAGCTTTATCAATCTATGGAGCCAAGTGACAAAGCTGATTAGTTAGGCTACAGGAATGTCTTAAAAACAAAAAGACCTGGATGACTTCTAATTTCCTACTTCTAAATCCAGAGAAAACAGAGTATTGTATTTGGCCCTAAAAATCTTAGAAACATGGTATCTAACCTTACGATATAAAGTGCTCTGAGGTGACCGTTGTTGTGATTTGGCACTAATGTTTGCTAATGTTTTTGTCACTTTTTATGGAATCAAACTCAAAGTAATGTCAGGACTTCCAAGCTTTGAACGCTGCATGGTCGTTCTCTCTCCTGCACTCCATATTATCCATTGTTGATCTACACATGTTTGTTGCTGCCATGAGCGTCACACGCTCAGACGTCATTGTAATGAGACACTCTCACAAACAAAATCACGGTTTAGTAACGCAGTAACGCAGCCTGCTTATGGGAAAGTAACAGTAATCTAATTACCTTCTGGCAATAGTAATCCCTTACTTTACTCGTTACTTGAAAAAAGTAATCGGATTACAGTAACATGTTACTGCCCATCTCTGTTAAGGACACACTGCAGACAATGTAGACATGTTGTAGCAAATATATTTCATACCTGTAAAACTATTATTTTTGTTATTTTCATAGATCCAACTACAGAAATGGAGAAAAAATTATTAGTGACAGATCGCTATATACGGAGTGTCTAAAGGTGTAAAACAAAGTTTTATTTTTTTAAAAGCAGAGGTAAAGCTCGACATAGTCCAGCACCAGGGAGCCAAGGCCGATGTCTCTTGTATCAAAAAGAGAATCAGCCCAGCTCTTATTTTGTTCTCCACTTTTCTTCTATCTCTTTAAATATGCTATTTAAAGTTGGTTCTTTGCTAATCTCTGTTCTGTTCACTAGTTCATGCCTTGATTTAGGGAATGTTTTTATGCATCAATGATTCATGGGTTAGTTTTAAGTGGCTAAACAACCAAAATCAAAACAAACAAACAAAACAAAACAAACAAGAAACAAGAAAAGCCTCTGAAAATGGAGACTGTAGAACTACTGCTCAAGACCACAAATTATACAAAAGTCTGGCTCCATGGAAGCAAGAGCTAAAGAAATGAGGAGCGGCTCAAGACATTAGTATAGTACTGCACATTTAGACAGCATCTGGCAAAGTGCAGGGCAGATTAGTGATTGCTTCTTCTGTATGCTATTAAAGCAGTCTGATATCAATTATCCTCCCTAAGTGAGATTGTTTTGGTCAGCAACTTCTTTTAAAGGGTTTTGATGCAGATACATAGAACTGACAATTTTGTCTGTTCTAACAGCAGTTTATGTCATTCTTTATTCGGTTGCTTGTTTTATTTCATGCAAGAATGCTAATGTGTGAATGCATTACACTAGTCCCTACACTCGTCTCTTTCCAATAAACAATTTACATTTCCTATGATTACACTGCAGACCAGTCTGTCCTCACTGAATAGAATATATTCCAGGACATGACCTTACTTCAGCTTCCCCTTTAGCAGATAATACTGCAATATTATCTGGTAATATCACAATATTCTCATACCTACATACCACTCATTACCAGTTTGCCTTCCTAAAGGAGCCTCTACGGCCTCCTCTAAGTGAGAGTTGACTTTCACCTCATTAAAAGTTAAAGTAGGCGTGGAAAGAATTTTAATGCCAATTAATAATCAAAACACAGTCTTCTTCTCTTTTTCTCAAACATTTCCATCCCCCCAGGCAGTGGCTTAGATCAGACATAGATCCGCCACGATGTAGATGTAAAATTGGGCAAGAGACCAACAGGACATTGTTCTCTTACTTCATAACCACGTTTGAATTGTTCCCTCTTGTTCCAACAGGAAACACAGAAGAGCCCAAGCATGTATGTCTCCTCTGTAGATTATGTAAATTACCATGTGTGCCAGTGCGACTTGGACTTTGCGGTACTTACACCGCAAAGTCCATACAATAGTATACCTCCAAAGGACAAATAAGTAAACTATTTCACTAGAGAAGCATATTAAAATACATACTGTTGATTAAACGGGTCTCTTTTTTCTTTAAAAAACAAAACAAAACACAAAAGCTATGTACGTTTTGGTCAATGAAAATATTACAAATCTTATAAATTCTGTAAGTATTTTGTATTAATTACGCCTGTCCTGATTAGGTGAGCACTGCTTTGAGTGTACAAAAGAGATAAAGTAAATATATGTGTGGATACATATAAATCAGTCAAGAGCTTCATACTTTTAAAGATTTAAAAGTTCCAGTTTATACTGTATCGACTTCATTGTCTTTCTTTCTATGTTTCTGAAAATTCAAAACAATCACATGGTGCTCATCATGCTCAGTTTCTGTCACTGACTGGCTGTCATTATGCCTTTACCATGTCAGTTCACGGCTGTGCAAACTTGACACACAGTTTTTACTTTGACCAGACAGAGTTTCTGACAGGCCTTTGATGTCAGAGGCGCTCAGTGCTCATCTCAGAGGAGGAACAAAATGAGTAAGAAAGCAAATAAAATAGGAGCTGACTGGCAGCTCCGTGGGTCTCCGAAGTAACTAAGGAAAATGTCACTTTTTATCAACTTAGTTACAAGGTCTAAATGGACACCTGTGGACTGATGATGAAATGTTTTTACTCTTAAAGACACGAGATGGTTGATATTCATAGAAAGCAATCCTAAAATCACACAGAAAATACTGTTTCTTGTTAACTTTTTTAAATTGTTTATTTTGTAACCGTTGACAGTGTAAACAGTTTTTTTTTTCATTAAATTTTATGTTGACATGTTAAAACAGAAATCAAAAACCTATATTGGACTTTAAGCGTTTGATAGTGTATAAACCTCGAGTCTTTCAGAATATCCTACATCCTGGTAACATATAAAGTACATATTTAAACAGCTGGATAAAAGGTGTTACATTTTTATTAAAAATGCTTAATGTGAATTTAAAAGACACTGCTGTCAAACCTAAATTTAATATCTTTCACTAGTGCCAGCACACACATAAACACACATATTACCCTCGGACCCGACAATTTCGCCCCTTACTCCCCTGGCCGTTTAATAATTAATATGCTTATTTTTGTCTCTAAGGCCAAAGCCTTGGGTAAGTGGAACAGCTATTGATGGGGGCAGTGGTGGGTAATGGGACATGAAAAAGACTTTTTTGTCCATCTCACTTTTCCACACAGATATGATGGGTGTTAATACATGCATCACCAGCCATGGCTTCACTAAATATTTAAATTTTAATTGTTTCTGTCTGTGGTACATGCTTTTTTTTCACCAGTGGTATTCTTTGTTAAAGCTCTGGATCAGTCTTCGCAATCTTCCAGGTTGTCCTATTCATATTAAGTGGGACCTATTCTATTTTCCAATACAAAGAGGTCACTTTGGTCAGGATTGTGCATATGGCAAGATCCAACACAATCGTGCTCTTCGAATATGATGGCTGGCATCAGACATAACAGTAGGAAATCCAAGTGGTTATTAAAATATGTTAAGTGGCCTCACTATCTTGAGACTTTAGAGACAAAGGCACTCAAAGGTTAATTTGTGCAAGACGGTACACATTAAAAGTAATCAATGTAAGCTTCATTAGCGACTGCATCAGTGCATCTCAGTCATCCATGATCTTAGCTTTTATTGGTTCTTTGTCTTTATTAAACTTGTTCTATGTTCTTCTTCTTTTAACGTTCAATTCCAAACAATAAAGTGGTAAAACTGGAAAATCTCACACTATATCATACAATTAGACAATATGAATGCAGAATGCAGTAGATGTCCTTCATTTTTAAAAGAAGCTAGACATACATTATTTAATGGTAAATGGCCTGTATTTATATAGCGCTTTACTATTCCCTAAGGACCCCAAAGCGCTTTACATATCCAGTCATCCACCCATTCACACACACATTCACACACTGGTGATGGCAAGCTACATTGTAGCCACAGCCACCCTGGGGCGCACTGACAGAGGTGAGGCTGCCGGACACTGGTGCCACTGGGCCCTCTGACCACCACCAGTAGGCAGTGGGTGAAGTGTCTTGCCCAAGGACACAACGACCGAGACCGTCCAAGCCGGGGCTCGAACCGGCAACCTTCCGATTACAAGGCGAACTCCCAACTCTTGAGCCACGATCGCCCATCATTTTTTACCCTTGATGCTGCTGCTCAAAAAGTTTAAAATCTATATATGAACCCATTTCTGAAAAAGTTGGGATGCTGCATGCCAAAGAAACCAAAAAAACCTTCTTTATTTTGAATTTAATGGCAGCAACATGTCTCAATAAGGTTGGGACAGGGGCAACAAAAGGCTAGAAAAATTAGGTGGTACTAAAAAGAAACAGCTTGAAGGACATTTTGCACCTAATTATGTTAACTCGGTAAAGGTCAGTACTGGGTAAAAATGAGCATCTTAGGCAGAGTTTCTCAAACGTAAAGATGGGCAGACGTTTGCTAATCTGCAACAAACTATGTCGCTAAACCACCTGACATATTATCAGTGGTCACTGAAAATCCTGCATTTCAGATGGTATCAAGGTGTATCAGTGCCTATGGAATTGCCGTTTGGAAATTCACCGTTAGAGCTGAAAGGTTCAAGGTTCAAGGTTCTTTATTTGTCACATGCATAGTTATACAAGTATAACACACAGTGTAATGTAGCCTGACACGCTCCTCGACATGTGCAAAAATTGGGGGGGGGTGTAGAGGAATATAAAGGTATATAAAGGTTTTAATGCAACATGTGTTCTCATCCGAACAAGAGAATTGAATTAATCTGCTTCAACAGCACAGCAGAAGAGGCCAAGTGCTGAACTGCCCTGCTTCAATCCAGACTTTTCACCAATTGAAAAAAATTGGCATGTTGTAAAATCAGATATATAACAAAGACGAAGCTTAAATAGTAAGTTCCGCAACTGGTCTGAGTTCCCAGAATATAGACTGTTATTAAAAGAAAAAGGGATTCTACACAATGGTAAACTTGACCTTATCCCAACATTTTTGACATGTCGCAATGAAATTTGAAATTAGGTAATATTTTTAATGAGGTAGTAAAAGATTCTGTGCAGATCCATTCTGTTTTTATTTGGATTTTACTCTTTATTGGAATTGTGTTTGGATATTTACAGTGCATGGGGTTTTGAAACAAGGCCTTGTAATTTGAGAACTTCTGTAGTGTGTCTTTTAATGGGACAATATCTCTGTTTGTCCCTTCTGTATGCATTCTAAGGAAGAGATCTGCTCAAAAAAGAGCTAGTTAAGCAAACAACCAAGGCAAAGCAGCAATCTTTTTAGTGTTCCAAAGGATCATATTCAAAAACTGAATGAAGACCTAACTGTTACAGAGAGGAAGAAAGCATTATAGTTATTAAATATGGGGATGATGGCACATATTTCAGATAATCTCTCCTGGAAGGCAGTCATAGTGTGTATACAACATGGTTGTGTACACACTATGTGCCAAAAATAGCTGTGTAGTGAGAAGAGAGCTTGATAGAGAAGTTCAAACCCTGCCTTCTTTCTCACTTCAGTATGCTTGGCTAGTGACTGTGTTAAGTGGGTGTGAATATTGTAAGTTTTGGAAAAGTTATATGAAATCTTACTCAGTTCAAAACTACCTCACCTTTGCTTAATTTGCCAGTTGTTCTTTTGGTGTCTTATTACTTGCTAATAGCAAGACCTTTTTTTACCTGTTTGTGTCAGATCAGTGCTGAGTAGCTGAACCTTTCTAACCAAAAAAACAAAAAGGAATACATTAAGTTAATACGTTTTGATTATGTGCTTAATCCCTTGGCTTTAAATCTACTGAGTCTTGATGTACAGATAATGCTCACTACATATTTGAGGTGTGTAAACAAAGTAGCAGCCATGGTCTGCAGTGTGTTACTCACTATCTCTCATTTGACTTGAAAAAACAAGGTCTCGGTAACGTGTTGTTGCCTTAGCAAATCATGCACTGACTAAAGTCAGCTTCCTCTGGGTAAAACCAACATACTTGGTATGCTTGTGGTACATACCCGTTCTCTCTTCTCAGTCTCTCCATCTTTCCTTCTCTTTTTCTTTTCCCCTCTCAGACCCTGGTTTGTTTTGTCCATTCCAGAGCAGAGAGCGTGGCTCATTTTAATTCAGCTGGCAGGCTGATCACACATCAGCCTTGATAAGCTAAGTGGCCCTCAGCAGCAGCAATTGAAGGTCCTTTTACTCTTTTTTAATCACTTGCTTGTATGTTCCCTTGATAATCTTTTCAACCTTTATTTATTTCTTTATTTTCTATATTTTATTTTGTCTAGTTCCCAATTTGTTTTCTTGGTTTTGTCTTCTATGCTTGTTGATGTGTCTTATCTCGAAGTATTGGAATATGATTTTTCTCCGCTTCCTTTCTGCTCTTCTCCTATCCATAAAGCTCAGATTATGAGGGCTTATCACAGTTCAAGTTGTAAATAAGGAAGGCTGCACCCCACACCCCCCTAACAATTCTGTCATGATTTTATTTTATTTTTTTCCCTCTTCTTGTGTTTCAGCAGATGCTTTGCCTTGCTCGGGTATAATACTATAATCCCTAAATCTCAGCCATTTTTCATAAAGACTCATAGGAAACAATTTCATGAAGGATGGGCCAAATTTAATCAGCAGCCTGTGAATGCAATTATCTTGGTGAAGGAGAGGCGTAGGTTTGGGGGATGGGACCTTGGCCAACACCCCCATGACATTTACTATACATCAGAAAAGAGCTTAACACTTCTCCTTTAGGGTGACACAGAGAATAAAATGGATTCATTTAAGTACTAACACACACACACACACATATATATATTATATTATATATATATATAAATATATAAATATAAATATTACGCTTAAAAGTGGGAGTTGAAGTCAGTTAGAACAATGGAACAACATTACATCACCCTAAATTAATTAAAAATTAAATGTGATAGGCATATGTAATGCATCATAATATCAAATACGTTTATTCTTTATGTGCTGGAGCCCAATTTTGAGTCCAGCTGACTCATACTCACTAAAAAGTAACAAAGTAACGTTGCTCTGTGTTCCTGCCTGCAGATAATAAAATAGCCTTTGATTTTTTTTCCTTTTTTTATTTCGAATCGGCATATGTCAATAAAGTTGTGGTTGTGGTACTTTAGCATCTACCTAGCATTACAGAAGGGGAGCTAAAACAAACATATATTGTAAAAACATTCTTTTTTTCCTTTTTTTATATGACAGTTCATTTTAAATGTGACCTTTTCTAACAAACTCAACAGTTATTACCTAATAAAAAAGCTGTTTCTGTGCTAGCTACCAGTAGCATTGTTGATCCATTTACAGGAAAATGTATGCTAACTTGACTAGCAAAGATGACCAACAAGGACAAAAGAGAAAGACATTATTAGGGTCTTGGCAAGTGACATCGGGAATGTTTGGAAGGCGTTCTGGCATGTGTTGTCATAATTAATTTTAGATTTGTCTAAATTAGTGGGTCTGTATGCACAATGTTGCTGAAGTTGTCTGGGTATGTCATGATGTTCAAAGGTTGTGTGAATAGTAGAGAATTTAATTAAGCACACCAAAGTGTATCTGTACGCACTCTTAAGTCTGTAACTCATAGAAAGACAGTCTTTTCCAGTCTTTAACATATTCCCCTTTTCTTCCATTTCATGGCTTAAATCTCAGTTTTTTCTCTTTCTATTATCAGTCGAGCTGTGTGAGATGCACATACACATACACAGTGCCCACGCTGCTGCTCCTGACCGCATGTTCTGAGACAGTCAAATCCCACCACTGCCATCTCTCTGTTGTAGCTCTCATGAAGCACCATGTAGTCAAATTAATGCAGTTGTTCTTTTCAGGTCAATAGTTAAACACATAAAAGTGCAATTGCATTTGAATGGGTACCACCGTTTTGCTTGGGGACTGCATTAACAGTGTTAAAATTGCATGCAATTCTTGTGGGAGGTGCCCCATCTACGGACCTCATAGAAAATCTAAAGTTTGTGATGCATGATGGGATGCATTTCACACTATGGAAGCCGTATTAAAGAAGTGTCATTTTAATGTGGTAGTGAATGGCTTTATTACATTTCTAAGAACTCAGATGTTGACCAAAGTGCTACAGTAGTTATCCCCACAGTGTATAAAAGTATGCATTTTTCATATCCCCGTAAGCAATAATTCTGAAGCTAAAGTTAAGCCATGGTCTTTTGCTTACTGGTGGAGGTTATATCTTAGGATACTGAAATTTGGTGTGTCAGTACTGATAAATAACGATTAATGATTTTGGGTAGAAATGTGTATTGGTAATTCACTGTGATATTCATAGGGATGCTAATTTTCACAGGCAAAAACTAAATTATTAAAAATTCACTTAAAGAAACTGAACAGCCGACTCCTTTATGTTGAACAAGACTTAATAGCCACCCACTCTTTACTAAAGGTTGCTATGTTCCTCTAAACATTACAGAAAATATTTTTAAAAATCTTTATATTTACTCTTAAGTTACAAAGATACTGTATAATACAAGACTATGGAAGAATATGTTATAATGGTATGATCTCTTTCATTTGGTCCATGATGCTATTAGAGGCATAGAAGTTCCACTCTGACCTCTCTCCTGCAGGGACAAATCCCTCTCAACAAGTGTTATGTGGAAAAAACATGTACACAGTAAATTTATTTTCTCTTTCTTCTTCTGCTCTTGTATGTGAATATCTACACAATTATACAAATAAATGCACTAAAGCGAAAAAAAACATTGCATTTCGCTCTTACGAAAACAGACTATGCCGATAAACTACATTTCTGCATCCTCACTGCATCTCATTGACAACACTGGGGACTGTAGGGCACGGATGGAACTGCGTGGTGGCAGCAGATGATGGATTGGAGGGTAGATCACCTATTTGTAGAGCAAATGCAGAGATTTGCTGTCCTGACATCTACTGTCGGCAAGCAAGTGGCTCAAAGCACAGTGATTGACACGGCACTGCACTGTAAAAAAAAAAAACGTTGCTAAAACTTAAAAACTCAAGGCAACCGACTGCATTTACGTTTTTAGGTTCTGATGGATAACTTATAATTTCAAGTTTAGGAGATAAGTTGCTTTAGCTAATGTTTTTGTGTTGACAAAATTAATAATTGTCCTTTTTCTCAACTCATATTTTATTGTTTTTGCAACGTATTTCCTAAAGTTTACACAAGGTATTAGTTTTAGTTTCGGCAACGTATTTCCTAAAGTTTACACAAGGTATTAGTTTTAGTTTCGGCAACGTATTTCCTAAAGTTTACACAAGGTATTAGTTTTAGTTTCGGCAACGTATTTCCTAAAGTTTACACAAGGTATTAGTTTTAGTTTCGGCAACGTATTTCCTGAAGTTTACACAACATATTTTTTTGTTTTGCCAATCAATTTCCTAAAGTTTAGAAAAAGTATCTTTCATAGTTTTCATGAGGTGCTCCCTGTTGTACCAATGAATGTTTACACAGTTGATTTTCAAATAACTTTGTGTTCAAACACAACTGCACCACTGACAATGTTGACTTTTGAGATCAGCCATTTTTAACATACTGACAACATTCAGCCACAAATAAAGTCCTTCCAAAAACACAAAAAAATTTTTGTAACAAATGTTACTCATCCAATTTTAAAGGTGGTGTTGTCAGACAGAATATCAAACCTATCTTGATAGATAGTCACTAACAAACAGATTCAAAACATCAGATGGCAGGATGTGAACAACTTCTATCTGGTTTCTTAGCCCTGTTGTGTGATCTGCTGAGGTGAGACTTCAATGCCCCTCGTGTCCTGAATGAACAGACGCAGTCACTGTAAACACAGGGCAAATGAAATCCTCTTCTATGTCGTAGCTGGTGATGTCTTAAGAGTACTTCTTGGCTTGAACAGACAAAAGAGCAGAACTGGCACTGCATACAAAAGCTATAATGAGAAGAGAGGAGAGGACAGTGTCAACAATTCAAAAGAAACCTGAATTAATCTCAAATTACCAAAGTTACATTACCTGATAATGTGTTTGGGGCGGGGGAGCAGGCACTCCTGTTCTGATTCCTCTCCTTACCAACTCCTCATCA
The DNA here is from genome assembly GCF_057382185.1 of Mchenga conophoros. Classification (NCBI taxonomy): domain Eukaryota; kingdom Metazoa; phylum Chordata; class Actinopteri; order Cichliformes; family Cichlidae; genus Mchenga; species Mchenga conophoros. Next base: position 26,874,299 of record NC_140541.1, read on the forward strand.
GTCCCTCATAAATCAGGACAAGCAGTGGTCTGGAGTTGGCTTTTAATTCTCTAAATAAATAAAAATAGCAATTAGTTTTAAAATAAAATACCAGCTTCCTGACATTACTTAAGAATTTTTTTCTCCTGTCCTAATTTTTTTGGCTCACTGAAGTGAGCTGATTCTGCCTTGTAAAATGCCATGTGAAACACAGTAAAACAAATAATTTACAAAACATACATTACATCAAATGTTTAATTTATTTAATTTATTATTAAGAAATTGTATTCTACATGGAATGCACCAACAGTATACTGGGATGTATTATGTAAGCAAAGGATAATTTTGTGTGATTGGTTTTACAACTTAGAATGACAAACATTGGATTGAGAGTATGAGTGGGATAAAACTCCTGAAGCATCTGTTTAAATTATCAGTGCATTTATTAATGGTGCTCCATAAATAAACCAAAACAATGTTGTTTTGTGCATAACAAAAAGCTCACAATTGTGCAGTCAAAATGTAAAATAAAAGATGCTGAGCATAATAACAAAGACAGATTTTGCAGCTGCTCTGTTTCCAAGTTCTACTGCGCAACTGACAGCCTGGAGTTTGAAATCCTCTTTGTAACCGTGTCTCTTACAGGCGCCATTTATGGTCCTTACACACATAATATGGTAATATTACGTTGAAGCAGAGTACGTATCACTCGTATCAGCCGTAATGCTCCAACAATCCATCAAGCAGTGCAGCTTCATAGCTTACCAAAGTCGTACCAAAACATTTGACATATTTTTTTAAGCTGTGTACCACATAAAATTGGTTCGAGGTCAGTAAGCACAACCAGAATTCATGCATAAGGCAGACTGTCGATTTTTGAGATGAAAGGATTTTAGGCCGTGCGTCAACGCGTTAGCCCGGTTAGCTCACTAACGCCACCCAGCCCCACGCACGGGGTGATCCGCAGTAACTAGTTAACGGAGATTTGCCCCGTTAATGCAGTTATGGCATTAACTTTACGCTGACAGCACTAAAATAGTAATCTTCAAATGTTTTCTTTTTACCGACCAGTAGGGTTGCCAACCGTCCCTTAAAATACGGAATCGTCCCGTATTTCGAAACAAAAGTACACGTCCCGTATTGAGCTAATAAGGGACGCACTTTGTCCCGTAATACAGTGAGAATCAAAAGTAGTCTATAAATGTTTATGGAATTAACACTTTGTTTGAAAACATAATTCCCAGCCCCTCTCCTGCTTTGTGACCAATGAGCTGACAGCACACTTATGACAATTCGAGTATGACAATTCAGATTACCGCTCATCTCATTGGTCGAGGAAAGGTCGCTTGCGGAGAAAATACCGGAAGACAACAGATGACCACAACAAGAAGCATGGCCAACAGGGGAACAAACGCCGACTCTGCGGTGCAAGTCTCGGATGACAGTACACCTAAAGCTGGGCAAACACTGTGCGATTTTTTTCAGTCACGTTATTCAGCTCCTGCTCAAACTGCACGATTGACTCGCAGGGGTTAGAAGTTCATAGGTCACGATGTACTCTCACACTATACCGCCCGATGCTCTGATGCGACCTGAGTGCTCACACTGTGCCTCCATAAAATGAAGGTTATAACAGATAATCTGTCGCTCGCTCTCTCTGTCTTTCACTCACACAGACACACCACCACCATCAACTTTGCTAAATTGCTAATGAAAAACATTGATCAGGCAGCTGTGATTGAGCAGCAATGTAAATCCAACTATTTTCACGGTTGTTGTGGTCGTGATAATTGTGTGATGCCACATCGAAAAGGCTCGGATGAGCTTTCCAAAGTTCTACAAGTTGTGCCTCCTAGTGATGGGTCGTTCGCGAACGAAATGGCTCTTAGAGCCGGTTCTTTGACGTGAACGACGCGAGCCGGCTCCTTATCGCGAGCCGTCACGTGTTTTTTTTTTTTTCTTTCTCTCAGCCTCTCTCTCGCACTTTCTTCCGCTGCACTCTGCAAGCGAGCCTTGTGCTTTACGCTGGGCAGAGGGGGGGAGGGGCGGTAGTTACACTCAGTAGCACAGGAACAGAGCCAGAGAGAGAGAAAGAGAGGCAGGGACAACAACATTAGAAAGGTATAGTAATCATCCACAACTATTTTCGGTTGCAGATGATAAAGGATTCAGAAAGTTTATTCATGCAGGCCCATATGACAGAGAATATGCATGTTCTTTTTGTTTTCATATTATAATTTATATTTAATTGTGTTGTGGTTTGCAGTGTTTTGTGTTGTTTTCACTTTAAATTTGTAAAAGAAAAAAGCTGAAAATTTAAATAGTTAAAACTTGAAATGTGAATAGTTGATTTTTGTATTATGTGATTTATTTATTACATTTTATGTGGAGTGAATAAATAAAAGTATATTTACGGTGGCCCCTAGAGACAAAGCACATACAAACTTCAAATCACGTATGAACTCTGAAGCATGTACAAACTCCAAAACACGTAAAAACTCCAAAACACGTAAAAACACGTACAAACTCCGAAGCACGTAAAAACTCAGAAGCACATAAAAACTCAAAACACGTACAAAAGACAACAGAAGTGCTCCAGGATGCTGGGCGCAGTGTTGAGCCTTTGTTATCTTGTGGCTACACAAGCCAGCAAGTACCAACGACCGGATTTGGTGTGTGGTAGTAACAGGTAAATGAACTTTTTTTTAAATTATTTGAATATATATATGAGTGCCTGTGTATAAATACACAAACAATACACACATGCTTTCAATTGTGTAATTTAAGTGATCTAGTAGCTCTGCTTTGGAAGTTCAGTTCATGCTAGAAATGTGTTTTGGAGTTTGTACGTGTTTTGTCTCTAGGGGCCACCGCATATATTTATATATAAACATATATAAATAAAACCACTTTTTTTACGTTAGTAATTCCTTTTGTGCATAATTTTATATTATTGTTAATAATAAATTAATTAAAGCAACAAAACAACCTGAAGAGCCGGTTCGGAGCCGAAAGAGCCGGCTCTTTTTAGTGAGCCGAACCGAAAGAGCCGGATCTGTAAAAAGAGCCGGAAATCCCATCACTAGTGCCTCCATCGCTTGTGTCCAGATCACACGCTGCACAGCCGTGCTGCGCCGTCTTTTTCACCAACGTTTACGTTTGCGCGTGAGCAGTGTGAGCGCCTGTGGTGACACCCTCACGAGCGATTGATGATCGGGAGCTGGTCGTGAGGTGTTAATCACTTCTCTTTACCCCACGTATACTACACGACGCACGATGAAGGCCAAAATCGGTCCGATCACTCAAAAATCGGCTCAAAATGGGCCAAAAATCGCACAGTGTGAGCCCAGCGTTAGAGCAGCAATGTTTGTTCCCCTCAGAGAAAGGGAAGAATGGGAAAAGGAAAACACCTGGCTGGAAAATGTTAATATGGGCATGTGCAGTGAATATCAGCGCTATGTGGCCAGAAGTGTGATAATATAACTTATTTTGTGTAATAAACAACTGCAAGGATAGATGATTACAACAAATAGATCACTAATACATAAAAGTAATATATAGATGAATAATGATGATGAGTTATGATGCGTAATCATGGGAACAAGCGGGTTTACAAACAGGTGCAGCTGATTAGAAAAGCTGAAATAATACCTCAACTGAAGCCAATTGTACTAAATGCACTAAATGTGCACTGTTACAAGAATATTTTTCTTTCTATTGTTTTCTATTATTTTAAGTTAAGCAGGACAGAGTGCTTTTAAAGAAAGATTTACTTATATTCTCAAAAGTTAAGCATGACAGGCTTCTGTTTAAGAAGGAGACCTGTTTTATTGTGTTAATGTTGTCATTTTGAGCTAAAAATAAATGGCTAAATGATCATTTGTTTCACATGTGTTCATATCACAAAGAATAGAATATGCATCTACTTAAATCAACTTCAAGTCAAATGGTTAAAAAAATAATTTCACACACAAAAAAAGAGCTAGAAAATTCACCACACTGGGAAGGGTGAAGACAACTGGGTCGCCCGGCCCTGGCCACGAGGTGTCCCTTATTTATTTTTCAGGGAGTTGGCAACCCTACCGACCAGCTCCTCTTTGATAGCTGCCGTGTCCATCTTGTCGTTGCCTGCAGGTGAAGCGATGGGGGAGGGGGAGTTGTGTTCAGTGAAGGAGAGAGGCGGAGTAACACAGCGTAGAGACAAAAGTGGACGAAAGAGAGGCAAACTTGCGGCTCCACGAGTATAATTATAATGTAACATAGACTATATCGATATAAACGATATTGTCACATCTCATATTTCATTTAGTTCATTTAGTGGAGCTCGCTGGCCATGAGGACTCCACCACCCCGTTCACACAGAAACTAAAGCACACATTTTATTGGCTAAATGTGATTCGAACAAATTAAGACATAGCAGCAGGCGCCCCCGAATTTTATTTTATTTTATTTAAATAGCGGCGGGGGGTTGCTGCCGTTGGTCATGAGTGAGCCAGCCTATTTTGTTTCGTTAGGTGGTATGGCGGCCACAGACTGCACTTCATGAAATACGCATAGGGGGTGTCGCGGAGGCTTGTCAGATATGAGCGCGCCTCTTTAGTAGCGAAGTTTGTCGGATTTTCATTGTTTTGTGACATGGCACGTAGTTTGTGACATGGAATCTTAAATGATATAGTAAACACATACCCATAAGCCACAAGGCCTCTTAGCCAAGAAAGTAATGCTATGCTAAGTTTCGGAAAAATACGAAGAACTTCAGTTGTGATATTTCTAAAAGACAAATTGAGACTGTTCAAACATATACTGTCTGATATAATAAAAGAAACATTACTTGCCTTTAGAAACTTGAGATGAACGATCTATCCAGCTCCTGGTATAAAAAGCCTCACGTTCTCATTAAGACAGACGGCCAGGTGGCTTTCAGTCCTTGCAAAAGCGCAAAGTAGACCCCGTAGCATCCAAAAATATGAGATGCGCATGCGTACTCAGGCACAGAAAGGCGCCAATAGCTTCAACTCATGTAAAACTTGAATTCATTCATTTTGCCAGCAATAAATTTCATCTGAGACCAACTTTTGCTCCAAAACGTTAAATGATTAGTTGAAACCCTTAATGTATTTGAGTTTATGGGCCAACTGAACTTTTATTGTTGAATTGTGAAAGAAATGACTGTAAGCTCAACAACTGCAAGTTTGATTTTTTACAGTGTGGGTGGCAGCATGAGCAGTGTCTTAAAACCAGACACAGGAATTTTCCATTTGTGTGTTTTTTTTAGTTATACAGTTAGTTATACAGTTTGTACCAGACTGTAAACATGCTTATTTCTGCTACAAAGCTAAGATTCTAATGATGGGGAGTTTTCACATTTAGCATCAGCCCCAAGTGGCAGTTCCAGAAACTACTTTTTTTTTTTTTTTGCACTTTCTTGATTCCTTTTTCAGCTGTGGCAGTTGATAATACATCATATCACAATGGCAGTTTTTTTTATTTTTTACTTTAACAGTGTGTATGTGTTACTCCTTATTATGTTTTTACACTTAAAAATTGAAAATTAGCCCTCAAAAACCGTATAATAACAATAACTTTATAGTAACACGCAATAAAAAAAACTAAGAAAAAAATGGTATTTTTCACAACCTTGCACTGTTTAATAATTGTATGATTTTTATTGCATTCCATGGTACATGTTGTTGTTAGATGTTTTTGATACCATTGCCATCTCTTTTATTCTTTAGCATTCCTAAACCAGTTACTGAATATATATTTTATTTCTTCTAACGGCAGATCGGTGAATGGTGACACAGTGTAAGTGGAATTAGATAAACTGTGCAGTGCCATTCTCTACGCTTTACTTGCGAAGCATCCATTTCTCTTAGATTGATTGGAAATGAAACTATGATTGATGCGTAAAAGAAATTGCAAGGGGCCAGCTGAGTAGCACTGACATTCCCCACCCGCCCCTGCTCTTACACAAAGATTGAAATTAGTGACCTTTTGATAAAGCAATCTGGTAATTTAATTGATGCTGAAGCCATGCGATGAGGACCTCATTAATAGCAAGCATGAGCCATATTTGTAAATGTTTATATATGTCAAGGGCTTTTGAGCATGCTCTTTCTGTGTGCGTTTGTGTGCCTGTATGTGTATACTGCATGTCATGTCTCATCTCTTATTTTGCTGCATTTCTGCCAATCCATCTCAGGAATGCATCCTAGCAACTAATACTTCTGCTGTGATGTCCAACAGGATGTGTGCCTGAGCATTTAGCCTTGTTGACCCAGAATGCATCCTGATCTTCCCGCAGAGTTTCTCCCTACTGTTTTGATGAGCTGATAGCAACAATCGCCTGAAACCAAGCTGAAGCTCTCAGAGTCAATAAGACAATATGTTGGAGACCCAGGGCTAAATCCCCAGTTCCACTGCTATAGGATAGAGGAAACACCTTTATCTTTTTGATTGAATACCTATCTATCTACTGTAATAGCCTGACTGTTTGAGTGTCTTCCTGAGTCCCTGGGTACCTGTCTATATTTCTAACTACTCTCTAGCTTACTGTGGTTGCTCTATTAAACAAGGGTGTTTCTCTTCCTGACACTGAAAGACAGCACAAAGTGAGACTGAAGTTAAGAATCGCAGTAAATCTGTTTCCTTGATTGGGCTGATTCAACACATGGATTTTCTTAAGTGTACAGAAAAAAGTAAAGGTATACGATAATGTAATTCTCCAACATTACAGAAGCTCGGCCAGATTTATGGGGTTTTTGTTGTCCTACATATGTCTTCATTAAGTTGTTCACTCTGCACCAATTAATTCAGCCTTACGCACTCATTAATGTGCCTTTTTTTTCTGATGATTGGTTTGCTTTTTGCCCCCCAGTCTTAATCAAACTCATCCCCACACTGCAATAAAGGGAAGAAAAAGAGAAAGAAAGCACTTAACATCATTTTGCAATTACCAGGATACATTTGTGCTGCCTTGAATATCATATTGTCTTTCTGCAATGGTTATGCAGCCTGATACTGAAGATTGCTGCACCTTTTGAAGCCTGCAGTCACACAGAGATGCTTGGAGTTGCTCTCGGGACAAGGCTGGAGGTGATTTAGGGGGGTGCATTTCAGAAATATGAGTAGTAGCTACATGAGCAAACTAATTAAGACATTTTCTCTACCCACCAAACAATCAACAACAGAATTTAACCATTGATCTCCCCCTGGCTACCAGCTGCACAGCCAGAAAATATGCAAGCCAAGCATGTATTTCTAATAAAACTAAAGCCTGCATGAGAAGGGAATGTTATTGTAATTATTATGTAATATTTGTTTGTTAATTGTTCATATCTTGATGAGGAAGGCCATGAAATATCCTGATGGGAAATACTAAAACTGTCCTGGGCAAAGCGCCCTCAGGGAGCGAATTACAGTAAACTACAATCTAAATTCATGAACATGTCATGTCAGACTATTAATACATGTTTTGTATGCGTAGCGCATGTCTAAATGCATCACGTGTGAAAAGAATTAGACAATGGGTTAGACAGTCAGGGGATCCACTTGTGAGAGATTTACACATAGTGTTTGAGAGCACGACTGTTGCATCTGTCCAGCTGATATTCGTGGAAGCAGCATTTCTTTCTAGGTTACACGCACAGGGATTAGCAAATATGTTTTGTCTTGTTTCATAGTTGTTGTTTTCTTTAGATAGATCACCACCACTACAAAGTGATAATAATGATGTATTTTTATTTTGTAAGATCGGTAAACTTTAAATATTTATAATAATAATTATATATACATATTTTTCATAACCGATGTATAATTTGATGTATACATTTGATACATGTTAGCTAACAAACCAGCCAGGATGAAGATGAATACACAGAAAAAATACATGTATCTCGCTAAACTGCGGTTCAAATCGTTCTATTGTGTAAACTATTTGAATTTGAGACATGGCCTCCTCCTGGTCCAGCGATATCGCTTATGTGGTGAGAAGCAGGATTAAATTCTTCCCTAACTCCCAGCACAAATGCAGATAGATGGGGGTGGGGTGGTGGTGGCTGGGGTTGTGGGGTGGGGAATCTGTGTAGGTAATACCACTGCCACCTATTATCCAATGATTATTATTTATATGAGCCTTTGTGGGATGATATTGTATTTGGCTCGTTCTGTGTGGAGCTGGTGGGGCGCCTCATGTATGATTATGTGTCTCATTGGTTTCAGCCCTGTGTCAGTAATCTGTTTGTATGGAGATAGAGAACACACAAGCTCTGTAAATAATGCAAATCTGCTACTGGGCTTCACTTCTTCTTTCCTTTTCTGCATTCCGTCTCTTTGTGCCTTTCTTTATGTGTCTCTCTCTTTCTCTTTAGCACTCTTTCTCTCTCTCATAAAAGTCAAGATTAAGCATTCTCTAAAGTCCTGCATGACGATAATCTGAACCACCCTCCGTATCCAATCATTCAACAGACAGTGGTGTACATTTCTATGTGTGTGTGTGTGTGTGTGGGGGGGGGGGGGGGGGGGATCAATTGTCCCTATAAGCCTGATGATCATTGGTTTGACAAGGGAAAGCATTTTATGATTTGAGATACATCACATCCTTGATGAAATACAATTAAAAAAAAAAAACAATATTAGGCCTGCTGCCCCTTACTGAGGATAAAATCCTATGGATTTAATGTTGGCCATGGGGCATAATTGATTCTATCGGCTCACAGCATAGAAGGAAAAGGATGAGAAAAACAACACAATGGGAAAAGATCAGAGGTTGTAATAACAGCAATATAACATGGCTTTGTCCTTGGTGCTTCACACCAACAGCAATCATTACATCTGTGTGACTCAAAATCAACTGTTCACCCCAAATAATTTCTTCTCCCCAGCTAAAAGAAAAACGTAGTCCTTACGTTTTTTTAATGACTATGGCTTTAACTTCATCTAGTCATGTTCTTTGTTATTGAAAAATTAGAAGGAAAAAGTCAATCAGTTGAAAAACATATCCAGAGAAGGGCAGCATGCTGAATTTGGTACATCCTACAGGTAAAAAGACATGAGAGCTCTTTGTATATATGTACTTAGTGTGTCCCTTATTTATTTGTTTTCTTACAGAAATCCTAAATGGAGGTGTTTATGTTGACCAAAACAAGTTCTTGTGCCATGCGGACACAATCCATTGGCAAGATATCGTCAAGTACCCAAGGATCCAACCTGTGGTGGTGCCCACCAACAGCAGTGTCACATGTAAGTAACCCAAATGGTACACATGAAGAAAATGAGAAAAAATTATTTGCAAAAGCCAAAAAAGGCACTTAAAATATATGGATATCCAGGAAAGCCCAACAAAAATCTGAATCAGTGGAAAGATGATTTCAAAAACAACGTACCTGTCCAACGTTTCCATTTTATGCTTTTCCTCTCCAAAGCATGAAGTGTAGATGCATGCAAAACATTTCAGAGAGTTGTAGTAAGCTGGAGTAACAACAGAGAGAGAGATTTTGTTTCAACCCAACGTGAAAATAATCACAGGATTTAAACAGACATTATTAGCACATTTACATGTAAACACATATTAGCCGCCTAGCTTAATTGTTTCTGGCAATTAAGGACCATGGAATGTACTTCACACATTTTTTGCTCACTACCAACTTCTTGGTTTTAAACATATTATCTCCCCCCACTGGTAATGCAACTTCTGCATGCAGTAATGCAATTTCTCCATGCATGTCCATTTCACGTTTTGTAGAAATGGACAAGGTGGACTGGCGTGTCTATTACATGTTTTGCTGTGATACTGGGTTCCATCAGATGTCGGTAATAACCTATCCAAGCCACACATGCAAAGAAATCAAACCATATGTTGTCCATAAATTATTTTATGTGTAATAATGAGAAATGACACAGGGGAGAACTATTGAAGAAGTAATGCATGAAGAAAGGGAGGTGTAAAAAGGCATGGAATGTCATGACACAAGCTGAAATCTATCAGTAATTAAAAAGCAATCCTGCCACTTTAGTGCAAATTAATATCAGCCGGTTATGTCCCAACTGATGGCCTATAAAAAGGTGTCTCATTACAAAGGTGTCACACAAGAAACATGATGGGTAAAACCACTGAGCTCTCTCAACACCTTTGCAACCTTATTGCTGCAGAACACACTGAAGGCAATGGTTGCAGAAGAATTTCTGAACTACTTAAAGTTCCAGTGAGCTCTGTTGGGGCCATAATCAAAACATGCTTTACCATAAACCTGGTGTAGACGACCAGGTGTGCCACAAGATTTCAGACAGAGGAGTAAATAGATTTATCAGAAGAGTTCTCCAAGAGTCAAGGGCCACTTGTAGAGAGCTACAAAAAGACATTGAATGAGCGCATGCAATTGTTTCAAAGAAAACGATAAGTAATACTCTCAGCCAACATGGCTTGTATGCAAGCTCACCATGCAAGACTCCTTTGTCGAAAAAAAAAAAGCATGTTGAAGTGTTTTTAACGTTTGCTAAAAAAGCAATTAGACAAACCTGTGAAATACTGAGACAATATAGTCGGGTCAGAGGAGACCAAAATTGAAGTCTATGGAACATAACAACACCATAACGACAGTGTTTGGAGGTGGGAACATCATACTGCACTGGCACACTTCATATAATTGAAAGACAGATGAATAGAAAACTGTAACAAAACACAAGACATTCTTGATAAAAATCTGCTATGAATATGAAACAAGGGTGGATGTTTCAGAAAGGCAATGATCCCAAAATAAAGCTGCTAGAATGGCCCATCCAGTCACCTGAGCATATGCCGAGTATGGCCTGGAGGTCAAAATGGGACACATTCCCTAGTGTGGGTGAGAATGACCGAGCTAGATACAGAAAGACAAACTGGTGATGGCTAACCAGCCGGACATAGTGGTGGTGGACAAGCAGAAGAAGTACCATGGGCTGAGAGAAGCGCTCGAGAAGATGTGGAGGGTGAAGGGAACATGGTCCCTTTTTTTGTGTGTGGGTGTGTGTGTTTGTGTGCATTCTGTTGTTTTATGTATGTAATACACTTTTATACATTGAGTGAGTTACTGTTGCCCAATACCTTATTTTAAAGTTTTACCAATCAAACTTTTACCAAATAGGCGTTGTTGTTTTTTTTATTTAGTTTATTTATGGTATATATTTAAGGTAGTTTTGCAACTGATAGACAGTTTTTTTTCCCTTTTAAACAACCTAATAATAATAATAATAATAATAATAATAATAATAATAATAATCTTTAATTTCTCTCACCTGTCATTTAATTTATTTCTTGATTTTAAAAAAAAAAGTAGCTGAGACAGTGTACCCTGATAATGAGGGTAGCAGATGTGATGGCTCAGTTGCTTAAACAAACTTGAATGAAGTCACGGCCACTCTACCTGGCAGTTTCTGTAACTCAAATTTGCAGGAATTTGTGCTAATTCTGAATTAGTCTTTAAAAATGTCTTTTCACAATTATTCCCCACACACTTGCCAAGGTCTTTCAGTGGCAGGTTATCTTTGACAAAAGAAAGGATCCAGAGGAGGCCCATTATCACAACCTGGTCGATTCACAATAAATGACTGAATGTGAGCAGCAAAACACTGTCATCACAAAATCACCCTTTGACCCTATTCTGTCACCCTGCTTACCATAACAATTCACAATGACTGCTAGCTCACATCACTTAAATGTCCTTCTGTAGCCAGCTGGAAGACCCGTTAATGAATGCATAGCATTATGATGGGATTTATTAGTGTGAAATACACATACTCAATCTGTCAGAGGACAGGGGATGATCAGTGAAATAACAATGCATTTACTGATCTCCTCTGACCCATTATTATTAATTTGCTGACTAAACCTCTTAGCATACTCGTTTCTTTTTGTTTTTAATTAACATTAATTTCTCACACTTTTTGACATTTAAATCCAATGTTGTTTTCACGTTTTTTTTTTTCAAACTGTCTCATCTCATTCATTTACAAATGGAAACAAATAAACAAATGATAAAATACGCTATCACTGACTCTGATATAAACAAACAGACTTTTCCTTTTTGATGCATATGTCCTTGGAATCATCTCATAGTACTAGCTGAGGGCTTCAGATGCATGCTAAAAGCTCCAAGCATTGATATTCTGCTCAATCACCCTCCTCCCTGCAGCCCTGTTAGCCCTTGATCGACCCCGACTCCTTTGCAAGTCTTCCACCCTCGCTGAAAGATCAAGGGTCTGCAAATTTGTAATCCACAATTGAGAACATAATCTCTGTTTCATTTTTTGCGGCGACACAAGCTTCATGTTGTTTTGCTTGTGACTTATTTGTGCCATGGTTGTGTTATGTTATTGGTTTCAAAATAGGACTGTGATCTTTTTTTCTGTTTTTTTAAACTGATGCCCTGTTGATTCTGTTTAAACACCTCCATCTTTCGCTTGCTGTACACTGACGCTGGTATGGCAGCAGTTTCAACATTTTAACCTTCAGGGGATGTTAAAGATTACGGTGCATTCCGGGAAAGGGGGTTTGACGGTGTTATACAAGGTCAATGAGGATTTAGAAGCTGAGATAGTGAAGGCCATGGTCACTGAATGAAAACTCTTTGACTTGACTTCCTGGGGCACATAGCACGGAGAAGAACAAAGAATTAAGGAAGAACAGCAGAAGTTCTGCCTGTATGGCTGGCGGACATTTGTATTAATATCCCATTTGTATACTGCTTTCATACAGACAAAGCTGCCAGCCTTTCTCTCAAATTTTACTAAATTGTCAGTTCAATAGGGACACACTGGAGAAACAGGAAAAAAAATAGAGAAATGTAGTGGTTTAAGAAAAAAGGGACAGGAATAGGCACTAAGGGAAAGAGAGCTACAGAGGAGTGATGAATCTATAAGTGATGGATGAAGAGAAAAATGTGTAGTAGATGGGCTCAAAAATGAGGAAGAAGAAGAGGGCAGAAGATGGAGATTCTCATGTTGAGCAATGGAGTCAGTCGGATGCTAATAGCTCTCATCTGGAGAGGCTGATGGACAGAGGACAGCACTTCTGCACTTATCCAGACTCACTTCTCCCAGCAGTCAATTACTAGACAGTCAATTAAGTCCTCCAAAAACCCAGAAAGGCACTGGCTAAAGCTCTGAGGGTATGATGCTGCTTACCGCTCCTTTACTGCTTTTATCTCAACCTGATGTGTGCTGGCTTCATGCTGGGCTGGTTTAGCGTGAAGTGGCAAAAAGAATCATCTCATTTTCCCAAAATAACCTGTGCCAAGGTTATTTTGGATTTTATTACCACAACAGCATATATCAGTCAAGGAAGATGGATCTTTCCTGCCTTAAAATATATATGTATAAAAAAAACAATGTTGAGAATTCAAAGGTTTTTTTCTTAACTCTTAAGATTGTATCAGTTAAATGTAGTATCATCGTCATATTAACGAAATTAACTGCTGCATGCTACTTGCAGTACCTACAGTTCAATGATTACAATCATAATTGCAATGATGGCAATAACTTTAATTATTTGGTGCCTTTAAAGAGTTTTTGTATAAAGAGTTTACAAACTGCTCTGGCAGACAAGCATAAGCAGGACTCAAACAGAAAAGAAGGACCAAGAGCCAAAAATAAAAAGAAGAACATTAGCACAAATTGCACAATTGTATCCCTAAAAAATACCAATAAAGGGATTTGAAGGAAGTCAATGAACATTAAAATCTAAAAATCAATCCTAACATGTACAGGATTATATCCAGGAAGAAGTTGAGCTGTTGCATAACTAGGCGAGAAAGACACTATTGTGGTATAACAGAAGAAAGACTTATTCAAAGTTTTAAAAAGGTCACAATTGCTCAGTGTGAGCAAACAGAATGCACCTATGCATGCATATCCAAAGAAAAACATACAAATAGATATTAAGTGAATTCAAAGTTAAACCACATGATCCTCCATAGTTTTGTTCACTATGTGAGTTTGGTTTGCCTTTGGTTGAGTGCTTGAAGACAAACTCCAGCAGCAATTCTCTGATCTGTTTTAAGGTTGAATGACACTGACAATAGTTTGTGAAGTTGCAGTTTGAAATGCCAATAGTCTCTTTCCTTGAACCTCTGTGCAGGTCAAAAATGCCACCGTTCCTGCAATGGCCGTTGCTGGGGACCCAAAGAGGACCAGTGCCAAAGCTGTAAGTTAATTATTATTATCTGATTAGAACTTCGAGTTGTTAGAATCACCACTGAGTGACTTTTGCATGCATCAAAACTTTACTGATAACTGTTGTGGGTCAAAAATAAAATTTAGCATATCTTTAGCATACCTGGCAATGTACTTGGAACGAGATTCCAAGCTTTATTTAGTGGATATACCTTTGGATGTCATTTATGTATACATCCATGTGACTCCATCTAAGGCAGGGGTCTTGAACTCCAGGCCTCAAGGGCCGGTGTCCTGCAGGTTTTAGATGTGTCCTTGATCCAACACAGCTGATTCAAATGGCTAAATTACCTCGTCAACATGTCTTGAAGTTCTCCAGAGGCCTGGTAATGAACTAATCATTTGATTCAGGTGTGTTGACCCAGGGTGAGATCTAAAACCTGCAGGACACCGGCCCTCGAGGCCGTGTGTGTGTATATGTGCGTGTATGTGCGTGAACAGTGTTATGAACTGTGAGACTTGTTACTGCAGCATCTTTCAGTTTGAAAACAGGAAATGAAAGTGCCATTTTTGTAAATGACAAATCTCTTATTCTTGAATTAAAGTTGAGTCATCTGTTTGATTGGGCAAATTTCACTAAATCACAATATCAACTTTGAGACATTAGACACTAGGCCAAAAACAATTTTCCAAATAATCAAAGACCTTTATCTTTTTGCTCACTTGTTGATATTTTGCATTTATTTTGTTTGGTTTATACTAGTCATAAAAAGAAATACAACTTTGTGTTAAAATATAGACTGTATTGACCAACACTGTAATATGTGTGTAGATAGATATATTAGCTGGGGACAACCATAACCATAATATTATGTAGTTTCACAGGCAAAATTACAAAAATAGTTTAGGCAGCCTGTTTGATACATTGGTGACAAAGGGTTAAGTCTTTAGTTTAACCCAGGGGTCTCAAACTCCAGTCCTCGAGGGCCGGTGTCCTGAAACTTTTCCATGTGTCCCTGTTGCAACACAAATTAATAAAATTAGTAGGTCATCAGCAAGGGTATAGAACTTGACTGCATGCTGGATTGGTAACTCCTAAGTAAATGTAAATGTTTGGAAAAATGTACTTCTAAAAGTACTTTTATTGCACCATGATCATTCACTGATGAACTGCTGTAACATGAATCAAATGGCTGAATTGTCACCGCAGCATGCAGTCAAGTTCTATAGAGTCTTGCTGATGACCTGTTAACTGTATTCAGGTGAGGTAATTCCTAAAGTGCAAAAACTTGGCATGTCTTTAGCATGGTGTGCAGTGTGTTCTTAAATAGAAAAAAACTTGAGGAAACTGGACAAGTGGAGGACAAAAGAAGTGGTAGGTCTAAAAAAGCAGATGAAAAGTATCAGAAAGTCATGTCCCAAGAAATATATTTTTAAAAAACCCAGCAAAGACCTCATAGAGGACCTGAGAGGAGAGGACCATCCAGCCCTTCAGTAGAACCATCTACTGTTCACCGAAGCTTCTTTAGAAATGGTCTAAGTGAAAGAATGGCTGTCAAGAAGCTAGTCCTAATCAAGAGAAACAGGGAAAAAGGCAGAGGTATGCCACATTACACAAGAGCTGCACTGCAAATCAGTGGCAACAGGTGTTTATGGAAATAAGAGGCAGGATTGAGCACAGTAGTTTGTAAGCATATTACTCACAAACTAAGCACAACCCCATGCTGCCTCTGTGGAAACGGGACATGAGAATATCACCAATAAATTAGCATCTAAAATTATATTTGAATTCCATAAAGTGAAGGTTTTCCTGCTTGTTGCCCCAAAGGGATGACATCAGATTTTTCTTTGGGGTTTTTTTGCTGTTGAAAGTCATCATTTCTTTTGAGGAGACTGTATGCTCTCCAAATTAACACACATGATATTCTGGTATTTTAATGAACACAGCTCCACAATGCAAAGGAATTTTAGCCTCAAAAATGTATAATCAACAGATCAGATCAAAATAATCAAAACAGGGATGCTCTTTAGATCATTCTATCAAGCAGAAAGTTTGATGTGGCTTTGACTGGTATTAAATAGACGTCGTCACACGGATTTTATTAGTACTACTGGTTGGAAATTTCTAAAAAACAAAGTTTTACCAGCAATTTAAAAATCAGACAAATCTTCTGTGTTAACCTTATTAAAGATCATTAATACAAAAATCCTAGATTCAAGGACAAAAAACAACATCATCTACATTCACTGATTAAATAACTTGCAGTCTACAAAAGGAAAAACATTTTACACAAGGCTGTGATGAGTGGTTGTTTCTTGTCTTCACCTATGAGGAAAGCTCTTATTTTAAACCGGATCATTAAAAGATAACAAAAGTTTCACTGTGATGCAAATGATATGTGACAGCCTAACTGCAAGTAGTGAAACAGGAACAGCAACAATCCCTCCATTTTAACATTGTTCTACAGTTCTGAAAAATACAAAACAAGGCTTTTTAGAAAAAAACATTTGAGAATGTTGTAAGAGAGGGTTCGTCACATTTTCTGATGATGATTCCCACACCTCAGGCATGGGGAGTGCTGTTTAGGTTGGGAACCGGTGATGATTGTAATGCTAATGATGGTTTTGGCTCTCATACCTGTCAGGAAAAGCAATTCTTAATTGTATACAACATGTTTCTGACAAGGCATAGCCTCATCTGGATGTGATGCAAGCCGTCACCCATCTGTGCATGGACTGCACAAGTGTTTAGACCTGCTGTTGAGGAATTGCTCTCCATTCCTGGATGAGTGCAGCCTGCAGCTGTGTAATGCTCACTGGTTGTGGCTGCATTTGAAGAAATATTGGGTTTAAATGCTGGCCAAGCAAGTGTCTGGATATGCTCCTGATCCAGAAAGGCCTTAACTACCCTGGCAGTGTGAAGGTTGGCTTTGTCCTGCTGAAACAGCCACGGGGCTGGGATCCTGCTGCAAGAATTGCACAAATGCATGTTGGAGTATTTCATTTTTACTCTATCCAGTCAAATGTTGACCAAGTCGACCAATAGGCAGATCAGAAATCGTTGTCTCATGGACATGAAAGGCTGCAGCAACAGCTAAGTCATGCATGCCAGCATCCAGCATCTGGTCTCATTCAAATTTAGTCAGTAGCAGCACGGCAGCACTGACGACAATGTTGTGCATATTCTGATGCTTCAGAATGCAATTAACTTAACGAGTTCTGAGGTGTTCGGTAAACATTGGCTAGAGAGAGAGATTGGCTAATGCAACATGCTTTTGCCTACACAAGTAAACATCAAATAAGGCCACTTTTTAACAATAAAATTAATTTAAAAAAAATTATATTTTTACTAATACTAAAGAATTATTTTGTTACAATTGCATTGTTTTCCAGCGTAGTTCAGAGTAACTGTGCTTAAATTAATTAGGTGTCATAAAATGGTAATTTTTAAGGCTGCACTTTTGTTAATGGTTAGCTCTACAAGCCCTCTTCACAGCCCACAGTGGCTCACCCTTCTGTCTGTGTTTAACACATACTAACATCCACAGGAAGACTTCATATTTAGTATATTTTTGACCTATAGCAAACTGTATGTACACATTTAGTTTTAGTCAGAAACAAAATTATGTACTCACATGGACACATGCTCACATTTCTTTCCTCATTACATACCTCTTTACCTCTCACATTCCTTTTTTTTATTGTACCACCCTTCATCAAGTTCTTGCTCTTTGTCCATCACTTCGTACTTAGACCACTTCATCTATGCCTTCCAACCCTGGCATGTCACATCTTATTTGTTCTGTGGTTGTGATCTCGTTAAGATAATGAGGAATGAACTGTTTGACCAGAACCTGTTAACAACACGTCACAGAGGAGGCCCAGATAAGCCCTGGCCCCATCTATCTGCCTTGTTTCAGCTGTGATCGCGCCATCTCTCTATCCTCATCCATTTATTTGTGGATGCCATGATTCATCTTTTATTTTACTTGCTTTCAAAAAAGAAGAGCTTTTTTTCTTGCACTGGAATGCTTTTAATTATGAAGTTTAATTATGACGAACCAAATACACCGAGGAAGTAAATTACAATTCAAAACCACTCTCTTTACTGAGTCTCTCACATAAAAAACTGGATCTCTGTCAGCAGAGGTAGTTTTTTTCCATAGAAGTACATGTTATGTTCTATAAAAGGATACAGGATAAAGTACTCACACCTGCTCTAAACGAAACAGCAATTTTTATTAGTTGTACCACTGGCTGCAGAGATCGCAACTGACAAGTTCTGTGGTCCTTGATAATAACAGATGACATCAGACCCTTTGAACTGGGTGGTGATTGTGGTATAATATATATATATGTGTGTGTGTGTGTGTGTGTGTGTGCGTGTGTGTGTGTGTGTGTGCGTGTGTGTGCGTGTGTGTGTGTGTGTGCACTGCGTGAAATGCAAAGAGGAAGTTTTGCTCCATCTTTCCCATGTTAAATTGCATCAAAATAAACTTCTGGACCTTCGAAACACACAAAATAGAAACACTGTGAGACTACAAGTGGTGAATATCTCAGATCTATCAGCTCATAGATAAAAAAAAAGAAGCGTATCTATTCACAAACATCCCATGATGAAGGTGTTTATTCATTTCAGTTTATTCATCATAGCCTTATCACTACATCTAGTTAATGAGGCATTTTTGAAATGCAAATAATTTCAAAAATACGGCATTAACAAGGGTATTAATTAGCAAATAAAGACTTATACTTGTCAAATTAAGCACACTATTTATCATTGATATGTTTTCCCTTTGCTTTAAGAAGTCATTTCACTTTCAACATTGGGAATCACTGTAACTGATATGCAATTGAATTGACCTCCTGTGTCAAACTGCTACCTTTTAACTGTAAACTTTTGAGCCATTGCGCTGTAAGGCAAACATTTGATCTATAGACATTCATTCCCTATTTAAATAAAGTTACACTTAAGAATAAATTGAAAAATTAACTGAATATTTTGTCTCAGAAAAAGACAGGTGTTGAGAACCAGATGTGCCCAATAATAATAATAATAATAATAATAATAAATTCACAGGGGAACTCAGAGGCATTGGTTCCTGTGAGTGATGTCTGTAATTTGATTTGTTTTGTTTTTTGTCTTTAGTTATTCTTAACCTCCTAAGACCTGAACTCTTCCACGGCATGCATTTTTAATTTCTCATTGATATTTGGTCACATTGGGGCCCGATTTTTTTTTTTTTTTACCTTATTTTTGTTTTTAATAAAAATAAGAGCCACATATGAGGATATTCATTTAAAATTGTGATAGAACAGTAGCAGTATAATGTCCTCATAAGTGGATATCAGGCCCTTGTAGAGCAAAATTTAGTATTTTGGTCTAAATAACCCAAAATGTGATGTCCACATATGTGGACGCCAGGTCCTAGGAGGTTAAAGTGGATTTTTAAAGCCAAATTGACAAACATAATTGTGTCCGTCTCTGGCGATGTGGCTTGGCCATTATTTTGACAAAGTGTCTTTTGAATAAAGCAGACCATATCAATGCAGGCCAGGCACTGTTAATTGAATGCTACTGATGGTAAATCAGTAGCTTTCCACTCAGTAGCATGAGTGTGTGTGTCTGTGTGTCCATGTTTGTTTGGCGACTTGTCCATAGCTTTTATCTATCATGGTGATGGTGTCCTGTCAACACAAGGCTGCAGGGAAACATAACACAGATCAAAAAAACAATGGCCCTGCTCAAAACAAAAATAAGCACCACCAATAGATGTGTAATGGTGTACAATAGTAGCCTTACGTTCCCCAGTAATATTTACTGTTGCAATTTACTTTCTTAGTTTCAGTTCTGACCAGTTCGCTTTAACCTTTATCACCAAATATATTCTTAAAATGAGATTGAATTTTATTCTTATTACAAGCTTTTGTTGTTTGTGTTCAGTTAACGCTGGCTCCACATCGTCGAGCATCTTTCACCTCATACAACCAAAAGCCATAGCTGTCACTAATTACCAACATGACTGAGTATAAAAAGAACAGAGAGCCTCAGTCATTTAGAAGTAAAAGTAAATATGATAACAACAAAATTATGCAAATAGTTTAATTTGTAATTACAGTACATCCATTTATCCAAACCACTATGTATAATATCTTTTTTTAACCCACCCCAATACTTTATCTTGTGCCAACTTTACTGGTTCATCCATAACTGCTTAGTTATGTATTCCTGCTCTATAATGAAAGTCCCACTGCTGACACTTAAGCTATGTCAATTACCAGCTGTCTTTACCTGTGAAATAGCAGGGTCCTATGTACATTTATATATGGCTGTCAAGAAGAAAGGCACACAGACATGCGGCCGCCCATATGATTGCAAAGGTGGACAGATGTTCACTTTGGTAGTACATTCAGATAAGAATCGCTATGTCTTTGTTGCACTGAGCCAGACAGCAGACGAGAGCAGAGATGAAAACATGATTGAAGATAGCTAGTAGGTGGTAAAAAGAACTTCTGCTTCAGCTGAACTCACCAGACACAGACACATGTAAAAACATGTGTATGCATGCATTTTACAAAGCAATAGATGGTAGGTAGGTTAGTATAGTATATATAACTTCCAGAGCAGATGATGAAGTTGACGTTACCCCCCCACCTCTCAAAGGTTTTACAGTGACAACTTTCCAGTGACTGGGCTTTAATTTTTTTATCTTCACCTGCCATTTGAACTGGCTAGACAGACACATTCTAAGACTGTGTTGTGTTTACGTTTTATATATGTATGCATAAAGTACGTGTATTGTATATACATTTTATCCTTTGTTTGTGTCTCTCTCTTTTTAACATGCCTGTAACTTCAAAGTAACTAAGACAGTGTGTGCGGAGCAGTGTGACGGCCGTTGCTTTGGTCCCTTTGTTAGTGACTGCTGCCACCGTGAGTGTGCAGGTGGCTGTTATGGCCCAAAGGACACAGACTGCTTTGTAAGTGAACACACACACACACACACATACACACACTTTACATCATTACGGTGTGACAAAAGAGGTTAAAGTGATCATTTTCCTGGTGATATTACCATGTCAATATGGTTACGCAGATAACATTTTGTGTTAACACTTTGTTTTACGTTTCTCTTCTTCTTCTTCTTTTTTTTTTGGTTTCTTAAGTCTGACACATTTTACTTGTGACTTTTTCCTTCCTTCAATTTCAGGTACCTCTTAAAATGGATTTCACTCAGTTTTTAAATGCCACTTGTATGGCAAATATCGTTTGATGACATTTAATTCTCTTTTCTTCCTGACATGAGTGTCATTGTTAAATATAGACTTCACTGGGAACTCTTCATTCTGACTTTTTGCCATGTGCTTTATCACTTTTATCTGTGCTTGTTTTCATGTTAAACTTGTTTCTGAGGCTGTGAGTCCGTGGCTAATCGAGCTCTTCTTCCTGGCTTTGGAAAAGCAAGTTCTGTATCATAATTTTTTATTCTTCTGTTCTCTTCACAATCATCATAAAATTGAGAAAATGGCAAAGTAAATTCTTGATTGAATCCTGGCAAATTCAAAGTCTTTAGACACAAGAATTTATTTCTATATTATTATCATAGATAACATTAAATGTGTACAAGTATATGTTTTTTAGGGTCTGTAAACACATATAGAATAAGTACATGTCTTAGTACAGGAATATTCAATTAAAATTTAAGGAGGTCCAGTCAGAGAAAATTTCCTCAAGCAAACATCCAGAAAATCAAGTTCCACATGCATTATAATTACGTAGCCTAAAAGTTGTACCAGTGTGTGCATATAGTCAACCTCTGGGTGTAAAGTAAAACAAAGTATAATTAAATTCATCAGTATTTCAATCATATTTGTTATTAATTTTTACAATGGACTGGCAGGTACTGCAATAACAAAATAATAATGAAGTCGAGGTGAAAAGCATTTCAGTGTGTGTTAACACAATGCTAAATAGGAAAGACATCAGTAATGAGCTTAGAGAAGCAATTGTTGCTGCCCAATCTGGAAACGGACAACTCCATCAGCCTACAGTGACAAAAATTGTTCATTCAAGTAGGAAACACTTAAGAAAGTCGTTCATCTTCCCAAGGTCAAATACTCAGAGAAACTACCAAAAGTCCAAGAGTTACATCTCAGACTCTACAGGCCTCAGTTAGCATGTTACATGTTAAAGTTCCCATTGCTACGGGCCATTCAGTCCTTATACGAACGTTGCAAGAGCTTGGTCCGCATAGCTGGCAATAAGTCGGACTCGTTCCCGGTGGGTGATGGGCTCCGCCAGGGCTGCTCTTTGTCACCGATTCTGTTCATAATTTTTATGGACAGAATTTCTAGGTGTAGCCAAGTGGCGGAAGGCTTTCACTTCGGTGGTCTCAGGATCTCATCTCTGCTTTTCGCAGATGATGTGGTCCTGTTGGCTTCATCAGGTGATGGGCTCCAGCTCGCCTTGGAACGGTTCGCAGCCGAGTGTGAAGCGGTGGGAATGAGAATCAGCACCTCCAAAACTGAGGCTATGGTCCTCGGCCGGGAAAAGGGTGGAGTGCCCACTCCGGGTCAGGGACGAGACCCTGCCCCAAGTGGAGGAGTTCAAGTATCTCAGGGTCTTGTTCACGAGTGATGGGAGAAGGGATTGGGAGACAGACAGATTGGTGCAGCGACTGCAGTGATGCGGATGCTGGCCCGGTCTGTTGTGGTGAAGAGAGAGCTGAGTGTACAAGTGAAGCTCTCAATTTACCGGTCGATCTACGTCCCTACCCTCACCTATGGTCACGAGCTGTGGGTAGTGACCGAAAAAAACGAGATCGCAAATACAAGCGGCAGAAATGGGTTTCCTCCGAAGGGTGGCTGGTCTCTCCCTTAGACATAGGGTGAGAAGTTCGGCCAAGTTCGGGACTAGAGCCGTTGCTCCTCCACATCGAAATGAGCCAGCTGAGGTGGTTCAGGCATCTGACAAGGATGCCCCCCTGGGCGCCTCCTGGGTAAGGTTTTCCGGGCATGTCCCAGGACACGCTGGAGAGATTATATCTCTCGGCTGGCCTGAGAACACCTTGGCGTTCCCCCGGATAAGGTGGAGGAGGTGGCTGGGGAGAGGGAGGGCTTCTCTGCTTGGCCATGACCCGGCCCCGAATAAGCAGAAGAAAATGGATGGATGTTAAAGTTCAGGACAGTACAATTGCATAACTAAAAATGACTGAACAAGTATAGGTTGTTTGGAAAGATGCCAGGAGAAAGCCTTTTCTCTTTAAAAAGAACAATGCTGTATAGCTTGGGTGGGCAAATTTGTATCTTAACAAACAAGACTTTTGGTCATTTTGGGACACACAAGATTAAAGTTGCAATGTGTGGCCATAGTGACACATTTGCGACTGTGGCTCAGGGGTTGGGAAGCGCATCTGTAACCGGAAGGTCGCCGGTTCAGTCCCCGGGCTCTCTGTCCTGGTCGTTGTGTCCTTGGGCAAGACACTTTACCCTACCGCCTACTGGTGATGGCCAGAGGGGCCGATGGTGCGATATGGCAGCCTCGCTTCTGTCAGTCTGCCCCAGGGCAGCTGTGGCTACAACCTCCACCAGTGTGTGAATGCGAGAGTGAATGAATAGTGGTATTGTAAAGCGCTTTGGGTGCCTTGAAAAGCGCTATATAAATCCAACCCATTATTATTATTGCCAAATACAAAACACGGGATGTTATAAACACCCCATACCAACTATTAAACACGTTGGTAGACGGGTGAGGATTCAGGTTTGTTTTGTAGCCATAGAATCTGGCCACTTTGGAGTTATTAGGTTAACCTGAACTCTTCTGTATTGTTAAGTCATATGTCAAGTTGTCTGCGTCGTGGCTACAGCTTAGTCCAAATTGGGTCGTACAACAAGACTGTGATGGGAAGTACAGCAAATCTAAAAATTAATAGTTGGAAAAGAAAACGATCAAGGTATTCCAATGGCCCAGTCAAAGTCCAGAGCTCAACCAGACTAAAATTCTGTAGCTTAACTTTTTTAAAAAGAATCAAGCAAAATACGATTTCTGTATCTACTTTTTTCCACTCCGGCTTGATTTTTCTTAGTAAAATTAAACTGATTGTAATATCATTGGGTGCATGCTGATAGTCTCCATCTCCACCTTTCAGTAATATCACTACTGGACATTGAAAGGAAATTGCAATACAAACCTGGGGTCAGGCTGGCAGCAGTTATGAATAAACGTGAAACCAGATTTTGGCCACACAATCAAAAGTAACCTAATCTGTGACTGTGTACGGATCATGTAAATATACTACTACCACTACAAGTACTAGTACTATTACTACAACTACTACTGCTAATAATACTTATGTGGATGTTTGCAGGCCTGCACCAACTTTAATGACAGTGGGGCATGTGTGACCCAGTGCCCTCAGCCATTTGTCTACAACCCTACCACCTTCCAGCTGGAGCATAACCCTAGGGCAAAGTACACCTATGGAGCTTTCTGCGTCAAGAAGTGTCCACGTAAGTCTGACCACCTGGACAAACACAAACATACATACATACACACACAGACAAACACACCCCCACACACAAACATGGATACTCCACATACATGCATACTGCTTTAAACATTAATCTTAAGTCATAACCTCTACATAGCTACACTTTAAGTACTAATTTAATGGGACAGTTTCAGTTCACTGTGGATAATTACACCTGCATCCATGTGCAATCCATCAGCTGATTTCCTTGGTCTTCGAGACCCACAAGCAGGAGGAATGGACAGTAGCAATGCCTGTTATGTTCTTTATAACCCTCATTTGCATTGGACTGGAAGATAAATGCAGCTGCTTCTTGAATTGCATTTACTCCTTAGGTTTCTCATAACTTTCTCATTACTGCTGGTAGATCATTTTTAGGGCAAATACTAGCAACATAAATATAGCTTGTCTCTTTCCTAAAATAGTCTTTATGTGTGTGTGAGCGTGACTATGTCTGTGAGGATGAATTTGACTTTTACAGTTTTGTAAAAGCGACATTTTGCAAAGGACTTTTATTTTAATTTCAGCAAATGGCTGTTTAAAAGTAAAACTTGTATAAAGTTTTGTGTTAGGAGTAGAAAAAGTCAAGTTACATCATTAAGTTTTAAAGTTTAGGTCAGAATAAGAGGCATGGGATGTATTTGTTAGGCTGGGTTCTCACATTTGTATGTTCTTTTTTCTTTTAAGTCCAGTCCAATTGACATAACTGCCATTGTACGTATAAGTTGGCAGTCCAGGATGTACATAGCCTCTCACCCTGTGAAAGCTGGTTTAAGTTCCAGCATCCCCACGACCCTAAATTAGATAAGTGGTTAAGAAGATGGATGGATGGTTGACTTGCTACACTGTTACACTTCTTGGGGGTACATAAATGGTCAATGGTCGTTCCAACATGTCATCTTGACAAGCAGTCTTGTTTGCAAAGCCAGTACAGGTGACGGGGAAGTAGAGGCCTGCGTCTGCACTAGCAGCATAGCTCTTCTCACTCCTGTGTATAATGTTTAGTCATTTTATTCATAAATTATTCTTTGGCCACTGCTAACCACAAGCTAGTCACTCACCACACCCACAACTAATTGTAGACACCCCATGCTGTTCAAAACATCACTGAAAAGGCCAACCAGCAGGGAGGGAAGAGGAGCTCTGCGCTTCGAGGCATTGTTACTTTTAAACAGACACAGGATAGAGAATAATATAAACATTTAACTGTTTACTGTTATGAAAGTATGCAGTTTTTTTATTTTGGTAGTTTTTCACATAAATCCTATGCAAAATAAGTAAATAAATAACCAAATAAATAAATAAAAATAATGGTGAGGCAAAGTCACTTTCAAAGTCACTTTCAGCACTTTTTTTATGTGATTGCCTACACTCCACTGCCACTTATTGTTCTGTATGTTCCAGTGTGACAAACAGCAGCCATCTGTATTTGACATTTACAATGAATTGTTTTCCAGATAACTTTGTGGTAGACCACAGCTCCTGTGTGAGAGCATGCCCCAGTAACAAGATGGAGGTGGAGGAGAATCGCATTAAGATGTGCATCCCTTGTACTGACATCTGTCCAAAAGGTAAAATTCAAACATATAGTTGCAGCAGATAATTACTGAATGTTTGTCTCCATCGATTTAGCTATTTTATTATTAACACTATATAGTTGTATGTATGCACTGTTGTCAGTTTCACTATTGGGTTTATTTTGGCAAATGCAGGAAAAGTACATGTTGTCCTGATTGCATCAAACCCCTAATCTACCTCGTATTTTGCATGTTTGCACCATTGAATTAATTGATGCAATTTTTTCTCTTCACGGTTTCACTGTGTTTCTTTCAGCATGTGATGGGATAGGCACAGCAAGCCTACAGACTGCTCAGACAGTGGACTCCAACAACATTGACAAGTTTGTCAACTGCACCAAAATCAATGGCAACCTGGTGTTCCTCATTACTGGAATCAAAGGGTGAGAGCTGAGAAGATTCAGCTTATATGACTGAAGACAGTGTGGGAGAAAAAAAATCTGCCTAAATATAAAATGGCTTTTCCCATTCCATTCAGCCTTTCTGTATTCAGCTGAGCGAGCACTGAGCATTCACAGTGGATTGTTGAAAAAGAGCCCACAGGTAGTGCACACTCCACTGAAGTTGGAAGTAACTAAAAGTAAAAATCGCAGCTGCTAGTCCACTGTGACCATTTTAGCCTTCAACTAGACTAAGTGTGCACCTGTTGGTCTCATAGCATAGATGGTGTGTTTAATTTGGGTCACCTGGCATACAGATTGGGGGATTGATTCAATTATTAATTAAGATAGATGATACTCTTCAGCTAGCACACAAGTGAACATCCATGATGGACACATTTAGAGCATGTGTGCTTAACAGATGTTAGTTTAGAGTGGCTAAGTGTGACCTCTCTGTGCAAAGATCTCTCCGGGGCTGTGTCAGCTTCTCCACCGCTGTACCTGCTGACTGCTTCCTTCCTTTTATTCTCCATTCTCAGTCTCCTTTATTGAGTTGTTCTCTCAATAATCAGAAACTTTGTTTTTGACTCAAAATTGCAATTTGAAATAAAACTGATTATAATACTTGTGAAAATATGGTATTTTAAATACCATCGAGCTATTAACAGTGTGATACAGATTGAATCAAACTGTTAATTGGATGGATTAATCTGAATAATGTTAGTGGTTAGTTATGTCTGCAAGGATATACAGTACTATTTGTTTGCATTCATTCATATGTATTTAATATAGTTCACTTAAAATATCCCAATCAGGTATTCTCAGTACACATACATGATTTACCTCTTCAGCTGGTAAATGTAGCAAACTTTTCTTACCTGTAAGTAAGAAAATTTCCTGTAAGTATCGCATTTTTGTTGTACATGTACAATGACAATAAAGGACTATTTTATTCTATTCTAAGTAGGTATATCCCTTACACATACAGATGGAAATACTAAAACACATTCTTTTTTTCTTTTACTTGATTTGTTTTTGTCATTCTGATCTCTTTTTATTCACAGGGATATCTATCATAACATTGAAGCGTTGGACCCGGAAAAACTCAACGTGTTCCGCACCGTTCGGGAAATTACAGGTAAGTGTATAAGTTGCACTGCATTGGTCTTATACGCGTATGTATTTAAAGAAAGAACAAATGTTTACTCTTACTGTCATCTCTTTTCTTGAACAGGAAAGTTTCACATCAATGCTTATAAATACTTCCATGTATCAGCATATGTGTTTTTCTTCAAGTCCTCCCCTCCTCTTGAGAATGTCCAAACCAAGGACAGGCCTTGCAGAATAAGATGAATATCATATGAGTCTTTCAGTCTCCTCTTTCTCTCTACTGCTTCTCCCTCAGGGAGTCCCTAGCCTTGAGTCCCGCAGCCCCAGCTCTCCCTTCACGCACCATGAAGAAAAGAGCCAGAACATGCGGTGCACATCGTTAATCCCCCAGCTCTCCATGCCACCTCCACTTTTTAGCTGCGTGTACACTGTCATCCTTCCAGCCCCAAAATTTGACAATGCCATCAGAAGAACACATCATATCTCTGATGTCATATTTTCAAAAGCAATAGGAAACTATTCTCGTAAAATATCAGTGCTGTTTTTTCAAAAAGGTCTCAAAGACTTTAGAGTCAGACCTGTTACAGATCGTAAACTTTTCTTTATTATCAGGTGTGTTTCCAGAATCACTAAAAACTGCTGTAATCAAACCTATACTGAAAAAGGACAATCTTGACAAGACACAAATGAACAACTACAGGCCGATCTCAAATCTCCCGTTTTTAAGTAAGATCATTGAAAAAGCAGTTTCTCAACAGCTCAGTTACTTCTTAAAACAGAATAATTGCTACGATGCCTTCCAGTCAGGTTTTAGACAGAACCACAGCACTGAAACCGCTCTGACCAAAGTGTTCAATGACATATGTCTGAATACAGACAGTGGAAAAATGTCAGTCTTAGTTTTACTGGATCTCAGTGCAGCATTTGATACAGTTGACCACAACATATTACTCAAACGACTGGAGAACTGGACAGGTCTTTCAGGAACTGTACTAAACTGGTTCAAAACATACGTAGAAAACAGGAAATACTTTGTATCAATAGGTAACTTCACATCTGAGCAGACAAGTATCACATGTGGAGTTCCCCAAGGTTCCATCTTGGGACCCCTTCTGTTTAACATCTACATGCTCCCACTGGCACAGATTATAAACAACAACAAAATAAACTATCACAGCTATGCAGATGACACACAAATATATATCACAATGTCACCAGGAGACCGAGGCCCTGTACAGGCTCTTGGTAAATGCATTGAGGAAATCAATGACTGGTTGTGCCACAATTTTCTCCAGCTAAACAAAAACAAAACTGAGGTAATAGTCTTTGGCGCCAAAGAAAAACGATTACAGGTCACCAGAGAACTTCAATCTATACATCTAAAAACCACAAACCAGGCGAGAAATTTGGGTGTAGTGATGGATGCAGACCTAAACTTAGAAAAACACATTAAGACAATAACAAAGTCAGCTTACTATCACCTCAAGAATATATCAAGGATAAAAGATCTGATGTCTCAACAGGTCCTGGAAAAACTAGTCCATGCATTCATCTTTAGTAGGCTTGATTACTGTAACAGCATCTTTACAGGTCTACCTAAAAAATCAGTCAGACAACTACAGCTCATTCAGAACTCTGCTGCTCGAGTCCTCACTAAGACCAAAAAAGTGGACCACATCAGTCCAGCTCTGAGGTCCTTACACTGGCTGCCTGTCCGTCAGAGGATAGACTTTAAAGTTCTGATGCTGGCCTATAAAGCTCTGAATGGTTTAGGACCAAAATACATCAATGACCTCCTGACCCAGTATGAACCATCCAGATCCCTCAGGTCATCTGGATCCGGTCTTTTATCAGTTCCCAGAGTCAGAACCAGACACGGAGAAGCTGCATTCAGCTTTTATGCTCCTTATATCTGGAACAAACTCCCAGAAAGCCTCAGATCAGCTGAAACACTCAGTTTATTTAAATCCAGGTTGAAGACTCACCTGTTCTCAGCTGCATTTGAATAAAGCACCAAATCCACACTTTAAGCTTAAATTTCAAAACTTACATTTAACTACTGATTTTATCTACTGTTCTGATTTTATCTGTTTTGATTTTATATACTGTTGTTTGTTTGCTTGTTTGTTTGTTAATTAGTTAGTTAGTTTATTTGCTTGTTTTAATCAATTTTAAATCATGCTTTTTATTTGTTCTTGTTTCTAATGTCTCTGTAAAGCACTTTGAATCACCTTGTTGTTGAATTGTGCTATACAAATAAACTTGCCTTGCCTTGCCTTGCCTTGCTATTTAGCCATGAATGACAAAAGCAGATGTCTTATTAAACAGTGTGTCCCTTTCATCTGAACACCACTTATTTATTTAGGATTACATCAGTTATATTTTTTTTAAAAGAAAAGAAAATTGTGAAGTATCTAAGATGTGTCTTAGATACTTTACTTTCTACATAACCTGTAGCAGTTATAATAATAAATATTGTTATACCTAATGGCAGTTACTCTTAAAAGCTAATATGGGGGGTAATAAACATACACAATCAACTGCCAACATACATGTAGTAGTAATAGCAGTTTTCCTACTTGTTCACAATCCAAATCATGTTTTTGAGCTGCGACCACCATCTGTCTACATAATCTAAATGTGATAAACCACTCTGATAGAAAAAGAGTTGTATTGTTGCAGTTCAAAAGCTAACTTAAAAGGAAAGATTTAGAAATGAAATGCTGCAGACAAAATAGCATTTTTATTATTGCGCTTTCCTTAATGGAAACTGACAACTGATGTCAGTTACAACTAATATTTAAGCCTGCTCAAAGGGAAAAAAGGAAGGATTATAGTGAGTTAGGAAAGCAAGTTAAACTAGCGCAGCTGTTTTTCATTTGATAGAGTGAATTGTCCATTAACACCATTGGGGCCATTTTGATACCCGCTCCTCGTGTCTTCAGGCAAGACACTGAACTCAGTTGATTGAAACCTTTGCATCTGAACTCTTTGTATCTGCTAAGGTATATAAATCTCTGTATAAGTCCAGTTGTTTACTCTTTAAACTGACTTAGATATATTCCAAAACTTGACTTCGAAGTCATTTTGTTTTCTTGCTTTTCCTCTCTGATGGTTAGTGATGACAGTTTGAAAGCAGGTGATGAAGCATAAACCAGCAGCCATGTGGTCAGACACGTGTGTCATCTCAGCTTGTCATTTCTCTGAGCTGGCAGAAGAACGTGACTTTTTACAAAAGCAGGCAACCTGCATCCATGACCCCAAGGTCACAGCTAGCGTTGCTCTGGCTTTCAAATGAGCTCTGTAGTAGGACAGCTTTCATCATCCACACCAGCACACACATCTTTCTGTCTCAAATCAAATTCTGATCCATTATGCTTTTGTCTTTTCGGTGGCTTCTTACCAGGTCAGGATTTACCCAAAGTGTGGGTGTAGCTAGCACGATTCAGCATAAGTGGGTTTCTCGGTGTTGTGACTCAGAATGTAATCACTACAACTTAAGCGCTCTTAACCTTTGCTTATGAGCTCATGGCCTTCTTGTCCAAGTGGTTCCACATTTTAATTCACTATGCACATTGGTGTGCTGCTGATGTGGCTCCCAGCAGAGCATACACTCCTGATAAGTGATCTTTCCATGTGCATGAAAATTCACATGAAAACACAAAAAAATACAAGCGCTAGCATAATGTTGCACACAAAATTTTTGTTGACTTGCTTTTTGGCATTGATCTTTCTATCTAGTGAGGTTCCACAATCTGTCTGAAAGGATCAGGCCTACACTTAAGGGATGGCTGTAGCTCAGGTGGCAGAGCAGGTCAGCCACTAATCAGAAGGCCGGTGGTTCGATCCCAGGCTGCCTCCTGGCTGCATGCCAAATATCCTTGGGCAAGATACTAACCCCATGTTTGCCTACTGGTGGTCAGAGGGCCTGGTGGCGCCAGTGTCCGGCAGCCTCGCCTCTGTCAGTGCGCCCCAGTGCAGCTGTGGCTACAATGTAGTTTGCCATCACCAGTGTGTGAATGGGTGAATGACTGAATGTAGTGTAAAGTGCTTTGGGGTCCTTAGGGACTGAGTAAAGCGCTATACAAATGCAGGCCATTTACACTTTTCCCCTATGAAGGGCCTCATGGACCGCTCCTATGTGATTGTTGATAGTGATGCAAATGCACATTAAGGCATCTAGCACAACTTAGAAACAAATTAGCTACAAAGACTTAAATCAGTTCAGTTAATTTCAGTTATTATTAATGCCAATCAGCAACAACAGTTACCTCAAGGAAGTTGAACCTCTGAGTTGATAACTTGCTGTAATCTATTCTTATTGCTCTTCACTGGAAGATCTATTATGAAGTTTGCCTGAAGTGTAAATGTGAAGTGTGTAGAGACCTGCAGGATATTTAATGTGTATATAGTTAGATTGTTCCAAAAATGCATTGTGACCATTTACTCTGCACAGACTTTAGGAAGCATGTACAATACAATACAATACTGGTGTATTTTTACATATGATACACAAACTATATAGACTTAGACCTTTTATTGTCATTGTACAGTTGCTTGCACAATGAAATTATGTAACAATTTCTATGTAACAATTTATATACATATACAGACTGCATCACATGTCTTCGTTGCTGTATTCGTATGTAGCAGGGCACTGAACAGTCATTCTAGCTACCTTTCCAGTCACCTTTAGAATTGTACTACTTTTTTTGTAGCTTAGCAGCTCAGTGCTCGCCATGTTTATTAGCATTATTGTCTCTTTTACTACACCGTGAAAGTTACTATTACTTGGCAGTACAATAACACAATTGCGGAAACCTACTCTTTCTAGAGTGTCTCTCTGCTTGGACAAAGACTGTTTATTTATATATTTTAACCTTTCTTATCAACAATCTTCACCCACTTTCTGATGATAGCAAATACAGATAGCAAACGTTCGCTGCTATCACATCCCTACATTGGAACAGACAGGAAAGATTTCAACAGGCAGTAGACTGCTATTGTAAGTAGAGAACACCCAAAGCCCTCTGAAATAGCACCGTGCCAGAACAGCGAGGTGCCTCAGCACTGCAGGTTTTGTCATTAAGACAATTAGTGTTGACAAGTACAGCGCTAACGATTCTATAGAACTGCTGCCTCTGGGCTAAGAGGCACTCACAGCATCATAAACTGCACATCATGAGAATCAAGATGGACAAATACCAAAAGTGCAATTACCTTTTACAAACCGCAATTCCCCAGCAATATATTTGACATTCTGTACGAATACCTCATAATGGTTTATATAATGGAAAAAATTCTTCTTTTATCCTAATGACTGCCATTATGCTCTCATTAA
Organism: Mchenga conophoros; assembly: GCF_057382185.1. NCBI lineage: Eukaryota > Metazoa > Chordata > Actinopteri > Cichliformes > Cichlidae > Mchenga > Mchenga conophoros. The sequence continues at coordinate 26,907,360 of NC_140541.1, forward strand.
AGGTTCACTTTTTAAAAAAAAATGTGTAAATGACAAAAAATGTTAAAATGTTTTTTCCATTTTGGGAAGTAGCATCATTTTGGATGGAACTGCAATAAAAAATCATGCATGATTCCTCACCTGTTTTGGACATTTCCCAAGCATTAGTAATAAGCATGTATTGAGACCCCGTCACTACTCAGACTGGATGCACTTTGTCTTTTGTCATCAAGCCAAGCGTGGCATTGTGTTGCCACAAGCTCTACTTACCTTTCTCTGCCATTCCTCCCTTCCCGGACCAACAAAATTATGCATCCTGTGGGAAGAACTCACACTGTCTAGCATAATAGAGTCTGATACTGTTTATTGACTGGAGTATTGCATGTTTAGCTTTTAAAACATGCCATTATATTTGTCTAGACTTTCCTTCCACCTCCTTCTCCTCCCCTCTTACCTCTGCTCTTCTACCCACTGTGGATTTTTCTTTGGTCTCGTAGCCTCTGTTGTTTGTCCTCTGGTGTTGGCTTGGGGATTGTAGTCCCCTACTGTTTTTTCTAATAAATATTTCATATTTCTGAATCTATTATTAAAAATCCTAAATGAGCCATGGCCATTTTCTCAGCTTTTGATTTTATCTCCTAAATTATTTAACAGTTGACAGGGAAATAAAGGAAATGCAAAAATATTGATAAGTCAGACTTGTTATAGCTGGCACCAAACTCCTCTGTGGCATTGCTGTGCCAGACATTTATCTGGCTTAGAAGTGCTTCGCTGATTTCAGATGAGGCTCAGGTGGTGCAGTTGCATTGTTGTGTTTCTGGAATGTTGCTAATTCTAGAGAGAGGCCGGTTCTCTCTGCTCATTTTCTTCTTGTCACTGTAGAAATGGACAGTGTGATAGACAGGTGATTCTGGTCTGTCAGTACTCATGTGGATTTATAACCTATGTTCATCCCTGTCTTCATTTAGGTTTTCTAAACATTCAGTCATGGCCTGACAACATGACAGACTTGGGTGTTTTCTCCAACCTGGCTACTATTGGGGGAAGAGCATTGTACAGGTACCTGGGTGCATAATACCTTCACAAATTCTTTTTCTTTCTTTCTTTTGTATTTTGTTTTTTGATTGTTGGGAATAGTTTATGCCAAGTTGTTTCACAAATGTCTCAATCAGAGCTCAGTTCTTCTAAATCAATGGCAAGCAGGAAAATTTGTGGTTTTAGCTAATTTTTTTTTAGCTAATTGTAGCGAACAATCTCTGAAGCCACAGCTCACTGGAAAACTGAAATGAAGGAATGAAAGACGGAGCCGATAACAGTAAATTTAGAGTATTTCATTGTGCTGTGTTTTTATTATTATTACTTCTTATAATTAATTTCTATTCTCTTTTTTATGTTAAGCACTTTGAGTTAAGTTTGATTATTTCCTGTTCTATACAAATAAAGTTTATTATTATCAGTAGACTAATTTCTATTTCTTTTTGCTATTGGTATGGAGGGGCTGTACACATATTGTATGTATATGAACGCATAGATAATATTTACACTACACAGCTTATCTCACAGATGTAAATTCACATGCATTGTTGCAAACTGCTGTGGTTTAAAGAAGATCGGAAAGACGAGGTTACAGTCGCAATCAAACGTCTCTACCTCTGGTTATATATTTAAACCATTTTAATGCAAACTGAAAGTGGATCCGGTTTTGTTGGATAGCCTTATCTGGATAAGTGCTATGCATGTTAATGTGTGAAGTGTAATTTTTTTTTGTTACTGCTGAAGAATGCTGTACTTAAAACATGACTTTCTAAAGACAGCTTAATTATTTAACCTAAATTATAGCACTTAATTATTCATCATTTAGATTTTTTTTTTCTTAATTTGGAAAACATGCAATAAAAATGTAGCGGGATTTGGATGTAATCAAAGCGAGTGTCTGCTGATAAAGTGTAGACTGTGAGATTCAGTGTGTTTTTGTGTGTGTGTGTCCCTAGGCGTGCGTGTGAGAGTGTGTGCATGTGCACTGCACCTGCCTGCAGATGGAAACAGCAGGCTGCAGTACAAATTATAGCCTGCCACCCACCCCTGCCCCGTGCTTGATCCTGCATACTCTCGGTCTATCTGATGTTTCTGACACCCACTGGCATCCTGTCATTTTTAAACCATGCAAGTGGGACATATCAGGATAGCTGGGGGTAGGAAGAAAAAAGAGAGAGAGCCTAGCAGACAGAATGATTAAAACACATGTTGTAAGTTGCATTGTTGCAACATAGGACAATGTGAGCTCATAAAAACACAGTGTATTCTTCTTGAAATTATGATTCAGTGATAGAATTAATGTTGACTAATGAGATCACAGTTGAGATGACTGGTAGACCGCTATGATGTTTAAACAGCATTTCTACCAAACCTGTGAAATGATTCCATCTTCTCTCTTCCCTTTCTTTTCCTCTTTTGTCCCTGCGCCACATCATTTCTTCTCCTCCTGCTCCTCTGACCTTCTTTCCTTTGCTGTCGGCTCCGTCTTCCTCTCACCTCCACCTATTCTTACCTCTCAGTGGGATCTCTCTGCTGGTGTTGAAGCAGCCGGGGATCACATCACTTCAGCTTCAGTCTCTGAGAGAGATCAGTGCTGGGAATGTCCACATTGCAGAGAACAGCCAGCTTTGCTACTATAACACCGTCAATTGGACAAGACTGTTCCGTACTACAAACCAAAAGGTTCTTATTCGCAACAACCGAAGTCCACAGGAATGCTGTAAGTTGATGCCACAATCATTCTAAACATCTAAATAATAAATATTTGGTCAACTTTGCACTAAAAAAAATGACCATATCTCATGAGTTGCTCTACCAAAACAAAAATAAATGATCAAAAATGATCAACAACCTTCACCTTGCTTTGAATGTTATCAGAGGCTATTTAGATTGTATATGTACTTATAAAGAGCTATAACAGCAAAAGAAGAAAATAGTCATCTGAACAGAAATAAAACAGAAATAAAACTTCTGCAGATTTTCAACAACGCCATTCTTGGCATATACTCGAAAGATGGCGCGGCCACGTCCAGGCGCCTTCCTTACCGTGTTTTTTTCTTATTTTTTGCTCTGGTTTAGGCCACATTTCACTGTGTGTTATACTTGTATAACTGTGCATGTGACAAATAAAGAACCTTGAACCCTATTTACTTTCTTTTTTTTACTGATCTAATGAATTTGATGTACTGCAATATATTTTACCACTGTTCTATAGGTCCCTCTTCCACTTACAACACAACTCAAAGCGCATTGACACTTTTAAAGAAAACTTTAAGTTAAAGTTTTTAGTTCTTTGCCCACAGCAACACCTTTCTACCAAGTTTCATGGTAGTTGGTTTGCTCTTTTTGTCACCTCCTAGTATTTGTGAAAAAAAAGCTACAGAAAATATACCAGTTGCTATATTGTGCTGCACTGTATGATACAATTATTTAGTTGCAAATTTGCTAAATATCCAATATAAACTTTTAAAAAACTAAAAAAGGTAAATTATGTTTGTATGTCCACAAAACATAAGTAGCAAACCTGTCCAGTCATAGTTTAACGACTTATGTTAAAACATTATATATGTATGCATTTGTTAGTGAAATCTACCACAAGAGCAGATCTTTGTGCTGCAGCTTTTGAACAGCTATGAAAACAAAGACATTGTATGAAAATTATGTTTTAACCTCTGATTCTGGATATCCTCTGGTAGCAGGACATATTTGAGTCATTATAATGTGCTAAATGACCTCTGTGTTCTACAACCGTGATACATTTGCATATTTTAGCTGTTAATTTAACACTCACTGTCTAGCCTCAGGCACCATCAAGAGTACGCTTTTTTTTTTCTCAAACATGTTCATATTTAAAACAGGTTGTACACTAAAGAAAGGAACGAATCTACTCAACATTTCTTGTAGTATAGATTTAAAAGAAGTTTGAATTGTCGAACTAACAAGAAACCAACAGACAAAATTCTGCTTTCTAAGTTATCACCCAGCCTTCATAACAAAGGCATTTGTTTTAAAGGAGCTATTGTAGTGGCCATTCATAGTAAGGTTTTGAGGCTTGTCTGTCTTATGAATGGTACCCATTATCTCACTAGCTTCTGAAGGACACTAAAAACAATAATTCAATAATTAAACAAATTAACATCAGGGTCATTCCGAGAGTGCAAGGTTTAGAAAAATGAAATTAGGCAAATAACTGATGTGGTGAGATAAAGATTGCATTTCTAAAAATGGAAGAGCTTTATTATATCACTGCCACAAGTGTTAAGACATTATTCATTTATGTATAATGTTCATTAATGAGCCAGTATTTGCATTATTGAGTTGGCCCCTTTTCACTGTTCATGTGCTCCTTTCCCCTTGGCACTTCCTTACTGTTGAAAACACACACACACACACACACACACACACACACACACTTTAGAGTCTTTGAAGACTTTGGGTTAGTTTCAAGAGTCACATACTTGACATGGTTCTGCATGTGTGCATCAGAGTGCGCGTGTTTGTGTGTCTAAAGTTGACTGAGCCTCATGGGGCTAGAAAAGGGCAGCTATCACACTGTTACAGTGCAGCAAAGAGTATTCTTGTGAATATGCATGCGGTTGTAGCGATTTAAGTAGTTGCTGAAACCTGAAACTAAGACATCTAGTTTTCATAGTAGTTGGAATAGAGATCTAGTGTGTACTAGCATGTAAAACAAGTAATACATTCATGCTATATGGTATTAAAACACAGTTGTGATGGCTTTTTAACCATAATTTTTCTTTGAATTTGTTTACTTTTTACATATTACATTTTGGCATAGCCTCATCAATAAGATATCAATAATAACCCAGGATTGTATGGAAATGTAATATATGTATAGAAGCAAATGGGACAGTTTTCAGTTAATATTTTTCAGACTGTATTAATTATTTTATACATATTTAGCATCAAAAGTTTATCTCACCTCATTGTGACACAGTTAAATGAAATATCCCTGGTTTGTTTCTGCACTATTTTACATGCGCGTACAGTAAAGAAAGAAAACAGCAAAGCAGAAATGTTGTGGTTCTTGTGTAAATATGATTTTCATTGTGCTCACTGAATTTGCATATTTTATAATACTTTAAGAGACTGTCAGTAGCACCAGCGCTTTTTATGCAAGTCAAAATACTGTGAAAGGGGCACACATATGAATCAGTGTAATTTTCCCCACAGCTCTGATTTTCTCACAGCAAAATTTGGATAAAAAGCTGCAGGAAATACTCCCACTGATGGAAACAAATGTACTCTGATGATGTTAGAAATGTAGTTACTTCACTGAGAGAAGTCACTGGTTGCTACTGTAATAATGCTCTATTAACAAAATGTAAAATAGTACAATTATAGATCCGTTTGGTTACCTCAGTGGAACACATACATGTTGTTTGAGAAAATAGTCAACACAGAGTCTCTCATATTGGCTCATTATTTAATTACACTATTAACTAAACAGTAAATGGCCTTTTTTAAAATACAGAACTATTTTTTTCACCTATGTTGCATGTGAAAAGGATCCCTTCTCCGGCTCCCCCTCTACTCTCTTTAGCCTTTTCACAGACTGCCCCTGAAATGTTAATACAGAAAAGAGAGGTCCCCAAAACTGGAGGCACTAATTCCAGTCTAGTTCCAGCTAAATCTCTCCCCTCAGTCGTGCTAATCAGCACTGTTCAGGGACAGGTTTTTTAATCTTTATTTATTTCTTCTGATGTTTTCTTTCTTTCTTTTCTCTGCCCTTATAATAATTGTAATCATAGCCTGAACTTTTGTCTTCTTTCAGTCTCAAAAACGCTCCTGCCAGGGCTTTTGTTAGTCAGCCATGTCAGAAACATCTGAAGTTAAGATATGTTTTTGATCTTGTTGTATAGTTAAAAAGCCATGCAACCACCACTTCCCCTTGTTTATATCTTGCACCAATCATTCTTCCTTTTCCTCATTTATTTCTGCCTGGTCAGTTTACCTATGAGGCTAGAAGCATGAAAGAAGTGGTTTTGTCTCTTGCGAAAGACTTTCATCCGCTTTTCTTTATGTATCTGCATCTTTTTGTCTGAATTTTTATTTTTATTTGGAATAAAGCTGTGGCTATGACACTATGGCATAGTCATTGGCTTGCATGTAGCCAGGTTCCCAAAAACAGCAGGGGACCCTTTTGCAACCATGTTCTGTAACCACTGGCTATCGAGAAAAGAAGAGAAGAGAAAGAGAAAACCTACAAGGGGGGAAATCACGTCAGATGCAGGCGGGATGATAAAAGTTCACAGTGTATCTGTAGCGCCGTCACCGCGTTACTTCAACACTCATTTTGTCACTGTAATGTTCTGAAATGTAGCAACCTCTGTACAACTGTGCTAGAGGGGGACAAGAGAGAGACAGAAAGAGATAAGAGATCCAGGCCATTATAGAGCAGATGTAATGGCCTGAGTCAGTCGGTGCTATATGAAAAACATTGAGGCAGAAACACAGAACAGATTGTTCACTACGAATAAAATGAGAGAAAGGGGCATTTCTTTACATGACTGAGTGCAGCAAAGTATATCAGACTTACAAGTTTAACATTTGTATCTTTGTATCACAGGTGGTTTTTAGTATTGCTTTACGTGGCTATCCAAACAACACTTGTTTGTGCTGTAAATGTCACGCTAAGCACTTTTGCACTGAAACCAGATACTATTGCTACGTAAAACAACTTCATAATATACAATCATAGTATTCAGTAGCTGTATATTTGATTGCCCTTTCAAATTGAAAGGCTTAAATCCTTAAAATGACTTTTTCTTTAATTATTTGTAAGGTTTTGTTAACTCGACTAGTCTGGCATCTGCATGTCCTTCCTGTATCTCACTCTTCATTGTTTGCACAGCAGTTTTACAATGAAGCAACCCAGCCTTCTACTTTTCTAATTGCACCATATCAGTCAGTACTGTAGACACACTGAGCATGCAGGCCATTTATATTAATAGAGAACATATAGTATACACTAAAAACGAAGTGCCAACCACGTCCTCTGATGAATTGAGTTAATTAATGTGATGTTTTTAAAAAGTTTCTGGGATACATGAGAGCGTTTTTGTGGGAGGAACTAGGTCGTCTTTTAGTTCATCCTGGAGGATAATTATTCTGTCACTCTGTAGTGTACAGCGTATTGTTTGACACTTTCTTGTTTACCGCTTTATCCCAGAGCACGTGTTTCAAACGCACACCTTTTTCCTGTGTCTTGCTGCAATTACTCTTGCCATTGTTTAGGAAAGAAGTCCCCAGAAGAAGGAGAAGGAAAAAAAAGCTAGCTTTTATAGGCCAAGAAAATGAACATCTGCTCTGTGGAGGCGGAGAAATTTAATGCAAAAATAAGCCTTCGCAAATTGCAAGCGCCTTAGTAAATCTAGTTCTGTGTCTTTTCATAAATAATAGGATTATTTGGCTAATTTTATACCCAGCTAATTTGGGGGAATTTAGGGTTTATTCATTGCGTCTGACACTGAGTCATCAAAGCTCAGCTGCATGCTACATGAGTATAATCCTTTGCCTTCTTTGTTTATATGTGTATTAAGCAGCCAAGGAGCACATGGTGTGTGACCCACTGTGTTCAGATGCTGGATGTTGGGGTCCCGGCCCAGACCAATGCCTGTCCTGTCGATATTTCAGTCGTGGACGAACGTGTGTAGAATCCTGCAATCTCTATGAGGGGTGAGTCCTGAATATGCTTGCACATATATATTCAGATATAGTGCTGATAAGAAGATGGAGGTGGGTGGATGGTTTGTGGCTGAGTTTAATTGTTGCTACTGGACTGACTCAGAGAAAGCAGATGTGGCATTGTTCGTATATACAGAAGTTTATATGTTGTCCTCGAAAACCTGCTTGACAACAACAACAACAACAAACAGACAAACAAACAAAAAAATATATAAGGAAAGCAGTGTCTGCTATATTATGTCAGCTTATGTAAGTAAAATAAATATTCAGCTTTTTTATTATAACAAGTAACAGTAAAGCAGACAAAATACGACCAAACAAGTTACATTGTTACAGCTAGGCCAGCATCAGCATGACAACACTGATAAAAAAGTCTTTTATAATCAGTGACACTTGTGACAAAACATGGTTTGTAATGCTTCTCCCTTAGACTTTGCTTGATCAGGATGCGTTTACCACCAAAGTTTACTTAATTTTGTTAAGGTGCCAAACACATCTTTCTGCTGTTGTAGTCTATAAAAGTCCCCACAAATGCTTAGTTAATGATTACTCTTCAGCTTCTTGACAGTAAAATGGGCTAGAACACCACAGAAACACAGTCACTCTCTGGGAATTTTCATAAGTTAGGCAAAAAGAACAGCATCAATAGCCCTTTTTATTCTTAAGTGTGTTCGAGCCCCTAAGAGCCATAACTCTCTTAGATTGTGCCAAAACAGACACGCTGTATGGTAAATGGGTCATATGAGTGCCACATCAAAACGTTGATCTAACATCAGAATGCTCTCATGAGTGTCATGTACGGTCCTTTACTCATACCGTTGTAGCAACAGATAATGATTGTCATGTCACCAACGTGAAGCTTTTGAAGTGACGGGCATCTGTGTGGCAAAATATAGCTACTTAAAAAAGTAAAGGAAATATATTACCCTGTTACTGCCAACAGGGAATTTATTTAACTTGAACATATTTATGAACAAAATAAAACATGCTCACAACTAGGTGAGAAAAATTTGTTTCGTTTTGTTCACTGCCCTCTGAGGTGTCTTTTATTTTCTTGGTTCATTATCTTCCAAGAAAAGCTTTTAAAGATGGCCCCAAACTCGCAGATTAAACAGCATGACAAGCAGTTTATTTTGTATTTTATCAGTTCTTAAAGAAACTGAGTTCCTTTAAGAACAAAGTTTTTTTTCAATAGATTTTTGTCCAGATTATATTTCTGAGCAAGAGGATATAATTGCATGTTCCAGGGATAGTTTATTACCTTATTCAACAGGAGGCCAGTCCGTAGGCGCTGGCAAAATCATCTGAGAATATAGCTCGGCTTTAATGCTACTGAAGTCAGCAATGACTGGAGCATGCTGCATGCCTCTAAATATACGATTAATCAAATGCATCAGCAACTACCGAATGATCTTATAAATACTATGAATAAATGCAGTTTTAATTTGAGTTACTGATTTTTTATGCTTTTTTGCATTAGTCTTATTTAATGAAATACATTGTGACATTAAAACAGTCCTCTATTTTTAAGACCTGCTACGCCATCTGCTCATCAAAACTTTACCTGAACAGCCCGTGGCGCTTTCATTTTCGAGTTAAGCAGTACTGTTCTGTTTACTGGGGATGATATTAAGAGCCAGGGGGTGAAAAGAACAATTTAAAATGTGGTGCTAATTTTTAGTTTAAAAGGCACCCCTGCAGAGTGTCATAACAATAGAGGTCCCCTGACTTTAAAAGAATATATCTTGATGCTATCTACCTCCTAATGAAAGATCTGCTCCCCCAGGGAGTTTTATTAATGAAATTTTAGATGTTTTTACCCTGCAGAACAGCTGGGATGATGCTTTTAAGTTCTGTCCCAACTTGATCAGAAAAGTTTGGTGGCCACATTGGAGAGGACAGAGGAGGACGAGGAGGTGTTCCTCGGGCAGGGGGGCTAGGCGTGTCACTGCGTGTCACAGTCACTGCTTGCGCACGGGGCCACGCCCTGCCTACCTGTCCACCTGCACGTCAGCGTCACCAACACCATCAGCGTCACCAACACCGGCACATTCACCAAACCCAATAATTCTGTGAATGCAGTCCAAACCCTTTGCCATATCCGCACAAGCACAGCGCTTTCCGTAGTTCCCGTATTTTATGTTAACACTGGTGGCCCTTTTATTTTTATCTGAACAGCATGTATCAGTCCAATCAAATGGCCTTTTGTGGTTTAAGTGCATGTTGTTGCAATTTTCTTGGGTTCTTGTGGCTCAGGAGACAGAGCGGGTCATCTACCGATCGGTTCAATCACCGCTTCAGCTCCAGCATCCTTGGGCCAGATACTGTTTTGCTCCTGATGCATTCATCAGAGTTGTTAGATAGCAATCACTTATACAGGGAGTGCAGAATTATTAGGCAAGTTGTATTTTTGAGGAATAATTTTATTATTGAACAACAACCATGTTCTCAATGAACCCAAAAAACTCATTAATATCAAAGCTGAATGTTTGTGGAAGTAGTTTTTAGTTTGTTTTTAGTTTTAGCTATTTTAGGGGGATATCTGTGTGTGCAGGTGACTATTACTGTGCATAATTATTAGGAAACTTAACAAAAAACAAATATATACCCATTTCAATTATTTATTTTTACCAGTGAAACCAATATAACATCTCCACATTCACAAATATACATTTCTGACATTCAAAAACAAAACAAAAACAAATCAGCGACCAATATAGCCACCTTTCTTTGCAAGGACACTCAAAAGCCTGCCATCCATGGATTCTGTCAGTGTTTTGATCTGTTCACCATCAACATTGCGTGCAGCAGCAACCACAGCCTCCCAGACACTGTTCAGAGAGGTGTACTGTTTTCCCTCCTTGTAAATCTCACATTTGATGATGGACCACAGGTTCTCAATGGGGTTCAGATTAGGTGAACAAGGAGGCCATGTCATTAGTTTTTCTTCTTTTATACCCTTTCTTGGCAGCCACGCTGTGGAGTACTTGGACGCGTGTGATGGAGCATTGTCCTGCATGAAAATCATGTTTTTCTTGAAGGATGCAGACTTCTTCCTGTACCACTGCTTGAAGAAGGTGTCTTCCAGAAACTGGCAGTAGGACTGGGAGTTGAGCTTGACTCCATCCTCAACCCGAAAAGGCCCCACAAGCTCATCTTTGATGATACCAGCCCAAACCAGTACTCCACCTCCACCTTGCTGGCGTCTGAGTCGGACTGGAGCTCTCTGCCCTTTACCAATCCAGCCACGGGCCCATCCATCTGGCCCATCAAGACTCACTCTCATTTCATCAGTCCATAAAACCTTAGAAAAACCAGTCTTGAGATATTTCTTGGCCCAGTCTTGACGTTTCAGCTTGTGTGTCTTGTTCAGTGGTGGTCGTCTTTCAGCCTTTCTTACCTTGGCCATGTCTCTGAGTATTGCACACCTTGTGCTTTTGGGCACTCCAGTGATGTTGCAGCTCTGAAATATGGCCAAACTGGTGGCAAGTGGCATCTTGGCAGCTGCACGCTTGACTTTTCTCAGTTCATGGGCAGTTATTTTGCGCCTTGGTTTTTCCACACGCTTCTTGCGACCCTGTTGACTATTTTGAATGAAACGCTTGATTGTTCGATGATCACGCTTCAGAAGCTTTGCAATTTTGAGACTGCTGCATCCCTCTGCAAGATATCTCACTATTTTTGACTTTTCTGAGCCTGTCAAGTCCTTCTTTTGACCCATTTTGCCAAAGGAAAGGAAGTTGCCTAATAATTATGCACACCTGATATAGGGTGTTGATGTCATGAGACCACACCCCTTCTCATTACAGAGATGCACATCACCTAATATGCTTAATTGGTAGTAGGCTTTCGAGCCTATATAGCTTGGAGTAAGACAACATGCATGAAGAGGATGATGTGGACAAAATACTTATTTGCCTAATAATTCTGCACTCCCTGTACATAGAAAAAAGTGCTTGTATGAATTTGTGTGTGAACGGGTGAATGAGACGTGTTAAATAAACACTGAGTGCTGAAGAAGAGTAGAAAAACAATATATAAGAATCAGTCAATTTACCATTTACCAGACATGATCATTGTGAGGTTCAAGTACCTTATCAAGGGCAATTTCTTAGAGTTTCTACAAAATGTAAATAAACTAAAATCAAATTAAACAGGAACACTATTTATTTTCATTCACTTGAAGTGTATTGCTTTTTCTTTCCCTATAACAAACAGAAAGTAAAAGGAATACAGCAAATACAGGAAAACATATCATACCAGAACATTATGCAATGCCCTATAAACCGTAAGTATCCATGATATCTTCCAGCTACATTTCAGCCTTTATTATCCCAAACAGCATGCGCTCCAACAAAAGCTTACCTTCCTTGCCTCTTGGAAGGTTTTATGAAGGCCGATGAAGCATAATTAATAGTAATATGATTTCGTTCCCACTGGGTTAGCAAAATGTATTTCTATAGCCAAGAACATTCTGTGTTTCCTCACTGGCCAAAAAAAGTACCCCAATTTAATTTTCTTCTCCTGTAGTGACGAAGGCAAAGTGCCAACTTAGTAGCAGTTTGGTCAAATTTAATGCCTTTTTCTAGGCCACTCTGGTGTTGCGCAATTATAAAGGGATTGGAGAAAGTGAACAACAAGACACTTTATTTGATTGATTTTTGAAAATGCAGCACCCCTCCCAGGTCCTGAACCTTTTAACAGCACTGACCCCCTGAGTGCTGGTTTCACTATTAAGGATAGCTAACAGGTAATAATGCTTGTGGGTATCACAGTTGTATGTATGTTTATGTGTGTGTGTGTGTATTATATACTATAATATAGTATATTAATAATAATAATAATGGATACTTTATTGATCCCCATGGGGAAATTACTTGTTTTTCTCTGCATTTGACCCATTCACTCAGTGAAGCAGTGGGCAGCCCACTAAGCAGGCGCCCGGGGAGCAGTGTGTAGGGACGGTACCTTGCTCAGGGGTACCTCAGGGTAGCCGTTAAGTGGATTCGAACCGCCGACCTTCCGATCATGGGGCGACCACTTTACCTACTGAGCTATCCCTGCCCCTAGTATATTATTGCTCTTGGCAGGGTTCCCTCCACTCTGAATTGATTGATCAGTCATTAAAAGCAACAACACTAATTCACAAATGTGCTTTACATAAAGAAAAGGTCATTGCATTGTTTTGTTTGTATATGTGTATATACACATGCTGTCCCTACAAATAAAGAGCTGAGTTGACATACTTTTTACAAGGACATATCAGTTCGGTTAAAAAATAAATATTAGTGCTGTTTTCTTTACACCAACTACCCCAGCAAAGAGACACATTTAACTAAAGTGGTTGCTTCTGCTATCAAAAAAATATGTTTTGGGCCCCAACTTGTTTCAAATTAATGTTTGTCTTTCTCTTGTCATCCATCAGACTGACTCTTTCTCTCACTTTTCTCCATTTCTGTCAGGGATATTCGAGAATATGCCAGTGGGTCAGTGTGCGTAGAGTGTGATGCCCAGTGTGAAAGAGCTGACGGTGACTCTTTGACCTGTCTTGGGCCGGTAAGTTTTCTATTACATACAACAATTTTAAGGCAGATCAAATCATTATGTTCATACATGTATTCTTAATATAGAAAGTGAACGGGGCTGTTTAAACAATTCAAATATGCTTCTGAGGAGCGCGAGAATATTGTGCATCATAAGTAGTAAGACAGTAACAATACTGTATTTTTGAAAAATGAACTTTACTACGATGTATAATCAAACCAAAACATGACAGATACCATGATAACATAAAAGAAACATTGGAGGTTGGAGTTGTTGTAATAAAATAATAACTAAACAAATAAATAAAAAGGTCAGAATAAGGAAGTATATTTGTATTCCCAACAAACTTTAACTGTGCACTATTTAAAAAAAACCCATCAAATTATTGGAAGATTCTTTTGGTAGCAGCTGCAAATAAAATATTAAAAAAGGGGGAGAGTGAAATTCCTGACCTTCATTTCTCTGTCTCTTGCGAATACAACACCCACAGCCACATCAGTCCCCTGACCCTGCTCTTTCTCTTAAAATCTTATCTTGCTGTTTCAGAGAAATGGATGATTCGGGACAGATGTAAGCCAACGGGTCCTTGTGCTGTCTTTTGTATCCCATCACACCCTGTCTGACAGTCTTGATCACTATAGTTTAGAAGTGTGGAACCCCTCCAACCCCCCGTCTTGCCATCCCAACTCAGACACGCACAACAAAAACAACAATATTGTTTGTGATTAAGTGTATAAGACACAACAGAAATAAACAGATTTGTTTGCTGAATCCTTTTGAAAATGTTTTTGGCACTGAAGCCAGCGTAGTATTGACCGATCATGTATGAAATCTAAACTTGACTCCATTCAAGACCTGGCTAAATCACTACGGTAACTTATGCTGAACACGTAACCTGGTTAAGAGCAGGTGATGTTCAGAGTTTTGGTTTATTTCTTTACAATATATTTTAAGTGTGATATAGATAATTAGCTTCACATGGAACGTAGAAAATTATTGGCAATGCACACGTTTACATGCGTTGCATAGTTACAGTAACTTCATTAACCTGGAGACGAATCAGGATGTTGTGTGTTGTCCTGTCAGCCCCTCTTACAGTGTATCATTTTGATTAGTATATTAGTCTTTCCCTCATCAGGTCTGCTTGTTGTTGACTCGCTAATTTGCGCTGCTCTCTGTAGAATGCGGGTCACTATTGAAATTAATTGGATGTATCTGTGTTTATAAATTAGGGCATTGTTAGTAACTTTCTGCTACTATCCACATATTTTTTTGCAGTTGTGGCCTCAAACTAATTTGCCCCACTTAGTAAATTTGGCCCTTAATCATTAGATGATAGCCAGCCGGTTCACATAGTTCGGAAGGGGGAAAAAAAGGAACACATAAATTATTGTTGGCTCAAATGCTGTTGCTGAAGTAGATTTGTTGTTTTCATTGTCTTGGTTATCCACTTCATGCCTCAAAAGTCCCCAGCCCAGTTTCAGTACAATAAAATCACCCAAAGACCTTTCCAGTCCAACTTTTGAGAACAAATATTGCATTCAAAACAATTATGCATGAACTCCTTGAATAGAGCAGATGTGAAATGAGTAGCTGCAGGAGCCACATTCTTATTGTCCGAAATAAAGGTCGTCTGAAATGATCTAAGATTGGAATAATCCTTCAACCTGTTGGAGCGTGTGTCGATCTCATATGTGCAGCATGGGAATCCAAATGGATTACAGCAATCATGTTATAACTACAGAGAGTAATTGCTTACAGCTTACAGAGAGCGATCTAATGGAGTTAATGCAGTCTAAAGTATAAAGACTGAATTTCTCATAATATTCATAATTATAGGCTATTCTGTGGACCAAATAAGAGCTGATGGTAGATCTAGTGTGTTTATGATTTTTATTAGATATACAAACACGCTCAAATCATTCAAAGAGTGGAACATTCATTCATTTTTACAACAGGCAGTTAAGCCAAAGTCATGTTGATGTCAGACTGAAAATCTCACAAAGCTAAAATACACATTCGAAAATAGATCTGAAAATAAACCAATAATATAATTTTATAACCTGAAAATCCAAGAGTGTTTTTTTCCTGTCATAACTGATCTTTTTAAGCCCAATACAGCCCATCATATTTCTTGTAAGTGTAAGTTTAAAAAGGAGGACAAGTTTAGTGTTTGTAAATTCCAAATCTGCCAAACAGATGAAGAAGCACACAGTATAAACTGTGAGCAGCATCCAAACTTCACTGTATATATTATAAAGATGGAAAACGCTGGTCTTCCCACTCCAGGTTAGGAATTATTTGCTGCCTCAGATGGAGGAGTTTAAGTTTTTCAGGGCCATGTTACTGATGGATTGGTGCAGCATCTGCAGTGATGTGGACTGTTGATTTACTCTGCATTTCTATACAGTACACAACTTTAGCAACAGATGCTGGTTAGCAAAAATTACAGAAACAAGCAGCAGATATGAACTTCCAAACGGTATCTGGGTTCTACGTTAGATACAAAACACAGAGCTCAACCATTTGAGGGGAGCTGAAAGTGCAGCAGCTACTCTTCAACATCTAAAGAAGCAAGCTGAGGTGTTGCCCATTTCACTAGGGCACCTTCTGAATACTTCCTATACCAGGTATTTACATCAGATACAACTGTAAGGAGATTTCAGGCAGACCCAGGACACACTGGAGACATTATGTCTCCCAGCCAGTTTAGGAAAGCTTTGTCATACGCTGAGAAAAGTGATCGAGTGAAGCGGACCAGTTAGAAGCTTTCAGAGCCTCTTGCCCTGTGAAAGCTGGTTTAGGCTACAGCGCCCCCATGACCCTAAATTGGATAAGTGGTTAAAAGGATGGATGGACTTATTATCCTATTATCAACTTATAAATGACTCTCTGCAGCACTTTGAACTTAACTCTTAATCTTGAATGTCTGAAATACCCATCCTCTCTCTGACACTATGCAGTAGCCATCTATGACCATAGTCAGTGTTGGGAAGGTTACTTTTAAAATGTATTCCATTACAGATTACAGAATACATGCCCCAAAATGTATTCTGTAACGTATTCCGTTACGTTACTCGATGAGAGTAACGTATTCTGAATACTTTGGATTATTTAATATATGCTGTTTACAACTACGTGAATGTACTATTGCTGTGATTTATTACTGTTACTGACGGTCCACGGCTCCGAACCGTAGTAAAGGGACCTCTGACTAATATGGTGGGTTCCATGTTGGGCTCGTAGCCGAAAAATAGCTTTACTTTGTTGTCTGGGTCAACTTTGTTAGCCAGAGACAGAGAGAGGTGTTGAAAGGCTGCTCCAACGGAACTTATTGTTTCGGAGGAAAACACGAACACAGCGTACAGTCGAGTCTTAATAGCTTACTTACAACTGGGCTCCTCAGGCACTCTTCTTGGCTGCAGTGGTTATTATTATATTTACATGCTTCCAGCTCCCGTTTCTGCTCGATGACAGCTCGTACTTTTCCTTTTTCTCCCTCCTCGTGCTCACAGACACATAACGTGTATGGCAGTCCATTCTCCCTGCAGCACGGACTACACTGCCCATGAGGCTACATTCTTTAGAGCTATACCTGTAGCATTCTGCCTGTTAGCTTAGCACAACAACAACAACAAAAAGGCGCTCTCTCACCCAGGAAACACGCAGAGAGAGAGCGTCACCCTGTAACCATGGCAACCATAACGCTTCTGCCTGAAACAACAGAACATAGCTGTCAAACAAAACCCAAACAGTCCTGACCTGTGACAATATGAAACAGGAAAGTACCGCCGTGTAATCCATTTATTTCAACAAAGTAACTGTATTCTAAATACCACCTTTTTAAACGGTAACTGTAACGGAATACAGTTACTCATATTTTGTATTTTAAATACGTAACGGCGGTATATGTATTCCGTTACTCCCCAACACTGACCATAGTATAAACATAACACACAATAGTGTCAGCGGAAGGAATGTTACGCCACTCATTCAAGTGACTTCCTTACTGTCAACTGACTGCAAGTTTCCTCAGTCTTATAAACAGTACATTTGCATGATGACTAAAACTAGCACCACTGACTAAAAATGGGCCGTGAGGTCAGTTTCATGATTATTAATATATAAATTGTCAAAGGGGATTCTTTCACCATCTCATGGTGCTATGGTTGCAGTCATTTCTCAACTCTGTGTGAATAGTGCTCATGGCCATTGATCAGTGGTCATGACATTTGGCTGAGTGATGAAGCGTTTCTCCCACTGAAAACTATGTCACGATGAACAGAATCAACTTTCTGGCATTTACTTACCTGAATGATTGAGCATACAGCAAGTAAATATACATGTGCATAGTTATAATACATAATATCGATTTTTTTTTAAGTGTCTCCTGAAGTTCATGTGTCTAGTGATGGAAAAAATAGGCATACACTTATACTGTAAGAGTATTACACACGTTCTTTTGTGCTGGCAGACTAATTTATATTTACAGCAGGATGCTTAGGTTGGAGCTTTAGTTGCCCCAATACCCCGTTGGACCAAACACCATTTGCTTGCTCTGTCACATAATTTAGCTTGTTGATGTGATGCCACAAGTGCATACACATACATACAAATATCCACGGGTGGGAAGACACTCAGAAAATCAAAGTGCCAAGCTCAACGCTAAAGCCAGCGAGAGCAGCAAGACTTTCACTTTGCATAATTATACTCACGGTGAGAACATTTTCGCACACACAGAAGCTATAAAGAGCACATGCAGAGGCATTAGTACATAGGCATCCATATAAAGTCTATGCAAAACACTACTTCTTGTTTTGATTTGACTGACAAAGCAATAATACACATAGAGACAGAAGGAAAGATATGGCTTTTCCTAAGAAAATTGATTTTTATGTGTCTTTCTTTCTCAGCTGCATTTGTCGTGCACAATGTTCAGTTCAGTGTAGTTTTATGCCAGACATTGTAAGATAAACATCTCACAATATTATACTGTGAAAGCCAGCGATTTCTTTTTGTGACAGTGGGAGCAAAAAAGAAAAAAAAACTTTTAAGAAGAGGAAACCTCTAACACATTCAGACTGAAGAAGGGTAGCCATCTGCCTCTAACTGCTAGGTTGAGGGAAAAGCAATAGAGAAAAGAAGAGCATAGAGAAACAATTAAGAACAAACAATATAATAATAAACATTTGGCGGATTAGTGGAGCCTGAAACAACAGGTCAGGAATATGAAGCTCAGGAAATTAACTTTGGAAGAAAATGAAGACGAAGGGAAAAAAGAACACACACTACAAAAGGGAAAAGCCACCAAGTTAATGACATGCAATAGTAGCGTACAAATGCATGGGCAGTTATAGAGACAAGAGTAGATGGCAGGTGCTCAGGTAATCATTGGAGGTCCTCTAGCAGCCTGTAGCTTACAGCAGCATAACTAAAGGATGGTTCAAAGGCAAGAACCCTAACTTAAAACTTCCTCAATAAGGAAAGTTTCGAGCTTAATCCAAAAAATGGTGAGAGTCTGCCTTCATGCACGCTGTAGCAGAATGTTCTGCCTCTAGATGTACTTTTTGGTAACTCTTGGAACTACAACTAAGCCTTCATTCTGTGAGTGAAGTGCTCTTTTTGGGTGTTGCACTATGAGGTCATTAAGATATGATGGAGCCTGGACTTTGAGGCCAGGGAAAGGGAAGATTTTAAAGGATCCAGTGGAGATCAGTTTAAATGAGAGAAATGTTAGCGTGCCCTGTCAGTGTCATAAATATGCTTGATGTCATCTGTATAGCAATGCATTGGAAATGCATTGTTTTCTGTGGAGCAAAGTTTCAACCTGTGTAACTTCATGACTAACTTTAATTTGTGTTGCAAAGAGTCCTTAAATAGTTCAGTTGGGATGGATTTTATTGTTGAAGTTGGCACATAGAATTTTGTGTCTGTGGGTCATTTTTTGTTATTTATTGTGTAGATACAAGTAAGAAATCAGTGTTGCTTATGTGACTCAAAGCTATGGCGGTTTGTTCGCTTTCCAACCATTTGTGCTTATGTATGTATATAGTCTGTAAGTACGATGTTCTTTAGGCCTGCTGATGTTTCGAGGCCCGTCTGTGAGATTCTTTCACCTCTCTTCCTCTCCCTTCCTACCCCCTCCTTCGCCTATATTAGCTCCATAAATCCTGTTCTAGGCGGATTGTTATGGTCATTGTGTGTGCTGTGAGCGATGGTTATTATCTGCCTGCTCTGCTCACACAGCTTTATGATGCTCGTATGCTTTCTTCCTCTGCTCCCAGTTCTCTCTCTCTCTCTCTCTCTCTCTCTCTCTCTCTCTCTCTCTCTCTCTCTCTCTCTCTCTCTCTCTCTCTCACTATATCTTGTTCACCCTTACTCTCTCTGTAAATCTGAATGTCCATGTCCAGTCTCTCTCCTTCGCTTATTACTCCACAGCACTTCCTTTTTTTTTTTCTCATCTCTCCTCCACTCCACCAGTTCCACTTTCTGTCTTTTGCCGCTTGTTATCGCGTTTTCACTCTTAAGCTTCCACTGCTTCACAGATTTAAAAGAAAAATCATAAGTAACTAACAATAACCCACAGTTTGTTCAACCTGACAGATTTGTCCTTTGTGTCCGATCGTGGCTCAAGAGTTGGGAGTTCGCCTTGTAATCGGAAGGTTGCCGGTTCGAGCCCCAGCTTGGACAGCCTCGGTCGTTGTGTCCTTGGGCAAGACACTTCACCCGTTGCCTACTGGTGGTGGTCAGAGGGCCTGGTGGCGCCAGTGTCCGGCAGCCTCGCCTCTGTCAGTGCGCCCCAGGGTGGCTGTGGCTACAATGTAGCTGCCATCACCAGTGTGTGAATGTGTGCGTGAATGGGTGGATGACTGGATATGTAAAGCGCTTTGGGGTCCTTAGGGACTAGAAAAGTGCTATATAAATACAGGCCATTTACCATTTGTTAGGGAAAATGTTCTAAAACACTTCTTCAGTAAAGACTCAGAGAAGAGAAACACACAGAACTTCTTGCTAGCAAGGGCAGCCTCCACTCTAAGAGACTCCAGTGAGAGAACTGCCCCGGTCTTTATTTTATACTCCATTGAGCGTATGTGTGTGTATGTGTGTGTGTGGGGTCAGAGTGTGGCCCCATAAACAACAAGACAAGGTACGAGCTCTCATGCTCCCAGGACGTGGGGGTGCATTCCTGGGGTGCACACATCCTGTCACTACACAATTAATTATATGCTTCTAAGTATACATGGTTAAACATTTCCTAATACAAATAACTACAAACAGCATCCTACCATAAGCAAACTTATATCACTAAAAGATTATACTGACTACTAAATACAATTTTCCATTGACATCCTTCCTATTTGTTTAATGATATCAGAAAAATCAACAGTCTATACTTCCAGCAAAGGATGCTGACACTGAAACTGACACCTTACCAAGTGATAAAAAGCTGTCAAGAGGGAGTCAGACTTACCAGCGATAAAACTAATCATACTCTCATTTTACAAATCTAGCACATGTGACAAAATCAGTTTACAACAAGTTATGGTCCATACATGGTAAGTTTTCATGTAGGAAAATAAGGTTTTCACAATTAAACAAACAAAAAATAAATCAATAAAAATCCTTTTTTTTTTCTTTTTACGAAGGGCCCAGAGCATTGTGTGAAATGCCTTCATTTCAAAGACGGTCCAAACTGTGTGGAAAAGTGTCCCGATGGCCTGCAAGGTGCCAACAGCTTCATCTTCAAGTACGCTGAAGCCAACAACGAATGCCACCCCTGCCATGCTAACTGCACCCAAGGGTAAGTGCAGACAGGAAAAGGACAAGTTCGAGATGTGGGGAGTAATCAGCTTAGAGTAACGTCGTCACAAGAAGTGGATTTGCACACCATTTGCCCCGCAAGCAGTTGCTACATCACTGTTTTATTTATTTTACCAAAGTGACTAGTTACTAACAGAATATTCATGCTATGTTTTCTCATGCTCATATTGCAAGCGAAATTTGACCTTCATATATTTAGCGGTTGAAAAGCACGTGCTCGCAAAGCTCTCGCCAGCCATAGTCTGCTATCATAAAATTACATCTTGCAAGACATGTGAGATAAATAGAGAAGTGAAGCAGAAAATGAACCTGAAGAGAAAAAAGAATGAAAGTAAGGGTAGTTAATACCCTGCCACTCTCCACTGCTCACTAGCCACTGATCGCTCAATGTAATATTCAACAAGGTTTGGAAAGACATCATTTTGTATTTAATTCCACCGGGAGTTTATGTCACTTCCCTGTGTGTTATTTCTCCTCTTGTGAGTGACAGCATCCAGCTCACTTAAGCATAACAATGTTGTCGTAAATGGAAAACACCAGGCTGACACTGTCACAGGTACAGCTTCATAAGCAGGGCCGCCTCTCAGAGCAGCAAAAAACCCAACAAGCTGATCGAGGGGGAGGGATATATATTCTGAGTGGGAGAGAGACAGAGCTGGAGGCTTCCAAACATTCAAAAGAGCTACTAAATTTCAGAGACAGTATATGTGACGTGTGATGCCACTGAAAGATTAACACAAGGCGACTGGTGAAACGTCCAACAGATTTGGTTAGTTTTCATTAGAAGTCAGTATAACTTTGTAATCTGTCACTCTAAAAGTAAACTCTTAGTGAGTTCTAAAGCAAGGCTAAAAATGGTAGCCAACAAGGCTTTTATTCACATTTGTGCCACACTTAAGGCAAAACGCGTTAATCATATAAAAGGTATCGTTGTTGTGTTGACATCTGCTCTACAATGAGCAAGCAAAAACATCTCTGACGGTCAACACTTTCTGGCTAATTTTGGCTGCCTGTGTGTTATGGTAACATTTTTATATATGCGATATTAATGTTTGAATAGGATAAAATACAGCATTTGTCCTGTATTTATTTACTAAGGTGCATTGGACCGAGACTTCAAGACTGCATCGGCTGGATGGACAGGTACAAAATTCCTTTTATTGGATCCCTCTATTATGTGCTTACGTACAAACGCACTTAAACAGAAGTACACACACGCACACACATAGAAGAACCGTACAGTAAGCAAAGTCTCTGATTAATGGATAGCTCTAAGGCCCCAAATCCCTGTGAGGTCCTTAATGCTTCTCTGTGCACGGTTGTGTGTGTGTGTGTGCCTGTTTGTTGATAAATTGATTGTGCTTTAGCATTTGTTCTGAAGCTGGGAGGAGAAAAGGCAAGAAAATGCTGCTCATAGTTTGCAGCAAATAGATTGAAGACTTCATAAGTGAAGCAGTTTGGAATCAAGTGGTGCTAAAAATTGTTGCGTGGCGTTTTGAGGGATGATTAAAAAAAGAGGCTGGTAGGCAAGAGGAACAGCCTGCAGTTCACTATTTTGCAATGGAGATTTCCAGCACATCAAAAAGAATACTATATACAAATTTCAGGTAAAAGGTAAATGTAATGAGATGACTATCAAAGTGGGTGTCAAAAAAAGTGAAACGAAAGAAGCTTTTACCGTCTTGCAGCACAGCGTACATTCACATAGAGATAATCACTGTAAAGGCATTTACTGTATATTCCGCCTGATACTGACCAATCAGTATTCAGTATCTTGAAGCTTCTACTGTAGCTCAAAAAAAACAAGTCATATCCTTCAAAAGACTAAATCTACAAGTGTGCTTCTGAAATAATATTTGGGAAACTGCCAGTAGGATGAATGGGGACTGCAGCAGATGGCTGAAAGTAACTATCAGCCGACCTTGTGAAGAGATCAGCTTTTATCAGATCTCTGATATCTCTGGCCAGGATGTAGCTGTAGCCACAGCTATCAGGTCTAGTTGCCTGCTCTGATGTGTCACACAAGTAGTAAATCTGTTAACTGTTAGATGTGTCATTTTTGAGCATAGCTGAAAGTGTCATGTCATTACACAAAGCCTTTTTCTTTTCTTTTCTTTTTTTTTTTTTTTACACAAAATCTTCTAATGGCAGTATTTCAGCAATTGCTGATCTACTGGGATTTTCCCACATAGCCATCTCTAGGGTTTATGGAGAAAAAAAAAGAAAAAGAAAAAAAATATGCAGCAGTTCTCTGGGTGAAATGCCTTGTTGATGCCAGAAGTTAGAGGAAAATAACTATACTTTTTCAAACTGACAAAAAGGCAAGAGTAAGTCAAATAACCATTTGTTACATCTGTGGTATGCAGAAGAGCCATTCCAAATGCACAGCATGTCAAACCTTGAAGCACATTGGCTAGAGCAGCAGAAGCCCTGACCAGGTGTCACTCCTGTCAGCTAAGAGCAGATAGGTGAGACTACATGTTGCATTGGCTCAATAAAATCATACAATAGAAGGAAAAAATCTTTCCCGGTTTGATGAATTTTGATTTCTGCGGCAATATTAAAAAAAAACTGAAAACATGGATCCATCCAGCCTTTTATTAACAGTTCTGGCTGCTGGTGGTGGTGTAATTTGATGAGCGATAAGGAGCCCACACTTCAGGGTCCTTAGTGCCAAATGAGCATCATTTAAACACCACAACCTATCTGAGTATTGTTTTCATGTCCATCCCTTTATGACCATAGAACATGCATCTTCCAATAGCTGCTTCACCAGAAAGCAGCAGACCATGCCACAAAGCTCACACCATCTCCGACTGGTTTCACACACAGCAGTGAGTTCTTAAAGGGCCTTGAAGTCACCAGATCTCAGTCCAGTACAGCACCTTTGTAGTGAACTGGGATTTTTGCATACATGAATGTATAGCTGACGTCAAATCTGTGAGGAGTGTTTCCATCGTTTTGTCGAAATGTTTCAAATCTAGATCTAGTTCTGAGGGCAGGAGATTCAACCCAGTGCTATCAAGTTTCTGCTGAGTGTGCAAAAGCCACCAAATTTGAGTGTATAGAATGAATTGCACATTAGCTGTTTATCCCAATGCCAAATGACATTTGTCATTGTGAGAAAAGCCTCATGTAGCTACTGCCAGTGCCATGCTGACGGTGTCTTTCACCATCAGTTTTCTTTTCATTCTATAACAATAAGACGTGCACAAAATTAACCGTGTGGCTTTCATTTCACACAAATTAGCTTCATTCCTCTGCTTTGAAATGTATCCATAGTGAAACTGCAGTGCGTAAGTTAATGAAATCAAACATAATATTTACATTTACCACTCTCTCTTAAACTTTTCTGTTTAAGAACTTTATTGATATTTTGTGGAGAAAAACACAAAAAAACCATTGCTGTCTAGCTGAGAGTTAGATGAGAAGATCGATACCACTTTCATAACTGCCCATTAAATATGGAGGTAACACCAAGAGATAGATAACAGCATAAAGATGAGAAATGGGGAGAACAATTAGTCTAGATTATTTTCCAAAATAGTCTACCAGCACCTCTAAAGCTCACTAATCATCTCGTTATACCATATCTCATTTGTTTAATCCATATAAAACCCAGATTGTAGAAGCAGTGCAGGGCTTCACAGGCATTATATGCTGGTGCATTTCACCCCCGGGTGCACTGAATTTACTAGCTGCCTAATCATTTCATTGTGGCAGCAAGAAACCAGTGTTGCTATCTTTGTATATACATATCACATGTAAATAATAAAGTAAGTATGTTGCATCTGCAGATATTAGTAAGCCTCAAAAATAAGGTAAACATCACCTGGTTGTAGCTTCAGAGCAATTTTAAAATGGCCTCAATCTCTTCTTTCCGAGAAACAAACCTGTGTATGTTGGCAACGATCAAGCTGTTTCACCAAAGAATCGTGATGATGCCATGGAGTCACCAGGGCATTTTATAATTATCCAAAGTCTTTAGTGGACAATCTAAAGAACCACAGGTTTTATATATCTAGAGTATTTTTTTTCTCCTTCACTGTTGGTTCCAAGACACAGATTGGGGTAAAATTAAGACTAGGATAACATATAGTGTGATGCCACCACAACAGCTCCAGTCACAAATCATAGGATAAAGTTGATCAAGTTGACTCAAGTTAATTGTGATTCAGTGATAGTGCTAAGAGGATAAATAGACACCAGAAAAAGCCCCGATCACAGCATAGCCACAACACTCGGTCATTGCAGCGATCAAATGTTCAGGCTGTGCCATTCTTTTGGTGCACAGCAGTGCTTATGGCCTTATTACATCTTGTATTGAAACTTTCAGTCACCATAAGAAGAGTAACTCTTGCATACTGCACTAATGCCCAAACACCAGAGTCACTAAATGGGTACAACCATAATTTCTGACCCTAGTTATGTACTTGTGTCTTTTTGATAGCTCTAAATACAAATGTAACAATCTGTAATTTAGTCACTGTGCTACTGAAGCACTTATGAATAATGAAGTCTATGGGACTGAAACATTAAACCCTCCTTGAAAGTCACTTGCAATCTTTTTACAAAATCTGAATCAATTGTGCCTGCTCAACATTTTTAGAAATTCAGTGGAGCATGCTAGGATAATAATTGCATAACTATACAATAATGTGTTGCACCTTTTCTGCTTTTTTCCCTTTAATTTGACACCTGTCTCTATCTAAAGTAAGGTAATAGTGCCCGCGTGTCTTCATTGGTTAGACCCCCTTTCTTTTAACCATCACATGTATAGAGATTTCCCCTGTGCAGCCACAGACTGTGATGACAGAGAGATAAAGCATTCTTCATTTCCCATGAACAGGGCTGAATGTGATATCATTTTATAGAGGTGTATCCTTGAAGTCCGTAATATACAACCCCGAATAACATCCTTATTTTGATTATGAACGGTTCTTCCGATAGATCAAATAAACCAGCCATGGCCGAGTATATCAGAAAGCCAACTCGGACAGTTTGAGGTGCATATCAGTAAAAATATTGAGATTCTTCATTTCAAGTGACAGCATCAGCGTGGTTCTGAGGATTCTCTTTGAAGATTATTTCCATGTTTTTGATCTCAGCCCCGATTTTAATGAGAGGGCATGGAGGGATATTTGTTACCACATGAAGCTTAGTGGGAAAATACACAAAAACCGAAGGTGAAGAGGTTTTTAAGGGATCGGCCACATGGATATATATTGTAGAAACATGTTATGTGTGTTAATCTTTGTGCTTATATTAGCCCGATGTTTGCTTGATGTATTTTTAGTTTAGTTTGTGCTTGTGTGTGATCTTCTTTACTGATACCCAGTAACATTCTTCCTTTTCTGTAATTTCATTGCATGCCCTTTGTTCTTTATCTATTTTCTTCCCTTTCCTTCTCCAATGTCTTTTCTTCAGAACCCCTCTGATTGCAGCAGGCGTAATCGGAGGACTCTTCATGGTGGTGATCATGGTACTCAGTGTAGCAGTGTCTGTGCGACGGAAGAACATTAAGAAAAAGAGGGCCCTTCGCCGCTTCCTGGAGACAGAGGTAAACAGGAAAGTGGATTAAGTTTAAAAAAAAAAGCTGATGTTCCAGCGAGAAAGAGCATGCTGTTTGTTGCACTGAAAGATAATCAGAAACTAAGGACATAGGTTAAGTTACCTTGGCCCAAATTATGCTAAATGTTTTGTGTCAACAGAGATCTTATAGTATACGCCTCTAAAATTGGATCCCATTAGCGCAAATAACTCTGCCATAGTTTTAAAGAACTAAAAGTAAAATTTATTACTTTAATCTTGGCTCTGTTTCTCGTATTTGTTTCCCTCTAATATGCCATGGTACTGTTATGCCTGGAGAAGATTACATAATCAAATTACAGGCTACATTGCAATTGGATTTATCAGTAAATAAATACACCTGATTTTGTCCCCAAATCAACACGTTATCACAAACCATCCTTCCAGACTTTGAGGAGAGGTTACAGTAAAATGACCTATTCAGAAGAAAACAACAAATGTCAATAAATAAAGAAGTATGGATATATCTTTGTTCACCAGGAAGTGCAAAATAGACAAATGAAAGTTTATTGCTGTCTACATCACCCCTACTGCTACACCTTTCACTATAGTGAGCTTGTTGTATTTAATTTTGGAAATGTAGGCCATTATTTATTAAAATGCGTAGATTTTCCTTGTAAATGTATTCATTCATTTCAAAGTTGATTGGAATTTTGCCTCTTACGTACCAGTGTTTGGTTCATTAGTTAGTTTGTTTCCTCCTCTCAGACTCATTAATTCACAATCACGGAGCAAATGGATGAAAATGGTCTTTTGTGGACTCACAAGATATTTGTTTTGCTTTTGAAACGTATTACACATTGCTCATTATTTTAAAAAATGTAATGCACTATGTTACTTAATTAGTCTCCACAGAAAATACATTACTTTTGGAATACTTTTAATATGGCCTAAGATAAATTGTCACATAATTACCATTTAAGACTATAAACCTATCTAACAAATGTCTCCATCATAATGAACACACATGTACAATGTGTCATTTTGTGCAATAAAAGTGTTTTGTTGTGTTTTAAAGAAAGCCTTCATAATGCCACCGTTGTTACTACAATGCAGTTCATGACATTACTTTGTTATGTCAAAATGCGTAGACATAGGAAATATATATGGATGTGACGTTTTCCTTTGTATGTGCTTGCAGGCCTGTGCTTGTGCAAAATATGAGAAAAACAAGACTGAAAAAAGCAAAAAGAAATAAAATAGAGACTGACTGGTGGATTCTAAATAACTATTGCAGAACTGTAGAAAGTTTTAGAAACTCTGACGACTCGGGTTTGAATATCCTACAGTGCATTATAGGGGCACTTCTTTTAGGAAGAGCTAAGGGAGTATACCATTAGAAGAGGCAAAAGTACTCTTTCTTTATCTAAAAAAACCAGAAGAGTACTTCATCTAATGTACTTATGTGTCCACACTGAGAATAAGGTCTCATTTCAGTGCTTTCGCTCTATTCAGGGCACAAGTATCAGTGAAGAGTCTTGAAAAAGAAATAGCATTAAGATGATAAATTATTATACTTCTTTTATAC
The DNA here is from genome assembly GCF_057382185.1 of Mchenga conophoros. Lineage (NCBI taxonomy): Eukaryota > Metazoa > Chordata > Actinopteri > Cichliformes > Cichlidae > Mchenga > Mchenga conophoros. The sequence goes on from NC_140541.1 coordinate 26,935,564, forward strand.
CCGTTCATATATGGGCCACCCTTAAACTGCCACTATTTCTTGAGTACTTACATTAGTCTCTTTTTAGTAGTCATACATAAATCCAGGCACTATTTTAATATATTACAGAGCCTTTCTTGTTACATGTCATTTATTTAATAAAAAATACTGTATTTATGGCCCAATAATTGTATTAGATGCTCCAAAAGTAGAGGAGCAGAGAAGGAAATGGGAAATCTTTTTTTCTCTTTGAAACCATCCTGTCTTCATTTGTTTCTGGGCTGCAAAAAAAAAGAAGATAATTTTTCCTTAATTTTTAGTATTTACATTAAATTATGCATTTTATGTAATTGCAGGGAAAGTCTTATATTGCAGGTTCATTGATTAATAGTCATTTGCTTAAAATAAAGTCTGAAACTAGTTAGTTTTCAGGCACTGCGCATCAGTTTCTGTCATGGTACTGGGTCGTGTGACCCCGTGTTTGAGTTTTAGGTATTTTTGTATTCATTTTCGATCCAGTTAATTTCTAGGTTGCTAGTTAGTCCTTATTTTTTAGTTGTTTCTGTCATCTCCCCCTGTACTTAGTCTCCCTGGTTCCTGCGTCTACGTGTCATGTTTCTTGTCTATGCGGTTATGTTAAGTTCATGTCTATGTCTCCATGTTTCCTGTTTTATTTTGGAAGAGTCTGGTGTTCTTTGTTCATTGTAGTTAGTGTTACTCTCCTCTGTATTGTCATTATGTTTCATTCTAGTCAGCTGTGTTCTCATGTGTCTCCACTTCCCCTGATCACCTTATGTGTGTATTTAAGTCCTCAGTCTTCCTTTGTTCGTCGTCGTGTTGTCTGTGTTATCTCCCCTACCCCTTGTCATAGTTTCCCAGCCATAGTTTGTATATTGTTTAGTCATAGTCTAAATTCTCAGTAAGAGTCATAGTTTCCTAGTCTATGTTCAGGTTTTCCCTCAGTTACTTTGTTGTTGTTTTTTCCGTGAGTTTTCAGCCCTAAATAAAGGCTCGCTTTTTGTTAAGTTCAGTTTCGTCTCCTCGCCTCTGTCTGCTCTTGGGTCCTCAACTCACTCCATACGGTCTGCCCTCGCAGACCATGACAGTTTCCCCCTCATCCTATCACTATATAACAAATAATTTTAGACTTGTTAAAAGAAAATGTTGATGGACTATAAATCTAATCAGATCAGTCTGCACGTGAAATGTTTGTCTAATGGTTTTAATGTCATTTTGCCCAGCTCACCACTTTAATAGAATAGCAACATATAAACTTCTTAAAACAATGAAGCAACACTTGAGCAATTTAATTTAGATTTTTGGTATGATTTTGAATTGCACTTTAGATTCCACTAACCGTTGTTTTCAACAAATTACATTATTTTACTTACTGAATTTGAGTGCAATATTGCGGCAGGATCCCTTTGTTACAATAAGACAATTCACAGGGGTTTTTTTTGCTCTTAGATATTCCACAATCACCTGTTAGTGGAATTATTTTAGAGTGGAAGCATTTAGGAACTGCAGCAACTCAACCACAAAATTGAAGACCACATAAAGTTACAGAGAAGGGTCGCTGAGTGCTGAGGTGTGTTGTGTGTAAAGGTTGCCATGGCTCTGATGATTCAATAATTGCACAGTGGCAAATAACATCAACACAAACACCGTGCACCGAGAGCTCCATGGCATGGTTTCCATGGACCTTGGTCCTCCAGTAGATGTAATGTGTAGGTGACTCAGTATTTTTGCACATATAGTGTATGTTAACTTAAATATTTCATTCATCAAGATCTGATATGTGGTGTTAATATTTTGATCAGTATATTTCAGGCAGCACTTGCTTCAGTTTCAGAAATGCAGTGTAGAGAGAGAAGGTGGATAGCTACATTTGCTGCTGTTCGGCTGCTACACAGCCTCAACATCTTCAGCACCACTAATGCTGGACAGCTCCCAGCACAGTGGAAATAGCATAGAGCTTTGCCTTTGTGTGTGTACGGTTAGATCATTTTAAAGACGTCTGTATTGTCCTGGGTGTGTTTGTGGCCCCCCAGCCTACTTGTTTCCACCCTGCAGAAGCTGATTTGTTATTCCATTTAAATGAAGAATGGCTATTGTTTTTAATCAAATGGTAACCATAAGCCAGAGGGACAGAAGCTGCCAAGCACAGCCAGGCTGATTTACACTCTGTCTGTTAGGCTCTCTCTGTCCTCTCTCCCTCTCTAATCTTCCGCCCTCTCCTTTAATTCTCCTTATATTGCTCCCTCACTTATGCTTTTGCATCCTCTGACTAATTCAGCAGCTCGATTCTCCATCGCTGTCTTGTTGTTGTTTCTGCTACAGTTCCTTTCCCGCTCCACATCTTCCTTCCTCCCTCCTCGGATATAATCTTTCTGCTTCTCCTACTATTTCATCTGTTTGTTCCTCCACTTGAGCAGTAATGAGACAACAAAAATTTCAACTCCCGTTCAGCTGCCTCAATTATCTGTCTCCCCCAGTCTTTCTCTGTTTTCATCCACCTTTCTCCATCACTCTCTTCTGTTCCCATGTAGTATCGCTTTCACTTCCTTTTACCATAGAGAATGTCATAATAATGGTTCATCATAGTCTAGATTTATCTTCCTGGAAAAAAATTCCATTACAACCCTACTGTAACCACAAGTGCAGGGGCAATAAACGTAACTACAACCAGCTGTCTTGATTTTAGTAGATACACCTATGGTATCAATTTGAAACTCCAATGTCGCTTTGTTCTTGAGTCACAAGTTTTTCAGAAAATTTGACCTCTAACCCTGAGATTCAAACTCATCTGAGATTTTTAGTAGAAACACCTGTAGTATAAATTTGAAAGTCCTACGTTGCTTTGTTCTTGAGTTATCAGTGTCACAAACTTGGGTGTTCATGTTGCTTGTCCACCCACCCAGTGTGTGTGTGTACTTTTCTTACCCACTGGAACCTTCCTTAAGAGTAAATGTTGCATTTGAGTCAAACTTTTGTATGAAATTACTCTTGTTTTTCTACAATTTAAATAGTAATTTCAGTTTCATTGTTATTGTACAACCTGTTTCACTACCTGACTTCCTGGAATTTGGGTCACAGCTTTTAGAAACTGTCCTATCCTCTAAAGAAGGATTTTGCATGGAAGAAAGGTGTGTTTTATTTTGGGGTTTTATTTGTTTTGTTTTTTTCTAATATGGAAGTGTGTTCCTGAGATCCTGAGAAGCTAAATTGCATTTAATTGCTCAGCAACAAGCAATTGGACTAATCCTGTGATAAGTTGTGATGTTTTAATTTAAAGTATCATGAATTAATCTTAGTAGCTTTTGTTATGTAGATTCTAGACTTGTCTTCCAGCACTCACTGACTTATTTATTGCATTCTTAGTTGGTGGAACCTTTAACACCCAGTGGAACGGCACCCAATCAAGCCCAGCTTCGCATCCTGAAAGAAACAGAACTCAAAAGAGTCAAGATCCTCGGCTCCGGAGCTTTTGGAACTGTTTACAAGGTAAAATACAATCAAATGTGAATTAACGGTGACTATTTGCATTTTAGCTTCAAATACTTAACTGCTCCTCTACTAAAAGTGAGACCATGATGTCACATTGTGTTCACATTCTCACTTCATGAGAAAAAGACAAGAGGGACATTGCAGGATCATTAATGACAGGAAATGAGATGGAAGGCTGGAGGCGGGAGATGAAAAGAATAAGTAATAGCAGACACTGAGACCCCTGGGGTGACAGTGAAATAAGAGGTAGCTGAGGTCACCATAAGAGCAATGAAGGGTTGGGTAGAAGTTGGAAAAAAAAAATCTGAAATTAGAAAAAGCAGACTTTCTCTCACTGAAATTATAATTCGTCTTTTTTTGTGTCCACCCATTCTCATTGTAGCACCTTTTTTTTAGGCCAGAGGTATGTGGCATCAGTGTATGTCCTTTTTCAAAGCAAGGTCTTGCATGCTCTCCTGGGAAATTTCAAGGCACTTCTAGACTTGTAAGGATATGCTGTATAGTCAGTTTCAAGTCTTATAGGTGAGCTATAGAACCCTGACAGGTCTTTTACAGCCAGAAGACATCAGACTTGTACCTAATCTCCATAGCTGAGAGTTCATAGGTTCAGCATTTAGACCAACTTGTAAACTGAGTGCTTTATAGGATGGCTCATACAGCTAAAACACAGTTAGTTAATTAAAGTGTAGCAATATTTAGTTTTATGTTTAATAAAACTAAGGCCACATGCTGTTCCTTGATTTGACCCATATCCATAGTTGGTGGCAATATGCTTAACTGGCTCAACTCAGCATTTCACCATTAAGAGAACAACTTGGAGCTATAGATTTTTCTGTCACATGTTCTGTCACAATGTGCAGTTCATGTGTTGCAACCCGCTCATAGATCACAAGTAATTAAATAAATTAAGAAAGGTGTGTGTAGGTCTGTATTAGTGGTGTAGCGTAGTGATGGATGGCTAGGCAAGTATATGGTATACATTGTATGTGCAAAAAAAAAAAACTCAAAGGAAAACTCAAAGCAAAACAGTCCTCCCGTATCACAACTCCTGCAACACAAAACACACAAACAAGTACTAATCCCTAAAGCAGGCTGTAACATATGTAAATAATTTCATTTGTTTTCTAAACATTTTAGAATAAAATGGTAAATTCTGTGTATGGATATCTTCTCCTCCTAATGTAAAATATGTCATTTTATTCTGCAGTGTTGGCTGTAGCAGCCCGTTTGCAGATGCAGTTTTAAATAAATGTGTTGTTAATAAACTGAGGCATTTACAAACCTGTAAACCATTTTTTCCAGTTAGAACATCGATGTCCAAGCTTTCATAAAGTGTGCCCTTAAATTATTGTGCTGAATAATGATCATCTGCAGAATTACATGTAAAAGGAAACATAAAACTGCATCAAATCGATCGTCATTATCACCTAATGACGATAATTCTTTGATGGGATAGTTGTTTTTAGGCTAAGTGTGAAATCTAGGCCTTCTGTCACTCTGGATGTGTAGTCACATAAGGGTGGAACAAAGGTGGAACACATTTTAATCACTTTGAAAAAGTTGAGAGGTACTTCATTTTTCTCCTCTTTCAAATATTCCATCCACTTTGGCAGCTGTTAAATCACTTTAAACCTCCCTAAAATTAGATACTTCAAAATGATTAAATAGTTTTTCCCAAGTCTTTTTGAAGGGCGAAATAACCTTAATCGTACAGCATGCAGTTCATTTTTATAATCAGCCAGTGAGAATATGGAACGTTGTTATTTATAAAGCTGACAAAGTAGAATTTAGAGTGTAAAACGCTCAATTTATTGAGATTCCTGCTGTTCCTCGAGGAGTTATAATACTTTTTTTAAACATCATTTCTGTGAGTAGAGGATTTGTGACTGTGCAATTAGTGTAATGACTCATCATCATGTTGTGTGTGTGTATGTGTCTGTGTGCATTTCTTCTTTAGGGTATCTGGGTCCCAGAGGGGGAAACTGTGAAAATCCCTGTTGCCATTAAAATCCTAAATGAGGCCACAGGACCCAAGGCTAATGTGGAATTCATGGATGTGAGTATCTTGAAAACAAAATCCAAAAAAAGAGACTTGACAATACAATTCAAACTCAGCTTTTATAAAGATAACATATACGCAGGTAAATTACAAGCTAAATGTAATGTAACAACCTTTTGTTCCAAAGCCTGTTAGTGACACTGTTTAAAGGTGCTGCAATTTATACTTACAGTATGTAAGGGAGCGAACACTGACCTTTTCTTTTAAAGGCCTTTAACCAGCTGTACATTGCATTCGTTGCTGACAAGTTAACTTCAGTTTAGCGCTAAACTAGCCTACAAAAGCGCTACACAGATGGTTGTAAAGTGAAATCTCTAACAACTAAAGTTGAACCCCACAAACCGCAGACTAGAAACCATAAGGGGCCTGTAGGAGCCCTACATATGCAGACATACACGCACCATGCCATGGGCTCCTAGCACAGTGCACTAGGCCCCATTTATAAAACATTCACATCTTGGCTCATTTCAAAAGGAAGAGTGAAAAAAAAATCAAAATTATTACCCTGTGATGATGCAATGCAGATGAAATAACTCATATCAACACACGTACCCATGCACGCACGCACACACACACACGCACACACATTGAAAGCGACCCACTTGCACTCATGTTTTGCACTTAGTTTGACAGTCTAAAAGGAAGAGTTTTGGAGGGTTAGCATTTCTATTTTTATCACGATGTCTTTGATGAATATCCCATATGTGTTTAATTTATGTTCCAAGTGCTTTGGGAGGTTGTCTGACAATCAGAAAATCAGACAGAGAAATGAGATAACAACATGTAGGGGCAATAGAAACAGTGGAGATAACGTATATAACAGCAGAAAGGCATGTGTCCATGTGGATCTACTCATAAACTTGGTTAATTTACCTCCTAAATAGTTTTGGGGTTTCTTTTCTCTTTTTAAGAATACCTTCCATCACCTCTGTCTAGATCCACAGTGGTCTTCTAATGACTGACTGCTGAGCAGCTGGGGGCTCAAGCTTCTGCTCCAGGGAACACCAGTGGTAGTTACAAAGGGAAAGCAGAGTGCCATTCATTTCCTTTGCCATCCATTATTTTCCTGGCAGACTGGGATTTCTGACTGGTGACCTTCTAGCTGCAGGCCACTCAAAGCCCCAGTCTCACTTGCCACTGACTGTTTGAAGAATGTCACAGAGAATTGATTGTCTTTCAACATGCGTGTGTGTGTGGTTGGTTCTGTGTAGGAGTTTGTCCCTCCTTACCTGTGGTGCAGTAAGAGAAGGGAACCTCTCTTTTTTTATGGCTAACAATAAAATACCAACGCTGTCAGCAAGTGCTTGGCAAAAGGAAAGGGTGTTTATTCCCTGCAGTACTGGCATGTGTGTATCGATCTGCATGCATTTAGGAGTGTGCATGTTTGTGTATAAGGATAACAGCTAGAGCATGCTATTCCTTTAGTTTTGATTAAAGATAATTAAAATCTTATTTTCTTTTTTATTAATGTTTTACTCAGGTATTATTCTCCAAGGCCCTCCAATATATCAGTTTTAATAATGTGAGACATCCATACAATGCACAAAATGCAGCAATCTATAAAGCACTTCGCAACAGTGATCCACAGAAAAGAGAAAAAGTTTCAGTTTAGCTTTTTTTTAAAGAAATTGTTTTACTATTATTACATATTAATACAATTCTGAAGATTTGTAACTACCTTATTTCAGTTTACCTTCATGACGAGCTACAGAAGTAGCACAAGTTTGTAAAAACAGTGTTTCCTAACGCTTGTATTTAATTGTAACAGCAAAATTACAATTCAGTGGGGATGTAAACTTTATACAGTCAGTGTACAAAAAAGAACAACCCCTGCAAATCCCTTTTTGTGTTTTATATAACTGTTATCTCAGCCCAACAGTAGTGCTTTCCAGGGCCTAAAGGGATGTTCACAGGGTTTGTTATTCACAGACATATTCTCTCTCTCTCTCTTTTTACAATACCTAACTACAACTACTACTGCCCCTACCTCTCCACTTAGTGGCTTTAAAGTCTATTGTCACAATTCCTCATGTCATGTGTTTTTCAATTAGTATAATTCTTGTATATACTTCTTTTATATATAGAAACCTCAAGAAATGCTCTTTAGGATGCTGTGGAAGTATTTTGTTTTCTGGATAATAGCTCACAGAAGGGATCTGAATAGGATGCAGGGCTAACAGATTACAGGATACCCCACTGCAGTGCTAAGTAAACACCACAATATAAATTTGCTTGTACGGAATCCTGCAGGCAGAAAGGAAAAGCCAGTCAGTCAAAGACTTTGGCCCAATTTGCCATTACCCTCAGTGTAACTATACCCATCACTGGCATGTAAACAGGGACCTCATTATGTAAGCATTGTGATAGATGAGCCATATCAGTTCTAAAATGTATAGTGGTTGCATCTCTCTGTTAGTGTTCATTGGAGCTTTATGCATTGATTCTCTCCCCAGTAAAACCAAACGGCCACACCTGCCTGTCTTGTGTATTTTGGCGTATACCTACCCACCCGATGATGAATTTTCAATTGTTGTAAAGTTGCAGGTGAGCAAATTTACGCCTGTTTCTGTCTTTTGGAGAGTTTCTATACCATGGGATTAATAGGGGCCTGTTAGTGTTTATGTTGCAATCATATGCAATATTACAAGCTTCAGGTATAGTTGCTTTGTGTCTACATACTGTAGAGTATAACAGAAAGATTTCATAATACACAACATCAGCACAAAGAAACCATTGCTCTATATTTAAAGGCAAATATTCCTGATTTGCAGCAATCTGACCTTGGTCTATTTACTACATTTTTTTGCTTACTACATAGAATGCTGACAATCTCAAAGTACGAAGTCACTTTGATGTCAAGGTTTTGAATAAAATTGCACTGTTTTTGACTGAGTGGAACCTTGCTGTTCACTTCAAGAGGAACTTCAACCTTAAACAGAATAAGGGGTCCTATGATCTTTGGCAGTTCAGTCTATACTGGTAAACATGATGAATTTTCTAGAAGTGTGAGTCTGGCATTTGTCTTCTGACATTCTGACCCAGTACAACATATTGTGAAAAAGGTGCTAGTGTGTATATGCAGTGGCTTGCAAAAGTATTCAGCCCCCTTGAACTTTTCCTACATTTTGTCACATTACAGCCACAAACATGAATCAATTTTATTGGAATTCCACGTGAAAGACCAACACAAAGTGGTGCACACGTGAGAAGTGGAATGAAAATCATACATGATTCCAAACATTTTTTACATATAAATAACTGCAAAGTGGGGTGTGCGTAATTATTCAGCCCCCTGAGTCAATACTTTGTAGAACCACCTTTGGCTGCAATTACAGCCACCAGTCTTTTAGGGTATGTCTCTACCAGCTTTGCACATCTACAGACTGAAATCTTTGCCCATTCTTCTTTGCAAAACAGCTCCAGCTCAGATTAGATGGACAGCGTTTGTGAACAGCAGTTTTCAGATCTTGCCACAGATTCTTGATTGGATTTAGATCTGGACTTTGACTGGGCCATTCTAACACATGGATATGTTTTGTTTTAAACCATTCCATTGTTGCTCTGGCTTTATGTTTAGGGTCGTTGTCCTGCTGGAAGGTGAACCTCTGCCCCAGTCTCAAGTCTTTTGCAGACTCCAAGAGGTTTTCTTCCAAGATTGCCCTGTATTTGGCTCCATCCATCTTCCCATCAACTCTGACCAGCTTCCCTGTCCCTGCTGAAGAGAAGCACCCCCAGAGCATGATGCTGCCACCACCATATTTGACAGTGGGGATGGTGTGTTCAGAGTGATGTGCAGTTAGTTTTCCGCCACACATAGCGTTTTGCATTTTGGCCAAAAAGTTCCATTTTGGTCTCATCTGACCAGAGCACCTTCTTCCACGTTTGCTGTGTCCCCCACATGGCTTGTGGCAAACTGCAAACGGGACATCTTATGGTTTTCTGTTAACAATGGCTTTCTTCTTGCCACTCTTCCATAAAGGCCAACTTTGTGCAGTGCACAACTAATAGTTGTCCTATGGACAGATTCCCCCACCTGAGCTGTAGATCTCTGCAGCTCGTCCAGGGTCACCATGGGCCTCTTGGCTGCATTTCTGATCAGCGCTCTCCTTGTTCGGCCTGTGAGTTTAGGTGGACGGCCTTGTCTTGGTAGGTTTACAGTTGTGCCATACTCCTTCCATTTCTGAATGATCGCTTCAACAGTGCTCCGTGGGATGTTCAAGGCTTGGGAAATCTTTTTGTAGCCTAAGCCTGCTTTAAATTTCTCAATAACTTTGAGAAATTTAAACACACACACACATATACACACACACACACACACACACACACACACACACACACACACATATATATATATATATATATATATATATATATATATATATATATATATATATATATATATATATATATATATATATATATTTTTTTTTTTTTTTTTTTTTTTTTTTTTTTTTTTTTTTCCCCCCTATAGGAGATGTTTCAGGAGTACGTTAGGTGTTTGGCCATTTAGTACCTGTACATATAGTGGATGTACAGTAGATCCACAGGATCTCGTCTCAAATTTTTGGAGATGATGTGGTTCTGTTGCTTTCAACAGGTGGTTGTCCCCAAGTCCCACTGGAGTGGAATGACAATAATGGTGTTCAGCGTTAAAGGGTAAAGTGTCCACTCCGTTCAGGGACTAGTTGCTGTCCCAAGTGGAGGAGTGAAAGTGTGTTGGATATTATAAGAGATTATGTCCCTCAGCTGGACTAGGAAGCCTCTGTGTTCCCCTGGATGAGTAGGAGGAGATACCTGGGGAGAGGGAGGTCTGGACTCCAAGTATACACCAAGTGAACCAAAATGTCTTCCTAAAGAAATCACATCCGAAGCTACAACCATTCGGTGTAGGGCAGGAGCAATAGAAGTAATATAAGATGATTAGTTTAAATTTTGTGACCTCTGAATATTTATGGTAAAAGGTAACAGAATGCAAAACATACTTAGCTACCCAAAGATGGTCAGATCAAACTTTAGCATACATCTGGCAGTTAAGTTGGATTGTGGTCTGATCACCACTCTGGAGTTCATTTTGAGATCACTGCCTCCAAAGGGTCTCAGTTCAACTGTTGTGAACCGGACCAAATGCGATTGCACAAATGAACTTCACCAGGGAAAATGAGCCAGAGTTTGATTTAAATTGATTAGGCAGCAAAGGTGTGAAAACACCCTTAGACCATCTAAAGCTTGACTTCAGCAGATGACAGAAATCAGTTATGGTCAGTCCAAAACTGAAGTCCTCGATAACACAGGAAGATATGTGCACCAGTTTCCAAAAAACATACATATGTTTCAGAATCTTAGTTCTCTGTTCCCACAGTGAATATTCTGACACATTCCACATGCACAAACAAGCCATAAAACAATCATGAAAGAATGCAGAATAGCCTGACCTATGAGGAAATGTTGTTTTGAGTATGAATTTTATTTAGGGAAAGAAACATTCAAACTCTTATCAAACTGATAGAAGTGAAAGAGAAAGTTTAAAAATTACCTTTGTGAGAGTGGTTCATCTCAGTTTTGGTGACACAGCAAGAAGAAGTAAGAAATAAGGGGGGAAGACAAGACACTGTCAGAGATGATCACCCACGACTGCAGACCTGCTGATGGTTCCAACACCATCATTAAGTTTGCAGATGACACCACGGTGATTGGCCTCATCAGTGACAACGATGAGGCCGCCTACAGGGAGGAGGTGGATCGTCTGGCTGAGTGGTGCGACAGAAACAACCTGCTGCTTAACACCGAGAAGACCAAGGAGCTCATCGTGGACTACAGGAGGAATGCTGACCCACATCCACCCATCCACATTAAGGGGACGGCTGTGGAGCGTGTGAGCAGCTATAAGTTCCTGGGAGTCCACATCTCCGAGGATCTCACCTGGACGACCAACTGCTCCAAGCTGGTCAAGAAGGCTCACCAGCGCCTCTTCTTCTTGAGGACTCTGAGGAAGAACCACCTGTCCTCAGACATCCTGGTGAACTTCTATCGCTGCACCATCGAGAGCATCCTGACCAACTGTATAACAGTCTGGTACGGGAACTGCTCTGCCTCGGACCGGAAGGCGTTGCAGAGGGTCGTGAAAACTGCCCAGCGCATCGCCGGAGCACCACTTCCTGCCATAAAAGACATCTACAGGAAGCGGTGTCTGAAAAGGGCTGGGAAAATCATCAAAGACCCCAGTCACCCATCACATGGACTCTTCACCCTCCTGCCCTCTGGGAGGCGCCACAGGAGCCTCCGGACTAAGACCACCAGGTACCGGAACAGCTTCTTCCCCACAGCTGTCAGACTCCTGAACTCTGCCTCCTGACATCTGACCCACGTTAAACTCATGGACAGAACATACACACACCCACAATGGACAGCTGTACCCTCAAACACAATAATAACATGGACTGAACCACCACTCACAACCACTAGCACTTTATATAGCCTCTGTAGGAATTATATCTCACTTATCTTAACTGCACTACTGTATAGCTCTGTGTAAATAATCATTCATTTTTAATCCTACAACTGTTTACAACTTGCATAGTTCCCATTTCTGTATAGCTGTATATCCCAGATTCTGTAAAGTTATTTATTTCATATTCTGTATAGTTTTTCATATTTATATCCTGTTCATATCCTGTACATAGCTTGTACTCACTACAGCCTGTACATACTTATAGTTATAGAATATTCACAACATACTTCATACCGTGTACATTATAACATACCATAATAGACCCATTTCTGTAATATACTCACATATCTATATTATTGCTAATATATATTGTAATATATCTATATCACTAAAGCACTTCTGGATGGATGCAAACTGCATTTCGTTGCCCTGTACCTGTGCATGTGCAATGACAATAAAGTTGAATTCTATTCTAATTCTATTCTATGATAAATGTGTGTTCAAGAGGCTCGTCTGAGCTAACATTAAGGTTGACGTAAATATCACAAAACACAGCCGATACCTAAATCTGTGTGTTGCCTTTGCTTCTAGGCCACCAAGAAAAACAATGGCATAAAAGCATTCATGGTCTTACAAATTTGATTTTAACTAGTGAAATCTTTGTTTAATGGAATCCCTGCAGCAACAAATATTGACAGATGAAAGGGAACAACATCAAGCTACAATAACATTTGTTTTAGTTTAAATCGCTCATCTAAAAGCAGACACAGAAACTTTGTTACATATGAAGCTGAAGTTTACTGCATTAGTCCAGAGTAGCTGACTCTTAGTAGCAGGCCATGAGTAGAGGCTGGCACAAGGTTCAGAAATGAGTTGGCTTGGAGACCTAACTGGTGTAATAATAAGGAGTTGACCTGAAGTACAGGAGCATTACAAAAGAACTAAATTGTTTAGAGACCAAAATGCAAGAGCTAGAATTTGGCCATCACACATGTATCACATGGGATACTGAACATGGAGTGAAGAGACTTGATGTGAAGATGAGTCTCAGGTGTGCCAGTTCAGTGAGCGTTGTGAGTGCTGGAGTTGCCAGAACCAGCACTCGCACCAGACAGCCAAGGCTGTTTCCAGGTTATTTTCAAAAGAGTGTCACACTGTAGACTAAAACAAGACATCAGAATAAATATAAAATTGGTGCTGAAAACACAATTTTCAGGCTTGTGTCCTAATGCAGGTGTATTATTTTAAAAGTGAGGCTGTACAAAAACATCATTTAGCATTAAATTCTTCTTTGGCTAAAGTGAAAGGGAAGCTTATTATACTTGTGGGGTGATGCCACATGTGCTGCTCCACTCAATATGTCCCTGCAGACAAAGAAAAACAGACAGGAACTATGAGGAAGAGATGAATAGAAATGTGAAGAGAGAGAGAGAGATGTGCTGCTAGGATCCTAGTCATTTTTTTAAATGTAGTGGTCTCCTCAGGTATGTAATTAGCATTCCCAGTAAGAAAATACTTCTTGAAACTCAACTTGTAATTCAGGCTGTGAAAAGTGCCATCTTCTTATCCATTCACAATTTGGAGAACTAAAAGAAAAAACATTTCTTTTATTATTAAATAAAAAAAATATTACCAGTAGAAAGAAAAACACAAATAAATACATTTCAGTCTTTTCTGCAGCCAAATTGTTTTGGCACAGTTTACCTCATACCCATCACACAATCTGACATGTTTCTAATAAATAACATATTTTTTATGTGTTTATTGAAAATGACGACTGTTGGAAATAAACATTGCTGACATACTGTTACAGATTAAAACAGCCACCTGTAATCATTACCCTCCACATGCCTGAGTGTATATCTGTGTCATTCAGGAGGCTCTGATCATGGCTAGCATGGAGCACCCGCACCTGGTCCGACTGCTGGGTGTCTGCTTGAGTCCGACAATCCAGCTGGTCACACAGCTGATGCCTCACGGATGCCTGCTCGACTATGTCCACGAGCACAAAGACAACATTGGATCACAGCTATTGCTCAATTGGTGTGTCCAGATAGCCAAGGTAAGGAAACTGAGCCATTATTACCTATTTAAGTATAAAATACACGATTTGCTAATATGGTCAGTGTATTTACTTTCTAAGTGATATTTGGTGATAAACCTAGTGCGTGGTTTGAGTGGCATTCTGGTTCATTCATCAAGGGTTTTTATTGAATGCATGCTTGAATTTGCTTTGGAAAACAACTACGGTACTGTTCTATTATGTTTCAAGCGATAGAGGCCAAATGCATTACAACATAATTTCTAAACTGAGAAAAAAAAATGTGTTTATGTTAGTCCGTAGCACATGGCCGCAAGCCATGGACAACTGAGTGGCTATTGGTAAAGTGTGAGTGTTTATGGATTCAGCAGCAGACACCGGCACTTCCGTTTCCTCATCTCTATGTAGAAGTGAAGTAAATAATTCAAAGTCTTACTTAACTTTAGTGGGGGAAGTGTGGAATGCAGGAAATATGTTATAGTATCATGGAGTTTATTACAAATTCTTAGAATTTTGTTGTCAGTATCAATAGCTGACAGATACACATGAAGTCATATGAAAAAGGTTTTCACTGGAGTCTGTGCAGTACCTTTACTGCTTTCATGGAAAATAAGAGAGCCAAATGCTTCTACTTCAGTACTCTTGATTAACGGGATCATCAGCAAAGTTCGGGCAGGCTGCTGGTCTCAAGCATTTAGATTAGTGTCAACACAATGCGACAACCTCCCCAGGGGTGGAAGCAAATTCACCCCAAGATCAAATTGTACAGCACTCAAAAAAATTGCAAGAAACCCAAGAGCTACATCTCTGACTGGTCTCAGTTAGCATGTTAAATGTTAAAGTTCATGACGGTAACATTGGAAAAAAGTGGAACAAGTGTGAGTCATTTGGAAGGGTTTCTGGGAGAATTCCCCGGCCTCTAAAAAGAAAATGGCAGCAATGCAGCTTAGGTTTGCATACTTGCATCTAAACAAATCACAAAACCTCTCGAGACCAAATTATTGACTTTCATGCACAGTAGTGGAAGGGTGAACAATTGTTTTGCAACCAAGGGAGCTGGGCACCTTAGTGTTACTGACTTGACCATGAACATGTTTGTATACCAAAGCATTTTGGAGTAAAGTGTTTACCCCAAGCCAGCTCAGTCATGCAACAGGACATTGATCCCAAGCACAACAGCAAATCTACAGCAAAATGGGTGAAAAGAAAAGAATTAAGGTGTTGCAATGGCCCTGTCAGAGGCCAAACCTCAACCTGATTCAAAATATTATGGCTGGGCTTTCAGAGAGCTGTACAAAACACAATGAAATGAGGCAACAGTGGAAAATAGTGTTGGGTCAAAAATCTTCCACAGTGATATGAGAAACTGATAAAGTCACACAGACAATTATTACTTCAAGTTATTCGTTGTTGTTCTACAAGCTACTGAATCATAGGCTGTATGATGATGTAGGTATTCACAGGACTGCGGAGTCCTATGAAAACGTTCTGTTTCTTATGACTGTGTTAATGTGTCCGGTTTTCCCATGTCTGTGATTAAATCTCCAAATATCTTGCATTTTTTGAGTGGTTCATGAAATTGTCATACACACCGAAAAATAACAGGTTAAAAAGCCAGGAGAATCCGAATGAAAATGGAAAATGGCTTAGTAATCCCTGTAGTCCCTGATTTTATATCTTAGACAAAATTTTCAATTGCTGTTTTTGGCTACATCAGCAGCAGGCTTTGCCCAAGTGAGTTGCCAAGGGAAAATATTAAACCATCAGTTAAATTTGGGACACAGTTGTGATCACACCACATATAAAGTGCTTTTTATTTAACACCAAAGGCGATCATAGCTTGCATTTAGTCTTGCCATGCCGCTGCTGACAAACCCCCAGGCTGTGTAACATTTTCATGGTATAGAATTAATCATACAAATTACGTTGCCAAAAAACAATGAGATAAGCTACATGTACATGAATAAATATATGCCTGCTGTGAACAGTTGTCAACATGGAGAGATTTATAATTCATAAAGGGTAGATATGATGATGTATTATTTACCACTGTGTTGTGTTACAGTGTGTCCCATGCATATATTGTTTTGTGTTTTCAATAATTGGCTACCGCTCCTGGAGACTCAAATAGCCACCAGGGGCCTCGGTTAATAAGGTGCCCACCCTTGAGTTGACACAAACACAAATTGTCCTTCATAAATACAAAAAGAATTCTCTGAATGAGACTCATAATAACGTCTATCTAAACTTGCGTCTTGAAAATACACATTTTTTATTCTGTTTATCTTCAGCGCACGCACTCTTGCAGCCTCACATGGCTATTAAGGTTCTTGCAAGTGACAGGGCTCCATTCTGAGGCAACATCCCTGTGGTCCTCCCTCTCAGTCAAGGCCATGATCATAGCTGTAGATTATTAATGGAGTGATCTGTCATGAGAGCCATACTAATGAGCATATTCATCAGAGCAACCGCATACGCAGAGCTATGATGCCCAGAATTTTTTCTCTATTTTGTTTTATACTTGCATGTTCTGTTACTAAGAATCATTTTCTCTTCCCTATGACTTTTTGGTTTTTGACTCTCTGAATCCAACAGCACTCTCTTCCATATGTTGTAGTTGTGATGTGAGTAATTTAGAACTGATCTGGCTACTGCTAAGTAAAAAAAAAAGGATTATTCTGCTGTTTTGCTGTGGTAAGCACAGTGCAGTCTGAAATGCTGTTTCCAGTCAATCTGGACAGCTTCTTGGAGAAGTTTTACACAAGGGGCTTGATGAATAGCTTTGTCTTTATATTAGTGTGATGGGTGAAATGTGGAAACAGCTCAACCATCACACTAATTTGCCTGGGAAGGGAAGTGAAATCCACTTGTAGACTTTGTCATATGTTTAGTCAGTTCTGGCTCTACACAACTGAATACAAGGACTACAATACAGAGTGATAACTGTGATATAAATAAGTGTTATATCTTAATGATTAAATCAGGCATTGGAATGCAGCTGACAAGAGGAGGACTTTAAACTGTCTACCACCTCAAACAAAGTCGCCACTATGAATTTATTATTGGTAAGCCATACAAAAGGTTATACTATAGAACACGTGTTCATGGGCACATTGAGTCTAATGTGCACATGATCTAAGAGGATAACAAGCAGGCCTGCACTGTTGTGAACACAACACCACACAATTTTCATATTGTCTCTTGGCCTTGCATATTACTTATTATTTTCACTTCCCAGTGTTTTCCTTTAACCATGCTAGCAGATCGGCTCCAATGGTCTCTTTCAAATTGAAGTAATGGCCTTCCTTTGTGTGTTCTCCCTTTGCCCGAGTCGGTTTTCTCAAGCCTTCTCTTAAAGTTCAAAGACTGTTCAGTGTTTCTCGAAAGAATCTCCACCTCTAAAGTAAGACTGATTTTTTTTTTTTTTTTTTTAAAGAAAAAGAAAGTTAAGTTAAATCACAGATAATCATGGACTGGATCCTACTATGAGTTTGACATTAAGTGGAAAAAATTTAAATGTGTGAAGGACTGCCATCAAACTTGGGACAGGCAGTAATTTACCCACTGGAACATATTTCTATCTGTCTGCTGAAGTTTCATCGAGCCACTAAGCTCTTAAAAAGAAAAAGAAAAAATCACATAAAAAAATCAGACTAAGACTGACAAGCTGGCAATGTCTATTCTAAGAAAAGATCGAGGAAATATTGCGTGAATTGTACTGAAATTCTTTAAGCCTTTTAGCTTATTCAACTTTCTGTCAACTACATCTTTCTGCATCAATCTTTGTCAGAGCAGAAGAAGGTGGTTGGATGCAGTTAACCCTCTCCAGGCAGGCGTTGCAGATTTGCAACAGTTAAATACTAACAACCTGATTACCTCACATACATATTTTATGAGTTTTTTTTACTCAGAAGTACCACTGCAGGACTTGGTTGTGCATTAGCAACAAAAAGTTTAATTTGAGCCTGAGAGGGTTAAAAGGATTGACACTGATCACGTGGAGGACATATAGTCTGTTCTATTTAAATGTCTTTTTCCTAATGCGTAACTTTTGATTTTTGTCTTGCTTTTTGTCTTCTATGGTGTCTCACATATATATCCCTATTACTTATTGCTATAGCTACCAAGACTGTCAGCAAGGACTTCTTGTTGAGACACTCAACAAGAATACCGAAGCCAATCAAAATGTGGGATATTTTCTCAAGATATGGGACAGTAGATACAAATGCTGTGCAGTCTCACATAGAGTGGGATATCTGCTCATGCTAGGTTGCAGTGTTTATACTCCCAGAAGTCCAACACTGCTTTTTTGCAAAGCAGCTAGTGTGCAAATGATCCACACAAGGTGTCCTTGGTCCTTGGCATTTGCTTGGTTGTGGCAATGGTGACACTTGTCTCAATCCGAATAAATCACAAGTCCTGGTTTAGCATCAGATTTAAGTGCTAGCGATTAATGCATTAATAACGCATCTGTAATCACTGTGTTAAAAAGTTCAATTAAAATGTGACAAGAAGTGTCTGTATGATGCCATCGAGCTTGTGATTTTTTATTTTATTTAACAGCTCGGTGTCCCATTAACTATAAGACTTGTCTCAGTATCAAGTAGTGACAGCAATTCAATGCCACATTTTGGACAACGTTACGCTGTAGGAATGCCTCGCCGAGCCAAGCATTATAGTAGAAATTCTTTACTGAATACACCACCACCTTTTCTACTTCTTTTGTCAACATTGCTGGCCTGGGTTGCCTCCAAGTCAGTGATTGTGTGAATGTGTGTGTGGTGAGAGGGCCACACTGTGTGTTTCACAGGGTCATTTCTCAGTGTAAACCAGACTAGGCAAACATGCTTCTCTCCAACTCATTACATACATCCCCAGGGTTCCAATGAAAACTCAGTTCACTCATTTCCCCAGTCTACTTTGTCTTTTCTCCCTCTCCTGTCTGTATTTATTTCAGTATGTGAATCTCCAATTTTTCTTTTTCTATACCTCTTGTCTGAGCACTGTAGAAAGAAGAATATACCCTAGGCTCCCATGGATGCTTATTTTTGTTTGCAATCTTTTGTTGGTACAAATATTGGACTCTCTATTCTCATGTCAGTAATAAGGCAGTGTTGACTCACCATACGCAGATCTCTGTGATAAACTACCCACTGGCTGGTTGTTTTATTTTTCCCTTTGAGCCCACTTTGTAAAGCCATGTTCCTATAAGCAACTAGTGCTACATAGATTTGTTACTGTGCTGTATATGGCACAGCCCGACTTTGTATGTGTTTAACATATATTAACAGTGGCTATATAAAGGGAATAGTATTATAATTAGTGGTAATAGGAGGAGGAGTAGCAGCAGCAGTACTACTTTTTAAAAATTATTTAATGATTTTGTATTTTGATTTATTGCCTAGTAGTCATGATTGGAAGCAAAAATTTAAATAAAAATTTATTTTTGGCGAGACACAATTTTTCAAGGGCACCATCGACCTCAGGGCTAAGATCTGCTCTTGGACTAATGTGAAAACCTTAATAAATTAAAATGACTGCAGCAGTGTTTTTGGTTTTCCTCTTTTCTTTTTTTGAAGGAAGTGATTGTGGTAGCCTAGCAGGGGGTGCACTCCTTACTCTTAAATTTAAATTCAAATGGACAATGTTTCAATTAAACTTGAGAAGTGATTAAAACAGACATGAAGATGCGCTTAAATTAAACAAGCTAATATTTACCCATGGGAATCGGAGGTGGGGATGGGGGGGGGGGGGGGGGGGGTTATATTCTGGTCGCTAACATTAAATCATATAGTTATTTATGTAATCATGAAAGACCACCGCAAAAAAAAGAAAAAAGAGCTTCAGAATTAATTAGATTGGACATGAAAGAGAAGGAGACAGTAAGAGCAAGAGAGGAAGAGAGATAGGCGGGCACTTGTTGACGTTTCTAAGGTTTGGTAGTATCAAAGGCTCGATGCTTGTGATCTGCGCCGCGCTCCATGTCTTAACATGAGGTTTGAGAGCAAGGGTGCTATCTGCCAAAGCTTGCTTGGAATCAAACATCTGAATGCAATTTGAATGCTTTGCTTTGAGAAACAGAGGGGAGAGAAAGAGGAGAGCATTTGATAGTCTGTGTAAAAACTGAAACAGGGATAGCTGAGATCTGGAGATTCTACTGATATTGCCCTGGTAAAGATCCATCTTCATTTTTTTTTTAATTGTAGGACTGTCTTGAAACATGTTGCACCCTGTATTCAACATGTTGTTGTAATTGTCAGTGTATCCAAATAAAAATGAAATCATAATTGATACAGGGAGCCCTATCTGCAGAGATGCTGATATCTCTTGATTAGGGGTTTAATGGAAATCCAACACATTAGCATATACAGCATATACTGTTTGCATATTAATTACAGGTTTCGATCATTTTATTTATGAGTCAACTAGAAGTGTCATTCTGAGAAACTGCTGCCTTTTGCCATATAGAGTTTATTTGCTCACTACCAATCAGGCAGAAGTTGACACACATCAAATGCATTTAGGTTTGTATTCACTGCTGTGTGCAGACAGCGTTTTTTGTTGTCTAATGAACATTTCATTGTTAACTATTTTGATAATATTCATTAGTTCTTTTGAACAGTACACAGTTGTCCTTTTGGCCACAATGAGACACATGGGTAATACCTGAGAATAATACCAGATGCCTTAAAAATTTAAAAGCATGTAATTTAAAATCAGAAATATCTTTAAACTCAAGATGTCACCACATAATGAGCTAGCTAGTAAAACATCTTGAGTAAAATCACTTACTGGGGTTTTGAAATAATAACCTGCAGTTGTATTACTGTTTTTTATTTACAGCTGTGAAAATACTGTTTTGCTTTCACCTGGTTGGGGTCTTTGCTCCAAATGAATAGGAAAAAAATCGAATAATCGTGAGGTTGATGGACTGACTGGTGCAGCATCAGTGGCAGTGTAGATGTTGTGTTGGAACATGGTGAAAAGGTTGTTGAGCCTGAGGCATTAGCTCAGGATTTGCCAGTCTTCCTGCTTTCAAATTCTCACATACAGCACGGTGACAAGCTTTGGTTTGTTAAAGAAAGAATAGAACATGGATACGAGCAGCCAAAAGGTATTTTAAGTTAGAATAGCTGTGTCTTTACATCAAAAGGTGCTAATTTGATTGGTTTAGGCATACAATTAGTATTACGTCCTTGCTGCCTTCCTCTGCAGGCATTTTTGGATCATGTAACTGGGAACAGGAGGGGAGGGCAGAACACATTGTAAGGATTACATTTCCCATCTGGACAGGGAATGCCTTGGGATTTTCCCAGGAAGAGATCGAGGGCTTGGCTAGAGAAAATTGAAAAGGACATCTGGGATACCTTGCTCAGTCCACTGCCACTATGACCCAGACCAGATAAGCAGTGGAAAATCAACAGATGGAAGATGTACAGATGGATGGCCTTGTGGTCTTAGTAGTTGGGGTTTGTTCTACCTGAAAAATGTTTGTTGATTTTTTTTTTTTAAGAAAAGTGACACTTGGTCATGAAACTTGGATTGGCCTGAATACAAAAACACACACCGCAAGGCAGCAGACAGATAAGTCACTGTAAAGGACAGAAGGCTATACAAAGACTATACGACTGTACTGACTTATAGTTGCAGTGTTGTCAGTCAAAAGAAAACACAAACAAGACAAGAGAAAAAACATTCTCTCTTCCTTTCTTTCTTTTCCTCTGACTCTGCCTTACTGAGTCACTCATACACACACACACACACACACACACACACACACACACACACACACACACGCAGCAGTGACACGGTTTTAACAGTGTCTGGCTGAGTGAAGATGGATGTGGCCAGGTGGGGGAAATAGATGACTGCAGGCAGCCCACACAATGGATGAGACTGGCAGCTCAGGGAGACGGGTCGACACTAATGAGTGACTGCCAAACACACACACAAACTCACACAGGTAAACGGAAGCTTGTAGACATCCGAACTTGAAAACACAAACATTAACAAAGTGATTGAACACATGCAAACAAGCACAAATACATATTGTGATGCCCTCAAGTAAACAAGCACACGCCCACAGGCTTTGTTTAGCATAGAAAATGTACTATATAATAGTTTGTTGTATTTTTTTTTTTTATTTACTTCACTTTTCCTTTCGCTCTGTGTCAGTGTCAAACTACAAATGATCTCACTTCTTTTTAACCTTTCATAAACACAAACAGAAATAAACCCAAACACTGTGCTGGAGATGCATATTTTTACAAACTAAACTACCTAAATATCCTCCCCACACTTTTCATTACCTGATAAGTTCTCCCTCACATTTTATATTTATTTCCCAGAGGATATAGATGTATCAACAGGCTCTGCAAACACAGATCTGGAGATCTACACGTGCGTGCATGTGTGTGTGTGCTCGTGTAAAACCCCTTCTGTCTTTTTTTTAAATCGCTATGTGACCTAAAGGTTGTGAACATGGACTCTAATGTTACATTTGAAAAAGTACGGGACTCCAAGAAAATACCAAAAGATTTTTTTTAAAGCATTATAAAAACAAAGAACTGCTTTGCACATTTGTAATTGTTATTGATTCTGTCTCCTGATTCTATCTTCTGAGTAAAATTGTAATGATGAGATTAAGAACAAGGCAACACTGAAGTGTGGCAACAAGCGTTTTGGCTAGCTTTTCTGTGGGATTCTTTTTTTGTGCGCAGCTGTAAAGGGGCCAAGTTCCACATATTCTTTGTTTACAGTTCATATGTAAGGACATTTTGAATTCTGGAATTTGTGAGTTGGTGTCACCACAAAAATCAGCTTATATATTGTTCCATAAGCTTTTCCATTGTGTCTCGAGTCAGTAGTAAGTAAAGTAGTAAGGAGCAAACTGCTCAAATTTTACCTGCTCTGGTTGTTTTGGGCTTTTTTTTCTTTTGGCATTAGGGAAAAAAAGTTCACTTTTAGCCAGTCACATCACTTATCGGCAAACAAAGATGCTTGAAAACCAGGATGTCTGTTTTTTCACCCCTTGGCCATAAAAGGCTGATGGGATATTGTCGACCTCACTGGGTGGGCGGGCAGGTGGTGTGGACACCCGAGTTTGTCCCAATGCGTTTGACCTCAAATTTAAAGTCAGAGGTCAAGATTTCTGAAAATTTTGTGAACACAATAAATCGAGAATGATATCACCTCGGATTTTCAAGTTCATACCATAGGTGCATCTACTTAAAATCTCAGATAAGTCCAAGTTCCGGTGTTCTTGACCTCAAGATCAGAGGTTAACTTTTCTCGAAAATGATCCATCCATGGATGATGAACAAGGATCACTCAGAAGTGTTCGTCTATGCTCTCGTGTCAGGCGCTTCAGTAGATTACTCCTGCTATTAACAGCAGCCGATAGTTTTTTCTCCCCAGGACATAGCTTACATATTACTGTAATGTTCTTGTCTGCTTGTTTCAGAGAAGTGAAGAGCATGTCCATTTCATAAAACAGCCACTTGAGCCACTCGCTTCAGCCGAGTCCGACATCTTCCGCTTTAGAATACGACTATGCAGCAAACTGGCACCTGCACTACAGCGATGTTAAAGTGGCAGAGTTTACTTCTACGTTTAGAAGATAAATTATTGAAATTAAATAATGATATTCAGCGAGTTTAATTATTTTACAATGTATTGCAAGTACATTGTAAGTAACTGTAATTAAAATACCTAAAAATGAACAGTAATTAGTTACTCTACTTTTTCAGTGGAAAAGTAATTTAATTACAGTAACACATTACTTAGTAACGCATTACACCCAACATTGGTGATGGATCAAGAATCCATCTATAACTTGCAGGACACCGGCCCTCGAGGCCTGGAGTTCGACACCTGTGGCTTAGAACCACTTCACTTTCAATTACTAAGCTGCCACTGTAGATACATCCTCACTAGCTACTCTAGAATTGACTCAAACCTTGCTGTGTGTGTAACAATATAACAGATTAAGAGTCTGGTAATGTGAACTGTAAGTCTGAATGAATTACAAACATGTCTATTTGAGCAGTTATGGTCAAAGATAAATCAATGAGTGGATTTGTGTTTTTGAGTGTGATGTCTGGTTGACATGTCCGCTGTTTTGCCAGAGCCAGGTGCCAGGCTCTGTGACATCTCACCCACCCGGGCTGCAACATACCTGCCAGCTCTTTGAATTGAGGACAAGGTGAAAGCGGACTAACTTATTGTGATACATTGCTTACTGCATGACAATATCAGATGGTGGCCTCCATAGATTACTTTGTCAAAGATTCACTTTTTATGTATGAGGTGATATCACAGTCGTTCCTCCTGTAAATTGTAATAACATTTTTTTCACACCCACGATTCTGCAAAAATGCACATCTACAAGAAATTATTAAATGCTAATCTCCCTAGCCCTTTGAAATGTAAAGTCCAAATTAATAGTTATAATTTATTGATATATGTAGTCATTTGCTCCATTAATTAGACTTACCTCATTTACATAAACCTTAGTTTATCTCGGCACGGTGGTTGAGGCAGAACATTTGGCAGGTTTTGCATCTTGTTTTTGTAATTGAAATACTCTCCCTGCTAAAAGATTTGCCCAGCATATATCATTTATTGCTATATAAAAATGTTAGAAGTGTCTTAAGTAGCTCCCAACACTATCAATTTTGGTAGAGAAGAAGTCTTTTTGGTGTTTTAATAATGCACTTGCCAAAATGAGAGAGACTAACTGCAAAGAAAAAGCAATCAAAGTCAAGTACAACCAACATGCCATTAAACCTTTTAATGGTCTCAACCTCTCCATATTCCAGTTCACTGCAATTAGCAATAAAATTGTTAATGGGAGTGGACTTATGATGTAGCTGTAGTGCAGGTCAAGTTACACGGTCACACATAAAGACCTACACCATCAGTTATTTTCAGTGGTCTCTGACTCATAGAAAGGACATTTCTTTCTTTCTTTCTTTTTTCTTCTGTCTTCAATTATTTCTCAGGGAAAAAATACAATTTCAAGTACATGAGTCAGACTTCAGAAGCACAAATTCCTCTGTGTCTGCAAACCTTTTTCATCAGACTTTATTATGTTTAAAGATTTTTTTTCATATTTTCTGTTTTAATTAAAGGTATACAAGCAATAACATTTCTGAAAATGTCATATAATAAAAAGACACCCACCTAAATTACAGCCTAGTGTCTTAAAAGGGAATAATATAGTAACTAATAAAGCTTACATTTTTGCTTGTAAGCCATTAGCAACTACTTAACCTTAAAACCAAGCTATTCTCCTCTCTGGAAGATCCGTTTGAGCAGCGTCATCTACAGCAGGGGTAGGCAAACTCCAGGCCTTGAGTGCCGGTGTCCTGGAGGTTTTAGATGTGTCCATGATCCATCACAGCTGATTTAAAGGGCTAAATGACTCCTCAGCATTTCTTGAAGTTCTCCAGAGGCCTGGTAATGAACTAATCATTTGATTCAGGTGTGTTAACCCAGGGTGCGATCTAAAACCTGCAGGACACCGGCACTCGAGGCTTGGAGTTGCCTACCCCTGATCTACAGCTTACAGCAGCCAGAAAGCCAGTTCACTAAAACTGCAGAACAGAACAAGAAGCATAACCAGACTGACAAGAGATGTAGAGTCAGACATTGTTACAGAAAAGAACCACTCTGTGTCTCTACTCAATCGAGGCATGAGAAATGATATGCCAAAGCACCTGCTTTGAATTGAGCCATACTGCCTACATTAGCACAACCAGAGCAGGTGGGTTTTGTTAAATGAAGATTCACCTTGGGCACCTTGAAATACATTTTGGATAGAGTGTCAAAATGTCATACCCCAGAGGATGTAAAACTAGATATTTATAGTTTTCAATCGAGTCAACCAACCTGAGTAACCATAAAGTTTATTTATGTCTTCATGTATGGACACAGTCTATTCTGAACTGTTTTCAAAGTGATATATTAAAACAAAGCAAAGATAGTTTTTGTATTTTGTGGGGGTTTCTTTTAAGCATAAAAACTAACTAACTTGGCTAATTTGGAAGTGATAATGTCCTAAGTAAATAACCTGCTTAATTAAGCTGTTAACCTACATAAAAGAAGCTTACCTTAACAAGAAACATAGCTAACTACTTGCACTAGAAACTTTTTCCCAAGTAAATAAATTAAAAGTTTAGATCAAAGTGTAACTTACATTTTTCAGAACAACTTTGAAAATATTGTCTGTTTGGAAAGTGCATGATGTGTCATTAACAGTCATAAAACGGCAAGCTTCCTAATTCAAGGTCCCAGGCTCTGCTCTGCTGTTTTATTTAGCATAACTGCGATTCAAGCGATATACAGTAGCTATCAATATAAATGTGATGTGAATACACCATCTACAGTAGTTGTAGAATTATTCAGTGCATAGTTGTACTGGTACTTGTTGTTTAGAGGTTTGGGAGTTTGGAAATTAGTTTATGCTCATACAGGCCTGCTTATCTCAAGTGTTTGAGGGAAATTTGAATAATATCATTACATGAAACTGCAATGTTTGTAATTTAACTTTCCTTGTCCTTATCCATTTCTGCGCCCCTGTGCCTATGAAGCCTGTTTGAGCAGATTCCTTTTCCGAGCACATCTTAAAAGCCAGCATAGGACATTTTATAAGCTAACAGCTCTTTTTAAACCCTTTCAAGGGTCCCGGTAGAATTGTCACAGCTCAAGGTTGTGTTGGGATGTCATCGGTATCATCTGAGAAATGAAGCAAATGAAGCTAAACTATAGAAAACCTGTCCTACTCATTTCTCCTGATCAGGACTCAAGGTTCCACATTGTTGAAGCTGTTATCATGGCAGAGACAGGATCCCCCTGTTACAATTTGGCTTTTGTTAGAACTCGTTGACAACATGCAGGCAAGTCTCACGCTGCCTTTGTCAAATTGGGGCTGTCTATAAAGGCCTCACACACTCATGGTCTTACACCCGCACACACACACACACACACATACACACACGTTGATACATTCGAAAGCTCAGAGGAAAAGAAAGTACAATATTGATGACAGTCTTCACTGTCTCCAAGGCTTACCACAAAATCAACTTCCATCAGACACACATGCACACACACACGCAATAGAGGGTTTCAGTGTGCAGACAGGCAAGAGTGCACTCTTAAAAGGGGGCTCAAATGCACACCATCATATATATAGACATACATTTGCACACACATGCACGTCTTTGTATGCTCACGTGCATATATGTGCAGATACAGTCTCTCCTTTGTCTCTGGAGACAGTGTATGCATTATTTACTGAAATGACAGTGGACAAAACACACTAAGATTACAAAAATAGCAAGAATTTCAGGAATGGACAATGCTGTCTGGTTTTATTTTTCAGTATACCTTTTGAGTATTTGATTAATATTGAAGGATGTTTTTTCTTGGTTAATAGTAATAGCAAACGAACTGGTAGCTTTTATTGAAAGTGTAATGCAGCATAACATAAAAATACTCAAGTAAAGGACTACCTCAAATTGAATTCCTCAAATTTCACTTTAAGGTGCTATACTTGAGTGACTGTGCTGAATTGCATTGCACAGTTAGCAAGGTTGTTTTATAGTGTGGTTGCAATTAAGAAAGGGGAAATGCGGCAAATAATTTTCTTTCAAGCATGAATTCAGATTGATTACACTTTTGCTTCTGGAGCATAATAATAATAATAAAAAACAAACATTTATTAGACACTCGGTACTCAACAGATACTCTCTACATCAACCCATTCCACAGAATTCCTGCTCGATTATCAAGCTGCCGGCCTCGCAAAAGATCAATCATAGATCACAGTTAATGTCTCCCGTTTCGACACCCAGTGATTGCCTGGTTATTATCCCACTAATTATGACTATCATCATTATTATCATTTCTCTATTACAGTTCATTACTCCAGCACTGAAAAAAGGATGGTATAATGGTCTAAGTGGCAGTTATTCCATTTATTGATTGGTTGTAAGGTGCAAACCTTGTTGCATGCTGTTTTCTCCTCTGACTGAAAGTGTCTGAGAGCTGACAAGTTATTGCCGGGTTTTGAACTATCGGGCTGTAAAACGGCAAACTCACCAAACAAATAACTGACAGTGGGCAGGCATTTAATACACTTTGCTCACAGGATTGACTGCAATGTAAACAACTATTTGCTGTTGGGCAAAGCCAGGGGGGTAAAGTATATTTTATGATGAGCTATTTTATTGAGGCAATCAAAGATCAAACAACTATTTGATTATTGAAAATCAAATATGGCCAATGCATGCTTTTGTGTTAATATAGTAACTCAAAAGAAAATGCCTGCAGATAAAATATTTTCACACTAGGGAAAATTGCTTGATCACATTTTCTTTCAAACAACCACACAGGCAATTTGCCATAAAGATCTGCACCAGTGCACACTCTGGTACCTAGCGAAACAGTAATCTACAAGTAAATTTGTTATTTTCCGAAAATCAATATTCCATGCTTTTTTTCTTCCCGATTCAAAAACTTGGTTTGGGTTGATGCCAATTGAAGGTCTATACACTATATTTACACACGAGTATTGCCTCCAGCCAGATTTGCATCAGCCTAAAGAGTGTAACCTGACAGCTCATTGCTTGTATTGAACATGTACAGTGCAGTTATTGTCTTGTCCAGCTTCCATTTAAGGGAGCTTTAAGAACTACCCACTATCCTACTTGAAAATAAAGAAGTGTACACACTCGAAGACCCTTCCTGTAGGCAACATTACAGTTCAAATCAAACGCAGTTGATATTTACTCAAGTGCTTTCCCAGCAGTCTTTCAACACACCCACCCCTTTGCAAACAACCCCAGGCAATCTCCATACACTCCCTCACTGGAAAGCACAAACAGACCAGGCTCAGTAGATAGCGAGACTGTCCCACCTTTGGGAGGTGAAAAAATCCGAATAAACCCCTGCTCTAAATAGTTGCGGTTTCTCGCAGTCATCATCCTTAGTCAACAACTGACTCATAACCTATGTTGTTAAACGCCAGATGCACAAGCTGTACCAATGCGATTAAGGACATAAAGGAATATCGCATCATGATGTTGTTGGCAGAACATAAATTATCTCCGTGAGAGTCAAATATCTCTGAGTCAAGACAAATACACTTAGGGTTAGACTGATAACCATGCATTTTGGGATTTAATGACATAAGCAGTGAACCATTTTCATTGGCCGTAGGGTTATACTCAGTTCATAGAGGAATGTATTTACATTCAGCTCGACAGCATACAGACATTGAATGAATCCTGAAATCCGTCTGACTCCTATAGTGACGCGATTCTGCTGCTCTCTTACGCTATAAAGAGCATTTTGATGGTATGGTTTGATCTTCTTGCTGCAAATTATTGCAGGTTCACAAAGATGTTCAGAGTCACCTTTAACCCATCCATCCTGATGTGGTTGGTCTCTTTAAAGATAATAGTGCCCACACACATGCAAAAGATCTTGGTCACATAGCGCTCCACCACATCATCAAAACATCAAATGAGAGGAAATTGCTTTTGAAGATTAATGCTCAATCATATATCCAGTCAAGTCAAAAAATCCAGAAACTTCCTGGGACACTTAATGTTGTTTGGGGATTTTTTTTTTTCTTTAATTGGTCAGCTGTTTGTAATTGTGAGGCACACAAGTCGAGTTAAGTAACACAGAAAAAGTAATTTTAAACTTTACTCATAGGAGTAATTGTTAAACTTACAGTATGATGTGCAGAGTTCACTTGTAAGTCTTTTCTTTTAGTCTGCACTCCTTTACGGTGACAAACAAAATCTATATCTCAGTATGTTGTCACAAACAACACAGATGTCTTTCTTAATACGTATCAATAAACAACATATCCATTTAACAGTAATTCCAAGTTGTGTACAGTTATGAGAAAAAGAAAGTTCTCACAGGAATTTATGCAGTCTAAGTACATCATTATTGCTTCTATAGGAAATAAAAAAGAAAAGTAACATGGAGGCACTGCTAATCAGATGCACTTGTGTCAATATCCCAGCAAATTCACCCCAAGGTCAGACTGTGCAAAGCTCAGAGAAACTGCAAAAAACCCAAGAGCTACATCTCAGGCTCCACAGTTAACATCTTAAATGTTAAAGGTCATGACACTACTATTAGAGGAAGACTGAACAAGTATGGTTTGTTTTGATGGGTT
This sequence comes from Mchenga conophoros, assembly GCF_057382185.1. NCBI lineage: Eukaryota > Metazoa > Chordata > Actinopteri > Cichliformes > Cichlidae > Mchenga > Mchenga conophoros. The sequence continues at coordinate 26,965,796 of NC_140541.1, forward strand.
GCCAGGAAAGAAGCATCTTCTCTCTAAAAAGAACATGGCAAAATGTCTTAAGTTTGCAAAGTTGCTTCTGAACAAACCACAAGACTTGTGGAGCAATGTCCTTTGGACAGACAAGAACAAAGTAGAGATGACTGGCCAAAATACACCGCACTGTGTTTGGTGAAAAATAAACACATACCAGCACCTGATACCAACTGTCAAACATGGAGGTGGAAAGGTGATTATTTTGGCTTATTTCACAGCCATAGGACCAGGGCCGAATTTCTCTGTATACCAAAAAATTCTACAGTCAAATGGGACTTGGCTTGGCTGAAATTGGATCATTCATCTGGATCAATCAACAATGATCTCAAGCAAAGCAGAAAATGCACAACAGAATGACTGAAAAAGAAAAGAATCTAGGTCTTGCAACGGTCCATACAAAGTTCAGACCCAATTGAAATGTTGTAGTAGGACCTTAAGAGATCTGTGCATAAACGAATGCCTGCAAATCTGGATCAGTGAATGAAGCAACATTGTAAAAAAATTGGGCCAAAATTCCTCCATAACGATGTGAGAGAATGATGAAGCCGTATAGAAAATGATCATTATATAAGTTCTTGCTGCTGAAGCTGGTTCTACAAGCTATTGAATTGGGAACTATCCTTAGTTTTTCACAGAACTGCATATATTGACGTGAAAACTTGACTGTATGAAGAAAATGTTACAATGTACAATGTCAAATTTTAATTACATATTACAGAGATTTGTCAAACTATCAATTGTAACAGGGGTCATATACAGCTCCTGTCAAGTTTTAACTATATTATATAACAGTCAGTGACACTACACACCTTTAAACTGAAACATAGTGACATATCAGCAATCATCTCACTAACTGCAAATTCAACCAGACCCAATACTTCATGTGAGAAGAACAGATTGAGAAAAACACAAAGTTCTGCTGACTGATGGAACCCCAAAGGAACAAATTTTAAATAAAAATTTAAACTGTTTATCATTTTGAATACCATTTCAGTTATCATTGCCTCAGAGCACTTTGTACATACAAAGTACGTACATTGCTCTTCATAAGATGTGACTCATTCTGAATATAAACTTCCAGATGATGATTAATTTATCTTGACTATGAATCAATATTACTTGATTCATAGTCTTGGGAGACTCTTCTTTCAGAAAGAGTGTACAAATCAATTATGTTTCTATCTACAAGTACCTCATCTCATTGCAAAAAACCAAAAACACTTAGTCACACCAAAAAGTGTCTTAATTGTGCTAAATTAATTGAAAAAATATACAACATACTGTATGCAATTAAGAAACACTTTGATCTTTTATACTTACTGATTACTGTTGTTCCCATGGGTGTGCAAACATTTCATAGCAGAATGTCATGAAATCCATTTAAGAACAAAATTTTCAAAGAAAAACATCGGTTCATGCTACTTACAAGGTTTCCAGTCAATGCCAAAGAGTCAAATGCTGAAATGTTTGGCTCAGGAACTGTGAAAAAGAAAGAAAAACTGCCACAAAATACCCCATCAACTGCACCATCTGTACTCATCATTATTGTATTGAGTGCTTTAGCTGATATTTGATTGGATCTCTGTTTTAATTAGTGTGCTGAGTTCCCTCTGTTATGTATTTACTTTTTTTTGTAAATTATAGGCTACTGTAATTGAAGAGGGCACAAATTAAATGAGTCTGCGCCACAAACTTGATTATGTGTGGCTACAGCTCTGGCTGGCTCATGATAGAGGGAGCCCAGTCATCTGCTTCTTTCTGAAGCTTTAAGAATGACATTTTATGCTGTGTGTGCTCATTGACAAATTGAGCAAGCGAATCAGGCTGAAAAAGAGTAAGAGCAGAAGAGAGAGACAGAGAGAGGAACAGTAGCAGATTACAGCATGCCAACTATATTAACATATCCATCTGGTGTCTCATTTTTCACCACTCTCACTCACCCCATTGGCCCCTGTTGCCCCTGTCACTGGGCTCAAGCGGGCCCATCCAGGACAAGGTCATGTTGTTGCCGTATGTTATGAACCTGCCACCTGATCCCAAAGATGCCTGTAGGGACCTGGCATACCAGCATGTTGGCACGGTGGCAGCAGTAGCTATACACTGATAGAAAGCAAGGTAGAGTAATATAATATGGGTCATATATGCACACACGTACGTATTCCCACAAAATAACACCTTTTGCCAATGCTGTCTTTTTCAATCACCATTTTTATCCCTTTTCTGTTTGTATTTGTCTCTCTTCATCAGGCAGTGATAATGGTATAATCTTAACATGCGTATGAGTGTATTTCTGCCACACGTATTGGCAATCTTTGCAATCTAAACATCTATCTTTGAAACAAGTAAACAGCCAGATGGCATAACTAGAGTGCAACTAGGCATTGAGTGAAACATGGTAATATTGAAATACTGTAAGAATGAGAGGAGAGAGAAAGGCAGCAAAACCAGAAGTCATATTGTTTATGTGGTTAGCACTCCAAAGTCATCTACAGCATTTATTGATTTGATCGAAAAATATAATTATGAAAGTAAAACCACAACCACCTCCCTTCATTTATCTCCTTGAGCAAATAACATTTCTTTGGAAGTTTTCTATGCCCTATAGATTCTGCAGCTTCTGATTGGAAAGGTCAAATGACCCTTGAGGATTTTATATGCACAGCCTTGACTTTAGAGTTCAGTGAACCAGTGCCTCTGCAAAGACAAAGACAAAGACAGAGAAGTGAAGAGTGAGTTGCTGAAACAAGCTTTTCCCAAACCATCATTTAACATTTCATTCTGACCTCTCAGTATAAGATGATTCGGTTTAAAAAAAAAAAAAGAAGGAAGGATGGATAAATTTCTGCTGAGTGTTTGCATTTCTTTGCCCTCACCATGCATAGACCTGATTTTTTTCTGTGCCCTTTCGTTGTAGACCTAACCCTTCTCCCCAGCTTCCTTGAATTCCTATGACATCACCAGATCTTAGATGATGTAGACGTCGATGAAATGCCGCATCATTCTGAAAACCTCTGTGGCCTCCCTGTTGTTTCACGTTATATGTGCATATACTGCGCATCTCCAAAGTCAAACTGACCCTTGTGGATAAACATAATTATTACATAATGAGTAATAATGTTTCACATTTTCCACCAACTTGCAGTCAGACTTTCATGAGTCAAGAGCTCTTTGAACAAAATTATTTCTTACTTTTTAGGCACAACTCAAAATGCATGTGTGCATTGTCATTCTTTAAAGGGATTAAACTCCATAATTGATTTGAGTAAGTGCAAAACTGTGACTTTCCCAGATATTTGACATTTCAAGATACATTTCGCATAAACTTTCAGTACATAAAGCTGCATTAAATGTAATGTGTTACTTTATTTCCATCTGTGCCATTGTTCTTTATATTTCTCTTTCTGTCTGAGCTTTCTCTTTGTCCCTTCTTCTGTGGGTGGTGAGGTCAAAAGATACCCTTCATGCATTCATTCATAAGAGCCAGCTGGATGATGGGCTTCAAAAATATTAGCTTTCTCTCAAGCAAAGAGCCCTGGGTGCTTTATTCTCTTGTATTGTTTGTTTATTTCACTCAATTCAAGCTCCCACTTATGTGAACATTAAATCTACTTATTCACAACAAAATTAAAATTCTTGACATGTACAGCAAAGCTATAAAAAAAACTCTCTTCCCAGCTAAAATGCATGAGTCTTAAAAGGCAGGCTTAAACTGCCTAATAGACTTGAAATAAATATGTGTTTGACTAGACCAGTAATTGTTGGAGGAATGGGTGAAAAAGCTCCAAAAACCAAAAAAAGAGAAAGTTTAGGGATTCCCTTTGCATTCTTAATGATATTTTATTGTTGTTATTCTCTCAGGCTCTTATATTTTTCTGATTTTTTTTATACAACCAGTGACATGAAACTTGACCTTTTGCTTTTTCTCCATTGCATGAAAAAATGGATATTTTAATTTCCAGTAAAAATGATCACGTTCATACGCTATTCTCCACTGATATGAGCTAAACCTTTGACTGAATTATACATTATCTATTTAAAAGCAGCTTATATTCATTGTGTGACGGTAGATAACTTACACCTACAGCTATGACTAAGTAAGGTCAGCCTCTACTCATTCAGAGTCAAGAGAGTAAATCCCACTTATCATGATGGCTGCTTGACAGCTCTTTAGCAACAGCATACATACCCCATACGTTACAGCATATGGAATGAGACACTTCCCCTTCATCTCCACTGTGATTAGATAAAGCACAGTTTTATAGGTATGTATCATCTTAGCTTACTCATGTTATTGAGTTATGATGTTATTGATTGTAAGATCAGAAGATTATCCATACTGCCTGATCTTTAACAGTCACCCGCTTTAACCTCCTAAGACCCGAACTCTTCCACGGCATGCATTTTTAATTTCTCTTTGATATTTGAGCATATTGGGGCCCGATGAATGTAAAAAGAAAGAATAGCCAGATTTTTTTTTACCTTGTTTTTGTTTTTATGAAAAATAAGAGCCACATATGAGGATATTTGTTTACAATTTTTATAGAACAGTAGCGGTATAATGTCCTCGTAAGTGGATATCAGGCCCTTGTAGAGCAAAATTGAGTATTTTGGTCTAAATAACCCAAAATGTGATGTCCACATATGTGGACGTCCTAGGAGGTTAATGTAAGTATAGATAAAAAGGTGCATGCACATGTAATTACGAATTACATGCTATTAGAGATTCCATGCTCATACTGGCCAACTCATTCTGCTGAATCTTTTAGTGAACCCGATATCTGAAGCTCCCATAAACATCACAAATATTTAATATTTCCAATAAGATTTCTATATACTTCACGTATTTCCTATAGTGGACTTTGAATTTTAAAGCTGGCATTCACAAATATCATCCGCATTGGTGGGTCTTGAATCTCATATCAGTCAACTTCTTCTCATTCCCATTGTGTTAGACAGAAAAGACACTGGATATCAGACAATGATACAAGGCATTTTGTACTTTGATGTGCCCACTGTATCCAATGATAAGGACAAACTTTACATTACTGGGTTTATCAAGCAGGGCTTTGTCACTTTTTTAAAGCTGAACAGTGTTTTCAGCTTTTAATGGGTAGCAAAGCCCTGCTTTCTTTTTACTCCATGTTTGGCTAGATTAAGGCAAAAACTTTGGTTAGGATTAGGGATTAGGAAAAGATTCTGATTCGGTTCAAAATTTTAACAGACTGAGAAATAACACTAATGAGTTACTAATGTTTAAACGTGATGCCTGCCCAAGTCTCCAAATGTGACAAGTCAGGAGTAAGACTGGTCTCTTGCAAAAGGACACAGTGTGAGTATCTGTCAGATGCCTGTGGCTTTCACAAAATAGCAACAACAATTATGCTATTTATCCAGTGTACAATAGTTTTCCATATTGTAAGCACTACTCTGATTAAGTTGCATATTATCAGGGAATTTCCTATGTTAGTCCAATTTACCTACAAATGTATTCAGCCCTGATTTGCTCTTTAAAACTCATTTAACTAATCTGAATTTCACCAGTTCTACTTTTTAAAAGAATTTAAAATAGTTCAAATTACACTTCATCCAGCAATTACCTGAGAATTAGCGGTTTTATACTGTTAATTTACATTTCCTCCCAGAAAAAAATAACTATCCAAAATAGCCCCATAAATCAAATTATTAGTTGTAAATATTTATTGCTGGTTGTTGTAATTCAAAACAACAAAACAGTTTCGCCAGTATTGCAATTGTTGGGGATTGTAAGGGCTGAGTTTTATACGTGTACAAACTTATCTTTTATCATTTATTATTAGTGTTCCATCTCTGCTTCTGCCAGAGCACAGGTCAGAAAATAGAAATGATAGGTCACTTGGTGAGTAAAACCCTTGACTTGACTTCAGCTGGCATTTATTGCTTCTCTAACCCCTTTTATTAATGCTGAACCTGACATAGTAGCAATAGCGAGACACAAGAGACTTAATTCTACAAAAAGATTCTCAGGCCAGCTCTTTGCTCTGAGGCATCCGTGAATGCTTTACGCACAATTGAGGATTGTCTGGGCGTACTAATGTGTGTATGTGTTATAATTCTACACACAACACATGCTGAAATGCAAGCCAAATGTTATCTCTTTTTAAAGGCACATCATATTTGCATAAGAGTATGCAAAGAGTTTGGAATACATCACTCTGAGATGCACTCGAAATGCAGGAAAAGTACTACTTTTCATATTTTTGGAATTGTTGTGGGTCAAAAGAAACTATGGAAAATTACTTCTGTCACAATATTCCGGTTTTGTCTCTGAGATCACAGATAATTTGTCTAGAGAGTGAAGTAAACATGAAAGTACAACATATAGGCATTATGCATTCATCCCAGCGCACAGTTCAAAACAAAAAGAACTTTCACCAGTGGGGGATAATTGTTTGTACGGTGACATAGTTTTTAAAAAAAACAATACATTGTCAGTATCACTTATCCTTCTCTTCAATACCTTTAATTCACAACTTTTAGTGTTTTACTAGCTGATCTTTAATTAAAGAGATGAATGCATATTGCTCAGATGCACTTTGTGCAATTGCCAATTTGTGCAGGTGCAGATTTGTCTGTTTTCAGAACCCCCCTCGTCTAGGTTGTAGGTATGGTAGTGCATCTGCATTAAGGGTTCATCAGAGAGAATAAATGTATATGAACAAGGTTTCCTTTTGCAAAGTGCTAACTCATTCTGAGCACAGACAAATTGTTCATATTCAAGCTGCCCACTAATGTCATTTTCTAAATTCATTCCGACATGGGAGCTCAAAATGAAATGAAAGCCTACCGCTTTCATCATTATTGTGTTATCATTCCCCCCCACCTTTCTCTCAGTTTCTCCTCCACATTGGTCCGATTTGTTTCACCTCATTCCTTAAACGGTGATTCACCTTCTCCCGAGCCTACTGGGGTCCTTTTATATCTAAACCCTACATTAAACATGTACCGCATTAAGCAGATCTCTGTACTGATGTCACCGGTCTCCAATAAAACTGCACCATTATTCTCAATATGATAACACAAAACAGACAGTCACTAAACATCCTGTGCCCTCCAGAGATACTGGCATCCCTGTTAAAATGAGCAAAAGAGGCAGAATAATAAAAGAGAAAAATAGCACAGATGAGTCATGCTCTCTTGCTGCTCACTATTCAGTATTATAGAATTACTATCATTCATTGTAATCACACTTTTCTACAGGGTCTGATGTTATGCACTCAAAAGGAAATGCACAGTATTTTATAACAACACCGACATCACAGAAAATGTGCATTTCACTTTGATTGATATACCTGTTGGTATTATTTCCGATAGAATCTAAATTCCTGAGCTACTAACAAATACCAAGCACAATATACTACTCAAGCCTAACTGAAAACAGAACATAAACCATACTTAACAAGATACAAATCAGGGGTTGGGGAACCAGTACATACTGATGAAAAGTGTGCTACTGGAATAAGGCAGTCGACATGAATGGACAAGGACTGATCATATGGTATGCAATGCTGATGTGATGCTACTATGCCAGTTTATCCAGTGTGAGGGGTTATATGCATTGCATGGGGGAATTATGGATGACTAGAAAGGGAACATCCATACTGACCAAGAAGCACCTAGTAGCTCAGTGCAATGTTCCTTGAATTTACTAAAGAGTGAACTCTCTCGCAAAGAGGGAATTTTTGTGTATAAGTTTATGCTGGTGCTCCAACATTACCTCCCATTCCAAAAAAGAAGCTGCAGACGCTCCCAGGAATGAACAGCTGGGCAATGTCTAGGTTTTGTGGGCGATCAGAGATGATCCCTTGAATGCAAGATGTGTGCAAACAACAACCTAACAAACTGTGGACTGAATTACACACTGTCAAAGGCTGACAGGGCACTGAGTACTTCCTGCTGTGAGTCACGTTGGAAGACTGGACCATTTCTCTTTGAAGGCTTGTGAGCAGGTGGCTTGGGTCCTCTCAGAGGCCTGGCGGTTTGGGGGATCTGCGCAGCATCTGATGACATCTGATTTTTATTTGGAGTCTGCTGGAGCTACTGTTTGAGTTTGGGGGGTTACAACTCCTAATGCTGCTATTACCAGTGGTATCACTTTGGACTTTGTATCTTTCACTGTTTCTATATTTTCTCATGCTCCTTCTTCCTGATGTTGCTATCAACAACTACAAATCACAGCTCTTCTACTCATTATCAGCATCCACTATATCAGGTTGGTTAGCCAGCATCTGCTTGTCTGTCTGGAACCTTATTCTTGTTGTTCTCAACAACCTTTAGTCTCCCATCGGGACTTGGGGACTTCTACTCTGTATGCGGCAAATATGTTCCTGCACACTATCCCAGCCACATAGTTGTGCTTCTCAGTGTATGCAGTCCCAACTTCCATCTTATATCCTGCTATCAGGCAACTAGGTTTCTTTCATTTCTAGAGAGGTTTAGTTGCTTTCTCTTTCAAGCTTTCACGACTGTTCTTGGTTAAATGGTATCCACTTAAACATATTAGCCTACAGAAACCAAAGGAAGCAGAAATAACACAGAGAATTAGCCAGAAAGGGAACAATGCAGTCCAAGGTAGAATTGATTTGTTGATGCTTGGTGACGGTATCGTCAATACTAGTTTGTGTCTTAAGTGCGGAGTTGTTTTAACTGAAAGATATTGTATTCCTATATTATTTTCCTCTCACACCTCACAAAAATGCTGTTACTGTATTTGTTTAATGAAATTAAAGTTCACCGTTCATGTAGGAAATTGTAACACTATGAATACAGCTTTAATTATGTGTCACCATGTGCAATCTATAAATTCTTCCTGAATCTTTATGAGCATAAATCCACAGTGAGAAACATCACTCCTACATAAGCACAGCATGAGAATAACCTCAGGCACACATACACATACACTCACTGAAGAAAGCGAACACACAAGAGGTTTATAGAGCCTCTGTTGGATGTTCAGTCTCATTAGAAGTGTTTCCTCATGAATAACATTATTCAGGATGAATCACTTGATTATAGATTTCTCTGTGTGTGCGCGTGTGGTGGCTATGTGGGTCGACAGCTTTCTCTGCATGCATCTGTCTGTGTCTCTGTGTGTGTCTGTGTCTCTGTGTGTGTGTGTGTGTATCTTGCCAGAATAAACAACAGTGGGAAGTGCCAGTCAGTGAAAAATGGGCACCACCTCTCTTCGCTCTCCTCCTATTGATTTAATCTCCAGCCCTTTGCCACTCGCTGCCAAATCTGTCTTCACAAAACACATCTAAGGACAATGCCTTCCACTTGGGTTTTGTTTGCAGGCCTCTCTGAAATAGGCCCAAATAACCATGGCAGGATATCAGAATATTTTCCGAGAGAGTAGCGATTTTCTTCACTGCCATGAGGATGGTTTAGCACCTGTATAGATTGTATACCTGTAGTATCTACTTATGTCCTTTTCACCGTCCCTTCTATAAATTAGATCTTCTTTGCAGCTTTTTTAAACAAACATTCTTCCCATCAGAAAGTTTAATAAGGATGGCTGAGTTAGTGTAGATTACAGTGATGCTATTTTATTATATGTAAATAAAACCTGTTTAATGTGAGAGTTACATGGTATGAATGGGTTTTGTTGTTGTTGTTGTTCTGTTATACTTATATTTCCTAAAATTCTGATGGGGGCATTTGAAGACTGTTCCGCTTCTAGGTATTCTAGAGATTTTTCTCCCTGGCTTGCTTTGCCGTGTAAAATCTCAGTGTGCAAGGTTTAGGGCATAGGTCTTATCCCTACTGATTGGAAAGCACCTCTCGTCTGGAGGTGCGATCATAACAGAGTCTGTCTGAACCCTGTGGATTTTCTCTGGTGGCAAGCTTACCTGAAATACAGCTTCCACTACTGGCAGCAGCCTGGCTGTCTCATCCAGGTTTGCTGCAATTACAAAACCTCTGGCAGTGAGTTGTTCTCATCATGTCCACATGGGAGGCCAGTAAATGAGAGCAACCGAGTAGAAAAAGAAAAAAAAGTTTGTTCCTTACGCACGTCTGCAGCCACTTCCCACTCTGCACACACACCATCACCTCCCCCTCTCAATCTCATCGTGCTGGCAAATTAAAATTCACGGGTTCCCAAACCATCCATTCTCTCTCCGCTGCTTAATTGTCTCGAAAATTGAGGAGATTACTGGGTGCGATTTATGTACAAATAAGAATCTGTCAGAAACCTGGCAGTGTATACATTGACATACACACAGACTCGATGAGCCATGGGCAATGACCAGCTTGGCCTTTGTCCATTTTCAATTCTACCCCTTCTGCAGCATTTTGGGCAAGGTATGCTTGCAAAAGTTGGCACAACACTGTGGGGAAAAGAATAGACACTCTCATAGACACTGAAAATCACACGTTGGCATGTTTGAAATTTAATAATCATCCCCTTAGTGTATATCAGCGTTTCTGCTTTTAATGTAAATTCTGCTTTTGAGCATATGGTACATCATAACATATCAGCTCATGGATCCTCATTGTTACTGTAATTTTTTTTTAGCTCTGGCACAGAGTGGAATCAGACATCATTAGATTGCTCATGTAAATAGCAAAAACCTGCACATTAGTCATGCCGTATGTTTTACAAGAAAAAAGTTTAAATACAAGTACATTGCTCGAGTTGCATAGTTTCCATTAGTCACAGTCTCAGCGATTGGGCACATTAATCTCCTAACATATTCCCAAACTGGCAGCACTGGCTATAAGAGCAGAGCTTAAATTTGCCTTACAAGTGCTTGTTGAGCTTAGAGCCAGTAGTAAAAGTCATTAACGCTCATAAATAAGCACTCATTTGTACAATCTGACCATGCAAATCTGAGAGATACTGATTCATTCTGATATAATAGCCAAAACAAAGAATGCACTCTGTTGTACTGTAATAGTATGTTTATGTATGATATGTTTGATTACTTCATTGAGGTGCTACCTACAACAGTTATGAATCTCAGTCTCCACAGCAATTTATGTGATTTTTTTTGATTGGCACAAATCATTATACTTTTCATGAAGTGAAATAACTTCACCTCCTGCCCTTAATTTTAAGGGCAGATGTAGGTGCATGGTGATATAGTCCCACATATGCAGTTATTGAACTTGTTCCTGTACTGCACTGCAGTGAATAGCTGGATGGACATGTACTGTAATAGAATTATCTGCTCATGAGAATGATTTATTATGTCAGCATCTTATGAAAGCAATATTATGTCATATTCATGTCTACAGGTGCATATGGGTTTGTATGTATATGTGCAGGTATGCTAAAAGCACCTGTTCGCTCCTGAGATTAAGCCAAACGAGGCAGTGTGATCATAGCCTTACAACTGTATGAATGTTATCTCACCTCTTAGACTGGTGTAGCTCAACCCCACCTATCTCCATCCCTCTACTCTCCTCCTGCTCCTACTTCTCGTTTCATTCCAGCCCATTCCAGCTAAATCCAATTTGTTATGGCTTCAAATAAGGCCTCGTTTTCTCTGTCTTCTCACCACTTCAAACAAAGTGGCTTACATTATTGCTTGTCCAATTTGAAATAGTTTCCCCCTATTTTTCTGTCTCTTCAAGTCCACTCTAGCAGTGATGCACAATAGGCAGTGTAGGCTCAAGATGTGCTGCACAAGGTGTAGAAAGTGAAAAGCCTTTACACAGCTTTGTGGAGATATTATATTGTAGCTTTAGGACATGGCTGGCATTTTGCTTCACGCTGAGGTTGCCTTTCTGCTTTTGTAATGATGCAAATTCTGATATCCTCTTTACCGGTGCACATGTTTGTGCACACGTGCCTCTCTACACACGGTAATGATGTTTTTTTGTTTTCTTGTAATTGTTTTTTTGTTTTGTTTTTATTAAGCACTTGTACTTTTTGCTGAAAAAAAATGGGGAAAACATCCCAGTGACATTAAAATTGGGATTTAAAATATTAACCTATTAACCTAAAACTGCAACAGTAAAATGTTTTGAGAGTTTGTTTTGTTGGGTTTTTTTCTAAAGCATATCAGTTGTAAAGACAGAGCACAGGGTTGGTTTCCTAATTGTTAAGTAAATATACAGATGGAAGTGTTTTACTCCAACATTCTTGCTCCTATGAGTCCTGTTTTAATTGAAAACATGCTTATGGATACTGCCTTTGATTGCATTGCCAAGCATTTGGCAGTTACGGGGGCTTTTCTACAGTCTAGTTGTTGATTGATGGGAATTATAAATCTAAAAATATCAAAGTGGTTTTAATGATGCTGATATAAATAATTAGAAAAATTCTAACGTTGACTTGATAGTGATAATGATGACAACATATGGTGATCTTAACTTGCATGCATTTGATTTATAGACAGCAGTATCATGTATGTTGTTGCAAATGAACTTGGAGGGAAATATTGTCTTTATGTGCATCTGTTGTGTTGCAGGGAATGATGTATCTAGAGGAGCGTAGGCTCGTCCACAGGGATTTGGCAGCCCGAAATGTCCTGGTCAAATCTCCCAACCACATCAAGATCACTGACTTTGGGCTGGCTCGCCTGTTGGATGTCAATGAAAAAGAATATAATGCTGATGGAGGAAAGGTAAATCGTGACATCTCCTTTAGAAACATTGTCAAATAATGAAATTTGGTTAATTTTGGGGGGTAAATAGACATTTAATTTCCTTCTGAGAATCTGAGTTGATGATCACTGCCACACACTGCCATGGAAAGCAAACATTAAACAATTTCCTGGCTGGGAAGCCTTCTTTTGCTCTAGAGAGAACAATGAGTTTTTAAATCGTAGAAGACTGTTTCGCAAGCAAAACAAGCCATCAATGCCACCGCTGAACATGTTCACCTTGGAAGTGCAGTGTACGAATTATAGCCTCAAAAAACATAAATTAATAACTATGTTTTCATAGCTGAATGGGCTGAAGTTATCAGAGCTTGTGATTGTGAATAAGGTCGATCTAACATTAGCAACATTTGAATGTATGAAGTTGAAGACTTGTGTTGTTTATATGGGCTATTTTTTTTTTCTTTGGTCTGAAGTCTCCACTGTTTGTTTGTTCCTCTCCTTTGCTCTTTGTTTCACATTTTCCTTGTGTCTTTTGTGCTCTTCATCTGCTCCCCTATATGTGTCACACACAGAGCAGAGTAAAGCAGGCACACTCTTAGCGGAGGAGAGGAGAGGCAGGTGAAGTGAAGATAATGTTACTTGAGATGGTGACAGCTAGGAAGGAGAGTCATTTTAAAAGGGATCCGAAACTTTGCTTTGTTTTGGTTTTTTTAAGCTCAAATAGCTACTATGTAGTGAGTTTTTGAGGTGCTGATTGCCTGTTATCTTCAAAAAGACCCAGATCAGGCATTTAAGCTAAACTAATCTGCTGCTGGCTTCTGCTCTGTATAGACTGACTGTCTCTTCTCTTCTGACTGTCAGGAAAGTGAACGAGAATAATGCAAAAGCTTTCATTTAAAAATCTCAATTTCATTTGCATTTGAACCAGAAACGTGCCAAAAACGTCTGCTTTATAATTCTTTCCTTAACATTTAAATGAAAAATGCAGTTTGAATGTTGGAGTGTGTACAGGCTGCAGTAACCATCATGTTAGTGCTTTTTGTTACTTTTGCAATTGGTCCGGTATGATCACTTGAACTTGTAATAAGGGCCCATCTACCTCAGTTATTTGTTGAATAAAGTGTTGGTTTAGGAGATACAATATTAATAAATAACCATTTTGAACCTTACGGCTGACATTTTGTAAAAGACAGCGATACACATTAACATTAATGAGGGTTTCATATTCTACAAGAAGAACTTAGCCCATCACAAAGGACAGTTTCACTGGAGTGAAATGGTATTCTGCTCTACTGGACCGTGTTATTTACCTTTGGGGATTTCAAAACCCTGTAAACATAGTAAACAAATATATCCTTGAGGCTGTACTTACACTGAGTTCTGACCTCTTCTAATCTTTGTTTATCCTTTGCCGCTTTTGTATTTTGTTTTCAAAACCTCTTTACTCAAGAAAGTCTTTTTCATCCCTCTCTCTTCGTCTCTTTCCAGTGTCTCCAACACGGTTTATACCAGTGACGATCACTGTAGTATTTTCCCCTCAGCTGAGTGAAAGACAAAGTCTGATCTTCCATAACCCCTCCTCTCAGTTTCCATCGCTGTAATAAATAGAATTTCATATCTAATTATAGTGTTAAGCTGCATATCACCAGTGTTGTTGATGTATCTTTGCCAAAATGGTCCATTATCACTGTCAACACCCAACTAGCTGATATTTAGTATAAAAACACATGGAAAATTAGAGTTTTCCTTAAGTATAAGGGTACTAACATCTCTGCTTTTATTAACAGATGCCCATCAAATGGATGGCCCTTGAGTGTATTCATTACAGGAAGTTTACTCATCAGAGTGACGTTTGGAGTTATGGTAAGTGTCCTTTGAATATAACAATGACAGTTTTCTATATAATTTTATTGATAACAAAGGCACTGGTTGACCTTCATCCAATGAAATGTAAATAGAAAAGCTGAAATTAAAAAAAATGGCCACAATTTTAATAAAGCACAGATTCTTATCACCTGTTTTGCAAAAAGTTTTATTGTTTCTTACTACTTTATTGTCATGTTGCCATCAATATACTAGAAACAACAATGTCAGTTGCTAGGCAGCATATGGCAGCATAATGTATCAGATGTGTAATTCAACTTTTGTAGATATAAATTACATGTTACGGTCCCGAAATTAAGCAATAGAATATTTTAGTATGGTGCTTTAGGTACATAAATACTGCAAATGGTTATTTTAGCCAGTGGTGGGTGATTGTTAGGTAACATGATGCCATCGTAATATCAGATGTCACTAAGAGCATTCGAGGCCCTTTAAAGTGTACCTGTGTGCCTAGTTTAGTTGCTCAACCGCTGACAGTCTAGCAGGAATTTGCAGACAAAGGAAAAAATAAAATAAGACTTGTGTGTGTGACAAGAAATAAAGAGGGGAATAGAAAAAGGGTGCATGAGGTAGAATGTGTTCAAGGCCATCTTCATATTCTTGGTTTTATTCATTATTTACAGACAGTTACATCAAAATACATGTAGTGGGAGAAAACTATTGAAGGTACAAGGCTGTGAGGGAGAGGACAGAAGGACCATGAGAGGAAAGAGGGTGAGATCATGCTCCTGCTGAGAGCTTGGCTCCGACTCTTCCCTGTCCATTTAAAACGCTAAGAGCAGCCAAGAGACGGTGAATAGACAGTGGATGGACACTTTACTTTGAACTCATATACATGTAGTGTAATGTGAAGTAAATTGTGATTAATAAAATCCTGAACATTATTTTTAACTCATCTTTTTAGTTTCACAAGAATCAAGAACCATTTGAATGGTTGATTTTTTCCTTGGTGGCTAATTAGAACAGACCAGACCTGGCTGATTGGTGGGTTTTGCAATCTGTAAAAAATTGCGGCGAATAAGGGAATAATTTGGGGACACTTGAGTGTAGTTTGCACAAGGAAGCATAAAACTGTTATTGGTCACATCATGAGTCTTTGCACAAGGTGTTGCTTTTATCCAAGCCTTGTCATTTCTGCATACCTGTCTGACAAAGATCTTACCCATAGCTTACAATGCGACACTGTAGCAAGGTGGTTAAAAGCAGAGTCACGCCTATGTTTTCCTGTCATTTATTTATGTAATTTGCTTGAGACTGAGACTTATTGGTAAAACAACATTTACTGTTTTCTTAAGACATCTCTTTTTCAAATGTCTGTTTCATTAAATGAAAAAGATTTCAAAGTGCACTTGTGCTTCCTTACTCTAAAAGAAAAGGAACATTTATTTTTGTTTTCCTATTTCCACTTACTTAGTGAATTTGGGCTTTCAACTTTCTACTTGTTCTTGTTTTTGTAATTATCTTTTTGTCTCTCCTTACTTAATCTGTCTGCCTCTGTGCTCATATATCACTACTCCTACATCTTTCAGGTGTAACCATTTGGGAGCTGATGACCTTTGGAGGGAAGCCATATGATGGGATTTCTACAAGAGATATCCCAGATCTGTTAGAGAAGGGAGAGCGTCTTCCTCAACCACCCATCTGCACCATTGATGTTTACATGGTCATGGTCAAATGTAAGTAAAATCTCAAAGTAACCAGAAGAACAGAAACTCTCTTTAATAAACTAAAATCAAATGCAACAAATCAAATAAATCAGAATTAATAATTACTGCTTCTACCATGTTAAACTGAGAGCGATGAGGAAACATGCTAGCTAGTTTTGAATAGAAAACATGTTCAGAAAACATTTGGTAATCGGTAGATTGCGGTTCTACAGTTTAGCCCACCTGTTTTCTTTTAATTGATCATACTTGTATACAATTTTAGAGGACTGCTAAGCATGAACAGGTTGGCCTTAGTGGTCAGCCACTGCTGTTATACTGTCAGGCACTGGGGTCACAGGTGGCACTATACCCTCTGGCCACTGCTGACAGGACAAAGACTGGGTGCCAGCACCACTTCAGCCTTCTCTACTGCTCTTCAAGGTTCAGCCTCTGGCCGTTTCTGTCACCTTGGCTTTTACGGTCACCCTCAACCTGCGCCAATCTGGCAAGTGGACACAGACACGGCAGGGAGAGGTTACTATCACCTGCCTCTTATCTGACTTCTTTCTGCAACACTGCACATGCTGAAAAGGCTCATGTGCTCAGTGTACTTCTGAAGCTTTAACTAATTTCACTATCCTCTGCTTTACTGGCAATAATAATAGACGCTATGCACCAAGACAAAAGATAATCAATTTTACATTTGAAATGGCTTGTGTATGTATTTATGTATTCACATCTAAAGCCACATTTAACCATCCTTTACCTAGTCAGCCTGTACTCAAGGCCAGACCACATGATTGCTTTGGCATTATATCATCATGTTCACATGGAAACTGGCAGAAGAGCACATAGCTCCATATGGCCATTATAGCGATGAAACAGTATTTATATTTGAATAAAGAAGAGAACTTAATTTAAACTCATGTAATTAATCATTATGAAACAATGCATTCTGGAAAATGGTTTAAAAATGAAATCTTCAAAAATCTTAAGAAGTAGGGGAATATGGCCTGTTTTCATGTCATGTGATTGATGTCAAGCTTTCACAGGTTAGCTACAGTTTTTTGTTACCCAGACCTTCCCACCACAGTTGGCCCAGGGATAATCCACCACATCTGCCCCATCAATACACGAGCAAACACACCAGACTCCACTATCACCACCACTTAATAGCATAATGGTGTAATACAGAGCTGCTTTGAGTGCAATTAAAACCACCATCATGATAGATTTAACCTACCATATCGACCAGTCAGGAAATAAGTTCAAGTTCAGAATAATTTCAATTTATCACTTTACGTATAAATACCCGTTCACAATGAATTATTCACTTTGTAGAGATAGCTGCATGTCAAAAAATAATGCTTGAAAGATGATATCAAAGTCTAATTATTGTGCATTATTATGTAGCCTTTAATCCAAAGCCTCAGTCTATGGAGGCATTACCCTTGACACCAAAGTAGGAAGACCACTCAACTGCACTGCCAAATCTCCACTGACACCTTCTCAACACATTGTTCCTAATAGTTAAATGGGGTAACAGTAAATTTACACAGGAACAAAAAACAGGATCCTGATGGGGATAGATGAAGCCTCAAATTGAATGTTGACTGGGAAAGTTATACACATCAATAAGATGTATAGATGGCATCTCCACCCCACACACACGTTATTTTTATTTGGAACATCATATTGTTAAATATATAATAAAGAAATGCCTTTCAGGCTGGATGATTGATGCAGACAGTCGACCCAAGTTCAAGGAGCTGGCTGCCGAGTTCACTCGAATGGCTCGAGATCCCCAAAGATATCTGGTCATCCAGGTAGGTAAATTGATGGTATCGGAATATGTATGTTATCTTTATAGTGTGTCTTCGGTTACTGTGTCAGTTTTTCATATAGAGAGTTTTTCTGTTTCCCATTTCTTTGTAAAAGAAAAAAAACATGGATTTTGCTTATGTTGTGTTAAAATAAGTGCTCATTCAAAAAAGGTTTCTCTAAGTAACACAAGTAAAACAGTCATGAAACAAATCTGACATTATCACACTTGTTATTCTGATATTTTCAAATTAACTTCAGTAAAATATAAGCTGCAGAGGCTATAAAAGTGTTAAAAATAATAGCTAATGTGTTATCAGAATAACAAGCTGGACCTCACTCCAAACACTCTCCGTCTGATAATATATCTATTAATGTCTACTTCCACCCCATACACATTTGTTGTGGTTTCTGTGCCCCACCCTCCCTTTCTTGTTTCTCTGCATATCAGCCTTTCTCAAAAGTATCAGATGGATCTGCCAATGACAAGGCCCCAAACCACAGTCTGACTTAACTTGTTGCTTTATCGTCAATAAATGTTTTTCTCCCTCCCCTCACTTCCAACTGGTGACAGCAGATGGCCGCCCCTCCCTGAGTTTGGTTCTACCGGAGGTTTCTTCCTGTTAAAAGGGAGTTTTTCAATCCCACTGTTGCTAATAGTGGGTTTTTGTTTTTTGTTTTTTTGGATTGTTGGGATTTTCTCAGTTTTATTGTAGACTTTGTATCTTACAATATAAAATGCACTGAGGCGATTGTTGTGATTTAGCATTATATAAATAAAACTGAATTGAACTGAATCAAACTTTACTCAGGGTGATGATCGCATGAAGCTCCCCAGCCCCAGTGACAGCAAGTTCTTCCAGAGCCTCTTGGATGAGGAGGAACTAGATGACCTGATGGATGCTGAGGAGTACTTGGTGCCCCACTCCTTCAACATCCCCCCACTGGCATACACTCCCCGCACAAGGATGGACTCCAACAAGGTATTTTATTTCAAGCGCCCTAATACAATGTTCAATATGTGGAAGAAATACTGAAGATACACTTACATTGTGTTATTAAGGTGGATCATTATGCAATGTGACTGCACAATGTGTTTTGCGGTAGAAATAGATTGTTTAAACTTGGAGGAATTTTTAAAAATAGCTTAGACTTAACAGCATGTTTTCATCTTAGCATGTCAAATACTGCTATTCTGGCAGATGCCACTGGCATCTGTGCTGTGACAAGAGAGATTAAGTCCACATTTGGAGGCTAGAAGGGTGGTGGTGGTGAAGTAAATCACAAGTTTGCCAGCCAACAACTCACGGTTTGTCTCCTGTTTCAGACTTTGTTCTGCGTTGATTTCACTTAATAATTCGTTTTAGGTTTTGTAGTGGCCCTGGCAGAACCACAATGGTGCAATAGGCTTAAGAAAAGGTGTAGGTTCACACCCCTTCACAATATCAAGCGTGCATAAAATGTTCAACTAATTTTCTTCTGTGTATACCCAGCTGGCAGTGGTGATAAGAGCAAATAGAGTTCTTAAATGACTTGCTCTTGTCTATGTAAAATATCTAAATAGAGCTTTAAAAAGATGACAGATCTGGTTAGCCAGCTGGTTGAACATGTGATTGCATTAGCCCTTCTAATGTAGTCATTGTCAAGCTGGATGGGCTATTGATTTTAACTGTTTTTGATGTACTCACTCAACAATTAATTTGTTCTTGTTGCTCTGTTTTTATCAGAATTTTAAGCTAGAAGTAACAGTGGTAATAGGAGGTGCCAACTGCCATTAGTCATAATGGTTTTCTACATTCTAGACATCTAACCCAATATTTTAGTGTAGTTTTCAGTTCACTGTACTGTTGTTGATGTCCACAGATTTTCCTACAAAGATATTTAGCTGGAATATTTTTAAATAACTTATTAACATTGTACACAAGATTAAATCTATTAAATGATAAACGGTAAAGTCATAAAGTTCGAAACCTCTTGCAATAACCTAGGTAAGCCAGTTTGTGTTTTCCAAGTGAATCCCTTCATTAACACTGTAAGGAAGACTGGTGGCCCAACCCTTTTTCATTATTTTTGTTATTACTTTTTTAATGAACTTAAGTTTTAATTTGTGTGTTTTTCTTTTACTTTTTTCATTAAATTTGTTTCTTATCTTTTAATTTGACATGGTCTCTGGATTACCATCTCTTATTACCAGTTCTTTCTAAGCATAGTAGCAGTGTGGCTGGTTGAAAGATGAAAAATGGGACAATATAGCAAAAGTACTCAAATCATTTAGATGCATTCTAAAGTGATATGGGAATGGTTTTCTCAGTGCAATGCAGGACTATTCTGTTCAAGCACAAAAGACTGAGGCCTTAAAACTGCACTCACACAGCTTTCTCGCGTTCACGCCCATCTGTCTCTTGCTGTCCAATTCTCTTTCTGTTTTCCTTCGTCTTTCTCCTTTGTGAAACTGTTGTAATTGCCTTCTTCTGAATTGGAGTTTACAGCTAGATCTTCTCAGTTCTTGGACTGTTCAAATGTTCATAGTCTCTCTTTGGACTTAAATCTATCACAGCACCAGTCACACAGCCAGAATTCAAACATTTTCTATTCCAAAATCCCCCTGTGTTTATGTCAGAATAAAAATACCCACTGAATGCCAATGAGAGATATGTCTCAAACCTGTTTTAGTGCATTTCAGAGAGTGAATGATTATGTATTTGCCTGATCTGTATATATATTTACAATCCCCCTGCTGTTCCCTACTATTGCCTATACTTTTCTTCCACTACTGGGCCTTTCTTTTTAGTTTAAATTATTATGAAGTTATTTGCATTCAATTTCAAATAGGTTGATTATTGTAATGAGCTTGATTATTAAAACACTTACTTATACAGCCATATTTCACTCTATTATTGTGACTCATAACTGGAAGAAATTTGTTCTGCACTCACTTAAACAGACATTGCCACCATACTCCGAAATGTCATTATGAAAATGCATGCTAAGATTAAAAACTATTTGGTTTAAAGCGATGCCAAAAGCTTGTGCTTTGATAAAAAGGTGAACGGGGCACTTTACTTGACTCTTCAAGTAATAGTTAATATTTTACTTCACACTGGATTAAGTCTCTGTTCATCTTCAGGGTACAAAGTAATACAGCTGTGCATGTGTTTGAATATGATTTAAAGAAACTCCACAGTTTTATATTTGTGTTAAGGTTAGTGATTGATTTTGTTTTTTATTTTTTGATGAGTGATAGGTATAAATGAGGATTGAAAGAGGGAAATTTAGTAGATATACCTGCAGTTACACTGTAATGACAAAACAGCATGAGCTCTAAGGCCTCAACTAATTGCTTCTGGCTTATAATGTAGAGCACTAGATGAGAAACTGGGGAAGACTCCACATGTAATATATCAGGAAAAAAGAACGATGCTGTTGCATACAGAAAATGAGAATGCCCCTCAATTCTGCCCTTTGAAGTTCCTGAGATTTCAAGCAAAGGTTTGGACAAAATATAGCAGTAGGCACAGTTTTGTTTAAAGCTCCTATTTGCTAATAATTGCATTACTCCGATCTCTAAGTTAACAAAAAAAAGGAAACAAAAAAGATTTACATGACTGTGCGACAAGAGTCAGATGTCATCAGTAACTGGGCACTCAGTAAAAACTTTATTGGAATAACTTAGTAAGCTTGTAAAGAAGTATGCTCATTTCCTGCTTTAGATTTGTATTTGTGGACTTCACTAAATTATTTTCCATAGTTCAAAATAATTTTCTGCTACAATGTACTTTGATAAAACTCCTCAATTCACCATCTGTCTGAAAAAAGGAATCTAAGCTTCTCCCGCTTTAAGGACACTGATCTTTTAAGGCAGATTTCTACTGATTTGGGTATGGTAAACAAACGGTTCACTGGGTGAGATGTGTGCCTGTGATGAGCGTATTATGGATCTCTCCATCAGTATGTACCTGTCTCTGTGTGACACCATATAGACCCAAAAGAAAAAAGAAATTGTTGGAAACTGGGCATTTAGAGTATGAAGCCATTTGTATCTTAGATACAAACCCAATTCTGAAAAAGTTGGGACACTTTATAAAATCTAAATGAAAAAAGTTGCAATAATTTACTAATCTCATAAACCATATTTCATTTACAGAAGGATAAAGAAAAGGCAAATGTTTAAACTGAGACTTTTTGCTATTTTATGAAAAGTATTAATAACATCTCAAAAACGTTTAGATGAGGGAATAAAAAGCTGGAAAAGTGAGCAATATTAAAAAGAAACAGTTGGAGGACCATTTTGCAATGAATTAAATTAACTGACTACAGGTCAATAACATGATTATGTATAAATAGAATATCTCAGGGAGGCAGAGTTTCTTAGAAGTAAAGGTGGACACAGGTTCATCAATCTGGGGGGAAAAAGTGCATCTAAAAATTGTGGAACAATTTCATAATAATGTTCTTGAAGGAACAATGTTAAAGACGGTGAATTATTCTTCATCTACAGTATATAAGATCATTAAAAGGATAAAAAGGATCTTGAGAAATCTCTTGGATGTGGACATGTGCACATGGGACAAGAATGAAAATCGATATTGGATCATGCTCGTGATCTTTGTGCCCTTAATGCACTGCAAATTAAAAATAGGTCAGACTCATAGAAATCCATCCATGGCTCAGAAACACTTTCACGACTGTGTACACAGTTTGCTGTGCTATTCAGAAATGCAGGTAAAAGCTCTATCATGCAAAGAAGCCATATCAAAGCTTTTTTTAAGGTGGACTGAAACAAGGCAGAACGCAAATCAATATTTGAAATTCTTTTGGAAAACACGGAACCGACATCCTTTGGACAAAGGGAACAGCTTGTATGCATGCAGTTCTGTATGTAGTTCAGAGCTTTCACCAGCTAAAAACATTTGGCGTGTGGTGAATCAAAAAATACAAACACAAAGAAGACCTAGGACTGTTGAACAGCTGTAGTCTATATATATGAGAGAGATAAAAAGAATGGGACAGCATCCCTCCCCCAAAAGTTCAGCAACTTATATTTTCTGTTCCCAGAAATTTACAGCGAGGGGATCCTGTAAACATCGCCGTGTACTTACTTTTCTTAAAATGATACGTTTTCCCAGTTTAAATATTTGATGCAGGTTTGGTTCTGAATAAAGTATATGTTCATGAGATATGCAGATCATTGCATTCTGTTTTAATTTACATTTTACACAGCATCCCAAATTTTTCAAAATGTTTATTAATCATATGCTGACCTCATTATCTGGTAATTTAGCCATGTTTCATCCACTATTATAACAATTTTTTAGTATTAAATAAGGTAAATAGCCAGAGGTCCACTTTAAGGGAAATAAATTCCATATACTGTTGCCGTAAGATCACAGACGACTCAGCATTAACCTGAGGATAAGTTAATAAAAAATTTAAAAAAAATAAAACTTGCTGAAAATATGGGGGAGAAAAGATAAACCGAGTAAAGCACTTGCTGAGGTTCATAAAAGCCCTTTTTTGTCATTAGTGTAGACACAAATGCACACAGCATGACATTTCTGATATGGCTACTTAAAGACTTGCTGCATGGAGCCTTTTAATTAAAATCCTTTTAATTGTACTTGGCAGTCATGCTGCCATATCATTGTTTGGCACTGCTGTTTGTCTCCCCTGCCTGTCACATTTTAATATTGCAGATGGACAATAGTACAAAGTACTTCAATTGTCACTTTTACAATAGTCTTTGTCTTACTTTTTTTGTTGTACTTTTTATATTGGGTTTTTTTTGCTTTTGTACTTGTACCACACCAGAAAATCAAACTAGTTTGTAGACAAAAGATTGGAATAGAAACAGTTTCCCCTTGAAGGTAATGAACTTAAAGTTCATTGACTTCGACATTAGATTTTAGATTTTAAACACAATTTGCCATTAATCTCTCATCGTATATCTGTCTTAGTAAACTGATTTTCTTTGAATTCAGTCTCACATTCCTACTATCCTAACTGAACCCTTTCTCTCATTTACTTCTACACAGAACCAATTTGGCTGTCAGGATCCCAGTTTCAGCATGGAGGATATGCTGGCTGCCGTGCCGAGAGTGATCTCTGGTCCCCCTGTTACTGGAAGCTGCCTCGCTCCACAGGAACTTGCCTCAGGAGGAAAAATAGTTGGTGGATTTGGCCGTGGTAGCCAGGATGACCCCCGCTGTAATGGCACTCTGAGAAAACAGGCATCCCCAAGGTCAAGCACCCTTGAGGCTGGCTCAACTCTCACCACAGTGCAAGGTAAAGTAGAATGACATTCAAAAGCAGCGGTCATGGGATTAAATTCAATTGAGGGACTCTGAAAAATACTTTGGGTTGCTCATACCAGTAAATTGAAAACAAATATCAAGCATAGAGTCATTATGTTTTGTGTTTTTGTAAACATTACCAAACTCTACATGAATAAACTGAAACTTAATGACATATCCTAAGAATTCTTTGGTACAGTTTATTTATTTTAAAATCTGGTTTGATTATAATATGTAAAGAGAGGATTCGCGAAACAAAATCAGCCCTCATTTTATTTTCAGTCACTGAGCCTGAATGTACCACAAGGTGACGCCATAGCCAGTGACACAGTGACAAAAATGTCATGTCACAGTAGACAAGATAGGTGAGATCGGAACAGAGAAAATGTCCTGAATTATTTGTTGACATTGTGACTCAAGTTATTCTTTTCTACGTTTTCCCTTTATGCTTGCTGCCAATATTTGTTTGGGTAGGTAAAGTGAGTTTAACAATGCAAGCGTGTCTATAATGTCACTTCATTGGAGAAGTAAGAAGTGAAAGAGAAGAGTGTAACATATTGGTAATGGCTGCGTTCGAGCACTAATCGGAATCCATGTACTGTACGGTCAGCCCATGAAAAATAAAGATGTCATCCCTAAATCACCCAAATTAAAGTTACTTGGCTACAGTTATAGCTCTGCCTCGTAGTTTATTAGAAAATATATATGGATCTTGACATAAGGTTTTCATAGTAGCATACTTTAAAACTCTCTCTTGCTTCCTTTCCTCTTGCAAGGCGGAGGTGAGGACAGTAATGGACAGCGTTACAGCGCCGATCCCACTGGTCTTTTATCAGAGCGAGGAGCAAAAGGCAATGCCATGAGAGACAAGAGCAATTCAGGTTACTCTGACAGTTTTGAATGTCTTCATCAAATTTCTAAATGTTTGGAAAAAATGAGCTAAATGACATAGTTTGTGTTGTGATACAGTACTTATCTAAAATAATATATTAAATGTGTACCCAGTTCTTTTAAGGGTTTGAAAGCATCTGATATGTACACTATAACTTAGAACATTCAATAACAGAACTGTAGAGACCTTAGCTAATGCTAATATCCCCTTTTTGTTTCCAGATTATCTCATCCCTGTAGAGGAAAACCCCTTTGTCACACGGCGTAGGAATGGAGATGCCCACACAGTGATTGATGGAGCTAGCTGCCACACTCTGCATTTGGCTGGAGCCACTGCTGCCCCCAAAAGTCAATCCACTCATGGTGATGATGAGTATGTCAACGAGCCACTGTACCTGAATACCCTCCTCAACACTGGGGCCAAGAATGGATTGGCTGGCACAGTCTCCATCTCTGGCTCCGGATCCTCTGTTGCACAATCAGTACTGCAGACAGTCAACCCACCAACATCAAGCCACACCATCTCCTCCACTGGATATGTGGTACCCCCTGGCCACCTCCCCCACCCATCGTATCCATCACACACCCTGCATTCGGGGCATTCAGGACACGCTCTGCACTCAGGCATCACCAGCGGCACCATTATGTTTGATAAGAAAGGCAAGAAAGCCACTTTTGACAATCCTGAATACTGGCAGCACAGTCTCCCTCCCAAGTCCTCACTGCACAACCCTGAGTACCTGCAGGACTGCAGCACACGCTTCTTCTACCGCCAGAATGGACGCATTCGCCCTGCTGTGGCTGAAAACCAGGAATACTTGTCAGAGGCTGCTATGAAAACAGGCAATGTATTGCCACCCCCTCCATACAGACAGAGGAACACTGTGGTGTAGTGACCCACCTGTAGCACATTAGCGATGAATAGAGGGGTATGGGTGGGGATGAATGGACAGTAAACAGTCCTCACGTTTCCATGCTGTTCTTCTCAAACTGGGTTCTTCTTTCACCTTTCCTTAACACTTCTCTTTGTCATGTCTGCTAATCTTGTATTCTCACTCACTGGTTTTGCATTTTCTATGACAAAACTATAACAACATTCACTAACGGCCTCTTTTGTTACTTTGTCCTTGGCCCCTAAAGCAAACACAGACATCTCTTTGTGGTGTATTCTGTCCTGGAAAAGAAAAAGTCCAGTTTTTTTAGAATCAAAATTGCACATAAATAATATTAACACAATCAAAGATGAAAAGAGGAGGAAAAAATAAACTGTGGTTAGCCCCAGCACGGTTATTTCCATGACCTTACATGTCTTTCTTTATACACCCTTAAATCATTGTTCACTGTCCCTTTGGCACATTTTCCATCCAGCTAGATGCACACATTGTACTATTCACACAACTGCTATTGCTTGGGTGCAGTCAATCAAATGTCCATGCACATAGAGTTGTGTCATGACTTACCAGCAAACCTGCAGTCATGCTGAAAACCCCAGATGTGGCCTGCATGCCTGCCGTCATGCTGCTTTGACTTTTACGTTTCACTGCACCAGTAATGAAATTCAGACATTTATCACACACATATTTCAAATCATGCCTGAAACACGTTAACATGCCTGTAGGCTTGATACACCTACAATAACCACACATTATTTCATACATGCACACTGACAGATAAGTCTGCCGCCACTTGAAATATGTTCTGAAGGAGAAACAACATTAGACCTTGTACTTGAAAAAGATAATGTCGATAATGGCAGCCAGAGTTACAGCACTAAAACGGGCCAACAGGACGGTACATACCGCCACAGCTGTGATATCACCTGGTACCTGATTGAGCAGCATTTGACACATTGTTGCCACGGCAAGTTTGGATTAGAAGGTTGACTGCTCACAAGATGACCCTTTAAATTCCACTGTAATTTTCCATGCTGTTCCTCATCTTTACCAATCTAGTCCGAGTAGCGAACAAACCGCACAGTTCAATGTTACCTTCATGAGCTCATGTGACTGACTAAAACATTGGTAACTGCAGTAGAAGAGATTTTATTTCAGTGGAACCGGTGCTTAAGAATGGACAAATCTTTTAAGAGGTACAACAACATGTTTCTGGAGAAACACAAACTGAGGGGGAAAGACGGCATTTTAAAATCTTTATCAGAGTATAGCGGGGGTATTTTTTTGTTTGTCTGTCTTTGTTTGTTAATCCATCAGGGACCTGTTTATTTCCTCAACTTGTCTGACAATGTACTGTATTTGATCAATAAAGGGATGGGGTGAACAGCACAGTAATGCAGCCACGAAAGAACGTTGTGGAGATGACAGAAAAAGGAAAACTCTCCATGGCTGGAAATAAGCCAATTACATGTCATCGCCAGACAGACACAAGCAACAAAAAAGGAAAAGAACACCTATAGGAGTTTTTTTTTTTTACCACTCTGTGTTAATACTGTTGTATGTAATAAAAAGAGAAAACTAAGAAAGTCACTATCTGCCCTTACTCTTAGGTGTAAGATAGCTAAAGCAAGGGTCAGCTACATTATTACCCTGTAACAAGTTTTAAAAAAAAAAGGGACATTTTCTGTCTTGGTGTTTGACATTGTAAGTTATCACTAAATCTACTGATGGCTAGCTTGCTGTACTCATACAGTACTGCCAGATGCCACATTAAATTATGATGGAGAGTGCTAGCATCTGTCGTCAAATGACTTTGAAGCCTAATTTAGGTCGGGGCTGATAATTTATTAGCACTTAACACTCTGGCACAGCCAAATTGCGTTGGTGTTATTCTCACTATAAGCAACAATTCGTGCAATTTTCTCCATCACACTCCAACTTTCATTTACAGTGAGATAACACCTGAGTTTTTTGGGTTATTTTGCTTTTTTTTTTTTTTTGCATTTAACTAACAAAGAAGCATTCTGTAAAGAATATCACTTTGGGCTGACAGTGACACCAACACCAAGGGGAAAGAAGCTATAAACACAAAGATGGTAGCAATATTTAATTTGAAGGATTCTTCATCGCTTTTGATTGTTTATTTATTACATTCAAGAGATTAAAGGGATATTCTAGTGCTTAGATTTTGTACTTCTAATGTTCTGGGATTAAAGTGATTAATAAGAGGAGGTGTAAAAAGAATCACCATCAAATATCTTCAATTTTAGTTTTGAGTAAGGGTCACAAATGTCAGCTACATCACCAGTGACGCAACTCTAGCCTGCTTCATAAAACACTTCTTATATTCCTTCTTCCTAAATGTGTATTTCCTGCCAAACATTTTTGTTTAAGGCATCAGTGATGAGATCACCAGAGATATTTTTCTCAGCTTTTTTTTTCAGATGCAGAGTGGTAAGCAGTAAGTAGCTTGAGTGCCATAAATAAAACTGGTGGCCTAGCCTTTAAACTCTGAAAGATATGATTAGCTTGACTTAATTTCAATAACATTTACAATATCACAGCATATATATGTGTGGTATTATAGAGGGCCGAAGCTGCCTAACCCCTGTGCATCTATCAGTGCTGAAAGAATACACAAGCACAGTTACACAACGTTGTGCCTCAATATTACAGATTCAGATGAGCGGTGCCGATGATTTTCTGTTCAAAACGCAGATGTTGCCCTGGCACAGCATTTCTCCACCTCTCAGGTTTTATGGAAATAATAATCATCCAGTAGAGTTCCAGCTGAGGCACAAATTTTTAAATCAAAAAGGGACATCAGGCCTATTGAAATGTAATCATAATGGAAGACAGATTAGTCCCACAATACCACAATAAGAGCACTCATAATAAATGCATCTCAACAGAAATGTGAATTTTATAGTGAATTTTATCATGTTAAGTATCACTTTGGCCTTTGTTCTGTTAGAAATCTGATCTACTGTCTTACACTTCTGAAATCATCAAGTATTCTGATTTACTATCATTTGAATATACTCTTATGTATACATTATTTGTCCTAATTTATGGAGCAAAATGGCCCCCTCTATATTTTTTACAGATTAATGTCAGTTATGTAAGTCAATTTTTACCATTACCCGTAAAAAAGCAGTAGTGCTTGTGGACTACTATATGGCTGTGTGTCTAAGTGCAGCGGCAGCAGTTGAGAGTCACTGTAAGGCTTTGAAATGGCTCTCTGTGGGAAAATACAGCCAATCTTGTGGACGAGAAAACCTACTGGTGCTCTCAGCCAGCAACCATCACAAGGGGCTTTTAGCTTTTTGAATGCTAATTCATCCACTTTCCCTTGTTGTTCTGTGGGGAAATCATGTTACCCAACATCTCACCCAGTGCACCAGCTGAGAAACCCTGAACGACAGGCAATAGGTTGTAATCCTGCAGCGAGGTTAAAACGTAGGTATTAGCATTCAAGAAATGTTACCCAGTCAATGCATCAATGTTATAAAAGCTATGATGGTGGAAGACGCAAGAGCACTGAAACTGGCAGAGAGGACCAGAGTTAATTGCCATTCTTTTTTTCCTCCTCTGTGGTAACTATAGAATTCTTTGTAGCAAACACTGTCGTGCGGCTCAAGCAGTGAAAAATGAAAAGCAGTCATTATTGAGTGAACATAACCAGAGGAGTCCGGAGAGAAAAAGTGATCATGAAAGATGTTAATATGAATCACAGCACAATGTGAACGATACAGCAGTCTGTAATGTTCTGCGTGAAAGCTTCATAAGCGTAAAGTAGTAAAGGAGCACAATGACTCCCTCTCAGTGCTGACTGCTAATTCAGTAAATGAGCCTTTTTGGTAAAAATTTGTATTTATATTTCATACTTTTGTTGAGTGTTAAAAATGTAATTATGTTTTAAGTTGAGTAGAAATTTTGTTTTACTATAGCTTTTGGTCTTC
The DNA here is from genome assembly GCF_057382185.1 of Mchenga conophoros. Classification (NCBI taxonomy): domain Eukaryota; kingdom Metazoa; phylum Chordata; class Actinopteri; order Cichliformes; family Cichlidae; genus Mchenga; species Mchenga conophoros. The sequence goes on from NC_140541.1 coordinate 26,995,794, forward strand.
AGGGTCTCATTGTGATTTTTTTTTTTCTTTTTAATAAGTAGCTTCATCGTCTTATGCCTCTCATGTTGTCTAATACAGTCACATTAGGGAAAACAGTGGTTGCAGACTAGTGGTGCAACGGATCAAAAGTCTCACGGTTCGGATCGGATCACGTTTTTTCGTCACAGATCGGATCAATTTTCGGATCAGCAGAAAAAAAAAACAGAAGACAAAAATTTAACTCGCCATTTACTTATTTAAGTATTTTTTTGCCTATTAAAAACACTCAATTCAAGACTCATTCCACGCAATTATATAAAAACAAATTAAGGTGCAATATAGGGCAGTTCAGGGCTTTCTATCTACCACTCGGCTGTGATATAATGAGCGGTCACGGTCACGTAGCTTTCCGTTGCCCTGGAGGTCCATTTGTAGTTAGGGCAACAGAAGATGCCTGGGACAGCTCAGCCATAACTTTAAACATTTCCTGCTCATACATGCTTGGAGCGATCTTGTCACTGAAGTGAACGCGCGACAGGATATCATAGCGTGGCTCAAGCACGTTCATCATAGTTTAAACTAGTGCTGTCAGCGTAAATCTCGTTAAAATGACGTTAATGCCATAACTGCATTAACGCGACAAATCTCCGTTAACTAGTTACCGCGGATCGCCCCTTGCGTGGGGGCTGCACGCGTCAATGCCTCAACTAACGCATTGACTAGTTTAAACCCTTTGTTTTGCACAACAGAATGCGGCCTCCCGTCTGCAGCTTAACACCCCCAATAGCTTTTGTAATAGCTTTAGCCCGGTCGGATTGGGCAGCAAAGGGCTGCTTAAATACCGCAAACTCCTCTGCTCCTCCACTTGGACCGCTAGCGCTGACCATAGCTATCGCTTGACAGACTGACCACGCCCACCATACATCATGTGTGCCGAACCGTGGAGTGGGATCGGTTCGGATTACGGATCAACCGTGATCCGTTGCACCACTATTGCAGACTGCAGTTTATTGCAGTCGTGTGTAATGAATTTGTAGATGCGTGGCTGCTTCGAAGACAGGGACCAGGTCTGAGACCACTTGAGTCTTCAAAGCATCTCTGGTGCATCAAGAAAGAGATAAAACAGCAATAAGACAGAGAGAGTTTGGGAGTAAACGGGGTAACCTGGAAACTACATACAATCTGTTATAATATGGCAACTGTGAAAATCGCAAATCTGTTCGCATATACAACAGAAATTCATTTGAAGTACTTACTTTCAGAGTTCAACCAGAGCCTTACTGATCTGAAATGGAAATTCAGAAATTCCTCTACATTTTTTTAGGAATATAACCAGATACAACCAGTTGTTTTGAGTCCCCTGTAACAATGAGACCTAATTAAGATGATATGCGCCCATCAATGCAGACTGACTCAGATTGATTACAATATGGTAACAATCTTTCTGCATTTTTAAATTACCAGTTATTTTCAAACCTTCACCAATAGAGGTGATTATGGTCGTTCTAAGGGTCAATGTCACTGTTTGGAGACACATCATCTCCCACCAGGTGACATTGCAATTCCGTCACAGTTGACAGTGGTCACCGCAACAATTTGTAATCAGTTGCCGACTACAAAAAAAATTCATGCAACTTACCAAGGAGTTGTTTTCAGACAACCTACTATTGAACTACAATTGGCTGTTTGACACCGTTTTCACAGTATCTGACTTGTTAAGATTATTTTGTTTCATCTCCGCCCATGATCAACAGCTGGCAGGTTTGACCAGGTTTAACCAGCCAAGGCTATACAGTGGGGCAAAAAAGTATTTAGTCAGCCACCGATTGTGCAAGTTCCCCCACCTAAAATGATGACAGAGGTCAGTAATTTGCACCAGAGGTACACTTCAACTGTGAGAGACAGAATGTGAAAAAAAAATCCATGAATTCACATGGTAGGATTTGTAAAGAATTTATTTGTAAATCAGGGTGGAAAATAAGTATTTGGTCAATAACAAAAATACAACTCAATACTTTGTAACATATTGTAACACAATAACAGAGGTCAAAAGTTTACTATAGGTCTTTACCAGGTTTGCACACACAGTAGCTGGTATTTTGGCCCATTCCTCCATGCAGATCTTCTCGAGAGCAGTGATGTTTTGGGGCTGTCGCCGAGCAACACGGACTTTCAACTCCCGCCACAGATTTTCTATGGGGTTGAGGTCTGGAGACTGGCTAGGCCACTCCAGGACTTTCAAATGCTTCTTACGGAGCCACTCCTTTGTTGCCCGGGCGGTGTGTTTTGGATCATTGTCATGTTGGAAGACCCAGCCTCGTTTCATCTTCAAAGTTCTCACTGATGGAAGGAGGTTTTGGCTCAAAATCTCACGATACATGGCCCCATTCATTCTGTCCTTAACACGGATCAGTCGTCCTGTCCCCTTGGCAGAAAAACAGCCCCATAGCATGATGTTTCCACCCCCATGCTTCACAGTAGGTATGGTGTTCTTGGGATGCAACTCAGTATTCTTCTTCCTCCAAACACGACGAGTTGAGTTTATACCAAAAAGTTCTACTTTGGTTTCATCTGACCACATGACATTCTCCCAATCCTCTGCTGTATCATCCATGTGCTCTCTGGCAAACTTCAGACGGGCCTGGACATGCACTGGCTTCAGCAGCGGAACACGTCTGGCACTGCAGGATTTGATTCCCTGCCGTTGTAGTGTGTTACTGATGGTGACCTTTGTTACTTTGGTCCCAGCTCTCTGCAGGTCATTCACCAGCTCCCCCCGTGTGGTTCTGGGATCTTTGCTCACCGTTCTCATGATCATTTTGACCCCACGGGATGAGATCTTGCGTGGAGCCCCAGATCGTGGGAGATTATCAGTGGTCTTGTATGTCTTCCATTTTCTGATGATTGCTCCCACAGTTGATTTTTTCACACCAAGCTGCTTGCCTATTGTAGATTCACTCTTCCCAGTCTGGTGCAGGTCTACAATACTTTTCCGGGTGTCCTTCGAGAGCTCTTTGGTCTTGGCCATGGCGGAGTTTGGAGTCTGACTGTTTGAGGCTGTGGACAGGTGTCTTTTATACAGATGATGAGTTCAAACAGGTGCCATTCATACAGGTAACGAGTGGGGGACAGAAAAGCGTCTTACAGAAGACGTTACAGGTCTGTGAGAGCCAGAGATTTTCCATGTTTGAGGTGACCAAATACTTATTTTCCACCCTGATTTACGAATAAATTCTTTACAAATCCTACCATGTGAATTCATGGATTTTTTTTTCACATTCTGTCTCTCACAGTTGAAGTGTACCTCTGGTGCAAATTACTGACCTCTGTCATCATTTTAAGTGGGGCAACGTGCACAATCGGTGGCTGACTAAATACTTTTTTTGCCCCACTGTATATCCAAAAAAGGCTTTGCTACTAACCCCATGTGATTAAAATGTGTGTATTGTCAATATGAAAAAAAGATAAAGTTTACCATCTACCTTAGATTATTTACACACCGTTATGTTTTTTTGCTGGTGTTAATATTTAGGGTAAGATTATGTAATTAATGTCAAAACATAATGCATTAGAAACTGAGTGGTGCACATGTAACTGAGAGTGGGTTACTGAAGGCCCCAAATAATAGACCAGCTAGTTATATTAAGATCCATCAAGCCTAGTAATGGGGACTATGGAAGGACAGCATATCTCTAGTATTTGCTTTATTTCTTTTTCATATCATTAGAATATTTTTTACAGTATAAGGAAATTCAGTACACCAATGGTCTGAGTGGTGTGGTTGCATTACATTTTAGATATCAGTTTTTGTTCAGTACATAACAAAAAAATACTTTTTTTTAAGGCAAACACAATGCAGCTGACAAACATAATCTATCATTATAACAGATGTTGCTATTTTACACTGATTCATATTTGTAAATTCTACAATGCCATGACAAATTTGGGTAGGGGGTTAAGTAAGCACAGTTTACAATGTACTGAACTGATGGTAAAACTGCACAAGGGAACTAATAATTTTCTTTTGAAAATACATTCAGAGATTAGATTGCTAAACAGTTTTACCACGGGAAAAAGTAATAAAAAAAATTTATAATATTTTTATAGGCAGGAATAGGGTGGCCAGGTGCAGCTGTAAATAGAACAATGATGCTTTCTTTATCAGGATTTTTGTTTTTTTTATTTCTCCTTGCATCATTGCATTAGTAGTGATCTACTGTATTTTATCATTTCTTTGGGGAATATCTTTTCTGTATGTATATACATATATATACAGTACATATATATATATATATATTCTGTAAATGTAATTTGAGCGTGAACTCTGACTTTAAAAAACGCTTGCAGGGTCTTCTTGTCACCCCCTCCCCAAGCCATCATTCTCCTGTAATGTGTGACTGTGTTTCCCACACAACTTTTGTGGATTTTGTGTTTCAACCTTGGCTCTTGCTCACTTTGTAGGAGTGATTTTTTCTCTCTCCTTTTTTTAAATAATGGGTGTATTATTACCAACACTACATTTACACACATCTCTCAGTATTATTCACCTCTTGAGTCTTATTTTTTTCAAGTTTTTGTACACTTTTAAAATGCTGTCGCAATACTAATGAATATTCAGTATCACATCACCCTTTTTCAACCTTTTCTTAACTAATGCTATTAATCCACCAGTGTCTCTTTAGGAATTTTGAGAACCTATACAATACTTTAATTTCCATTTGCAGTAAGTTCAGTGATTCTTTTACATCCATTTATTTGGGAAAATAGTGGTTGAATGGTGTAGCAAAATCATGTGTACCCCCAAGAGTGTTCTCACAGTTTGGATGCTGAGATGCTGGCATTGCACTGCTTGTGCCGGTTAAGTAGGTACCTTCTGTTTTTAAATGAAGCTAATATTTTCAATTCACTGGATTTTTAAAGGACTTTTGTGAAGTTAGGCACACAGAATACTGCAGAATAGTGCACAAAGTGTCCATTGGCATTGGAGCCTTGATGCACTGGCCATGACAGTACTGAAACAAGCCTCATTCCCAACTCATATGTGAAAGCTCCTTCTAAATTTTCCATAGGTAACTTTAAAGAATTATTTTGAAAGGTTGAGGATTCGTGTTGTAAAGGGGCTTGTCAAAATCTGAACATTTTGTGAATTTAACAAAGTAGCTTTGGTGTTAAAACCTAATCAAACAGTAAAAGAAAAACAAAAAAAGTGTTGAGTATGAAGCGTAACTGGCAAAGCTTCCAAAGATTCACTGCATCACCATCTTTCCTGCCGCTTTTTTTCCCCCCAAACTGGACTGTTAACTCCATTTCCAGTATTGACATGATCAGTACATTGAGGCACTAATACCAAAGATTAAGTCGTGCATTTTTCTGTAATGTCAGGGGTTTCTGACAAAGCAGCAGCATTTGAGATTCAGTGGGGTGTACTTAATTGTCACAATTACGTTTGCCTACAAATAACGTCTTACAAGACATCAAAAATAAATATTTACTACAGGTATTTTTGTATTATTTTTACCATGGTGGATTGGTCATGACACCTAATATCTAATGTGAATAATGCCACCAAAATCATCATTGTGGCATTGTAGCAAATGTGTCAGTAGCAATCAAGCAGTGCAGTTCATTCTGACATAATGTTTATGAACTGAAGCTCAATGGTCCATTAAACTTAGGATCTAAATCTTGATCCTAAATCTTGATACCTATGGAAACTGAATGGATGCACAATTTTAAAATTAGGTGTATAACTTCCTGTTGCATTATTTTACCTATTGAAAAAACACAACTTGCATTATTTATGCAGGAAATGAACCAGACAGCTCTTTTTGTTTTGTGCTGTTTTCTGATGACACTGTATAGTTTACTAATGATAACTACTGAGAGCATGTTCCTAAATTACTTAAATGTTTGTCATAGTTTTTGTATATTTACACTACATTTACAGACAAATATGGGCCAATGACACACTTATGTTGAGATAGCATATTGGCATTTGCATTTGATGATTTTGGTGGCAATCCTACCATTTTGCAACGTTCAGCACTTACATGTATATCTGGGAATGTGGTCAGTTTGGAAAGTTCCTCAAATGCCCTTGAATCTGTTCATTAAATTACACTGAAGTTAGGAAGAAAGTAGGTTCCATCATTAAATGAGCATAAATTATAAGTTGTTTGTATCGATTCACTAGAATGATTGAGAACTTAGTTTTATAGGCCTGCTTTGTCACATTTTACCGGTTTTAAATATTTCTTTTTACTGGTTAATTGACACCCTTCCCAAGCTAATACATTTAAATACATATTCCCTCTGTTTTGTTACATGGATCTGTCAAAAATATATTTTTAATTCAATATGAATAAAGATCAGTCAATATTTAAAGATGAATTGTGGTCATTTTGTAGACTTTAACAGTGCTTTCCATAAAGTCCCAGCTGGCACACACTGGAAAAACTTAAATGGAAATTAAATCCATCAAAATCTTTGGCTTATATTTAACAAAACACTGTTAAATATAAGCCAAGTGGTTTGAATATGTTTCGAAGACATCTCCAAATCGGTTCAAATTCAGTGGTTTTCCTTTCACTTGAGATCTTTATGTCACTGATCACTCTTATTAAGTGTTATTATGTTTTGGGGGGTTTTTTTTGCAGAAAATAATAATTCAGTGTGTTAATTATCCAGAGTTTCTATTGGTTTTCTGTGGTTACCTATTTTTATCTCATTGTAGCAGGGATTGAGTGATTCTTCAAATTCAACCCTAATAGTTTTGAGTGCCCTTGCACGTCCTTATTTCAAATGTCAGACCATTTTCAAGTAGTTCAGCCAGACACATGGGAGTGTTGTGTAGCCTCTAGACACAGCACGACATCTTCATTTTGTCCAGATGAGGCTGCAGACATCTCTCACCATTCAGCATATTGTGCCTTTAAGCTAGAAAGACCAGACAGAGCACCGCTACCATCACCGCAACCTCTATTTTTCAGACGTTTTTTTCACATTAAAAGCCACTCGTACACACACAAACTTGTACTCTTGCCAGAAAAATCACACAGGAGCGCCAATAGTAAAGTGTTATTACTTTTGACACTTGCTCATGCATGATAGATGCATCTCTTTCCCAGCTGATGACATTTTATGACATTATCATAGGAAATCCAATAACAAGATCAGCATCTCAGAGCCCTTGTCGCATGCAAAGTCAAATCACTTGCGTTAAGACGGTAATAGAGTGTGATCGAAACAATCTGTCACTGCCTATCCACTCACTCTCACACACCAGCAGCCCTGACAAACTATATCGATTTTTACGTGACGCGAGCGATGATCGGCACAGCTGAATGTAAACGATCTTAAGGTAAATCGATTGACTGGCACTTCTCAACAAATAAAAGTGAAGGCTCTATTTGATGATGCATCATTCTTTACCACCGTGTTTTATTGTCTGCACGTTTGCTTGTGAAGCTGTTTTAATTGCTTGTGCTGCTGTCTTTGACATGTGTACCACAGCTGCAGTTTTCCACAGCATGCCACGGGGTGTCGCATACACAGGTCTATACTGCTAACATTTTGGCTGGCTTTATGAAGGAACCAGTTGTCACAGCACATTAAATAGAATTCAACACAGGTGAAACATACAGATGTTTCACTGGAGTAAATAATCATTTTTGTTGTTGGATATATATTTATTTATTTTAACTAATGCAACTGTGCAATCATTTTTCATATTAGAATGACAGCAGCGAAGCTCAAAAACTTGTTCTGTGTTGTTTCCACTGTTTCGGCATTGTTATCTCTTTTTCTCAGAGAGCCACTGGTGAGGGCTACTGCCTCTAAATCCCAGCATGTTGGCAGCCTCTGATTGAATGGACTGTATCAAGCCCACTAAGTAGTGTTGCGATCCCCTTTTCATTATGGAACAGCATATTGGATTTTCTTCACAGGGCGTCTGTCTCTGCAGGCTTTGGTGTCTCCAAGAATTCTCTCAAACACACACACACACACACACACACACACAAATATCTTTTTAAAAAGGCAGCATGTAGGACCACCCAGTAGTAAATTCTAAGAAATCTTATTGAATCAGGTATTAAACACTTCACATGACCTCTAAAGTAACTAGTACGCCCACAGACCAGACAAGAAACATGGGTTCATATTCATATCACATCTGTACCTCACCTCAGAAAACATGATTTTTAGCTACATGGGTGGCCTGCAACTACTTTTGAATTTTATGAATTTCTACAATAGCAGAACTGTAATACTTTCTGTATTTTTAAAAACTGCAAAGGTTATATTACCATAACATTGATAAAGGGTATAAAACTATTGTGCTGTCACACTTTGGAGAAAGACAGCTGACAAATTTTAATAGAGCCCACTGTTTATCTCCTAGCCACTGTTTTTGCATTAGAACATTTTATATTTTCAATTAGTGAATACAGGTAAAACACCAGCGAATAGTTATTACATTGGATTTGTTTTCCATGACTCCCTAAGAATTTGAACAAATTTTGAATGAACATCATGAGTTCTAATTGGACTTGTTTCTTGAAATATGTCCCCAATGAAATGGCAACAGCAGTGCTACATAAAGTGGCAAAAATATACAACTTGCAAATTGTTGCATTATGTCAGGACAATGAGTGGTTAAATAGTTTCATAACTCTGAGCACCCAAAATCATTTTAATGACTTATTGACAATATTAAATTTGACCAGTAGATATGCAAGGTTTGCACTCCCTTTTTGTTCCATTCAAATAATGCCACTTCAAGCTTGGGAGAACCTAAAACAGTGCAACAGTTCAGCAAGTAGTGGTTAGAAAATGAAAACATTAAGATTAATAAGGCAATCTCTCTGGTCATTTGCATACTGCTTGTGAAATACAGCTCATCTGATTAGTGTTGTATATTAGCTGCTCAGCATTTAGTGTTTATCACTTGCTTTGTTAGACAAAGCAATATTCGCTCAAAGAGGTTCCCGTTGAAACTGCATTGGCACTTTAAATGAGAAAGTGGTCATTACAGCTCATTTATTTTCTCTGTCACTTCCAATAATGGCAGATACATTGTGAGAACTGAATACATCTTTGGAGGAAAGGGTGTGCATCTGTGTAGGGTGGCATTGCCAGTTTTTGACTTATATCCAGGGCAATTCAAAGGCTACCTTCATGTCACTGTTTTAGAAATAACATATATTTAGAACTTAAATGTTAGTTGCTGAAACGCCTTCCTGGTGTTGCTTTCATATGTTTCTTCTTGTCTTTGCTAAAGAGGTTTAGTAGATGTACTGGGGCCAACAGCTATACCTGCCTTTCCCACTCATATGTCACTCAACAGTATCCATCTCTCCCACTGATAGTTGCTTCAGGTGTCATGTCAAAGTTTAGATCAGTTGAACTCAGGTCTCCAGCACATTACATCACCTGTCATTGCTAATTACTACAGGTCACTAAATTCATTGACATTCTGTGAACTCTAGCTAACACTGGCTCAGTTGATTCAGAGGTCCTGGTGACAATCGATGAATGTGCTCTGGTTACATGCAAAAGACTTGGAGAACACTACTTCCATGAGATCCAATTCTACAAGTTTGATCAGTTGCTTTGTCTCATTTTTGTTAAAGTTTTTAAAACAGTTTGTGAAATCCTGTATTATAGTATTTGTGCACAAAAGGAAGAACATTCTGTATTATTTGCTGGCATTTTGCAAATGCCTTGGCTCATCTCATATGACAAAATTAATAAGATTTCTATCAGATGAAAGTTTTTATTCTGCAAACTATAATGCAATCATGTCATAATCAGTGTCTTTTTTCAGATTTTATTCAATTTGTTGAACTATGTTGTGTGAATTCATTGTCATTCTGACAAAATGTCTAAACATATTCACTACCTGGGTTCATACAAGAATCAGAATCAGAATCAGAATCAGAATACTTTATTGATCCCTGGGGGAAATTATTAAGAACACAATACATTCAGTTTTAAATGTATAACCTTCTCCTGAAAACAGCATCTTAAGTGTTTTCACCGATAGATATAACTAAAATTATAGTCTGATACTTCTAATCTGGCAATCTGGGTTTACAAAATGAAATTGTATTATTTCGGTAAAAAATGACAATTTTTTACATAAAAACATTGTTTGACACACAATTTAAGCAATTGTGATGAACAATTTGAAGCCTTTTGCAGGGTATTCACAGTGTTTTACTGCATGTTTATTTTGTTTTGGGAAGTATATCCTTAGTGCTGACAAGTTCAGATGTGCCTCGTGAAATGTGCCAAAGCAATTAAGTAAAACTCTAAATCAGTTGGGCATTTACATGCAGTAACACATTTAATTAGAACAGTGTGTCATGTGCGAAAGAGACAAATATGTCATCCAGACATCTTCCTCAGCGGCCGTCTTATCTATTTGGCACATATTTGATCAATTCCCTGCAGATGGATACGTTTTGTCTGTTCAGTGCTGTTACTATGTTGCTATAAATTCTTGAGGTTCGAATTATGAACAAACTCACCACAGAAGACCATCGATTTGGAACCATAAGTCCTGACATTTAACATAGTGGAAAAAAATCTTTAATATATCATTCATAGTATATAAATAAACAAAGGTTCAATGTGGAGGAAAAAGGTGCTCAGGTGGATGAAATTCCGGTATTTTAATGTTCATACAACAGCATTTTTCCTGATATGACCAGCAGAAATGATGGCAATGAAAAAAAGAGTCACTCTTTGCTTCTGATTTTTGTAGTGCCGTGAAGTTCAGCATATACCTTCACTATAGCCATGAAAAGAAGTTTCAACAAGCTTATACCACATTTGTCCCATATTCAGGTGTGTAATTATAGCTGTATAAATTTTGCAACTTATATGCCTTGCAACTCTGGGACTATTTGCTTTATTTTTACAGAGACAGTGGAGACTAAAATTAAAATCCATTTCTGTATGCATGACCTGGTCATCTTTGTTTGTATGGGTAGGCTTTGCTAGTTTTAAAGCCTTGTATTTAGAGCTATTACATTTTTGTCAAAAACACAGTCAAGCATAAAGTATTTTCAAAAATAGAGAAAAATGACTATATCATGATACCAGTTCTTACTAATTAAGTTGTGTGTAAGCGCATCCTCTTAGTCACATTAAAGATTAATCAAGGACACAGCAGCCAAACTAGCATTTCCGCATGTCTGCAGACTTAATTGCAATGAAGTAAGATTTTAAAATTACTTTGACTCATAGAATATACTAATAACATGTGAGCAGAGTGATAAATGAGACCAGTTGTGGCAAAGCTGCATTTTAATTAAGCTGCGATCTTAAGTGAGGAGGCGTCATTGTTAACGTCAACTCCATTGCAATTATGTTGCTCTATTCATGTGTAACATAATGGCTTGCTGACAGTTCTTTGTTGGCTTCCAGTAGAGTAATTGTGTCCTTTCACACATCAAGCTCGCACATCTCAACACTATATTTTGATTTAAGTAGCATCCATTCCGTATTAAAATAACGTGTCTCATCTTTTATTTCATTACTACAAATTCCATCAGTTTATTAGACTCTTGTGTCAGCAATCGTAACTAGTTGGTATGTTAAGACTTGTTATCAACAATCGAGTTTTTTGTGAGTTTTCTGGATAACTAGACTCAAAACTAAAGGGAAAAAACATTCTTTTTAGAATATTTATAAATCCCTTAATGATGTAAATTGTGTTATAGGCCAACTATGTCCACTCTGAACAACCATCTTGAACAGCCAACTACAATGTAGGGGTTAACATTCCTTCTTAGGCGCATCAAGCTCCATTCACACCTTGCATCAGGTGACTTCAAATTCATATGATGGGTTCGGTCAAGATCTCAGTGGTTTCATTCTTAATCCCAGATTATGATAATGACAATGACTTGTGCTATTTTTCCACACCTTGGGTCATGTGCAGTGTTGGGACTAACGCGTTATTAAGTAACGCGTTACAGTAACTACGTTATTATTGTGGTAACGAGCACGGTAACTAGTTATTATGCCAAAACCGGGAACGCGTTACTCGTTACTGGGATTTTAGATAGGCTCGTTATTCGTTACTTCGTGTGGTGGCTGTCGCGGAGCTTCCACAGATTCAATAACATTAGCAAGTGGTGGAGGCCCACAGGTGGATGAAGGAAAACGGAGGCAAGAGGAGAGACCCGAAGCGGCCACTGGTCCGAGAGCGTCAGGTGAACTGAACTTCAGGTAAGAAGTTATAACCTGCAGTCCATCTGGGTCAGATATGAACCAAGTTTAGGTGGAGTTTATTTTCGTTATTCTGACTTTTTCGTACTGCGTGCTAGCTAGCATGACGGAGTTTCTATACAGCTGGGTGGGTGCTATGTTACTGATGTTGAACTTTATTTTGTTCATAAGGTTAATTATTAGAGTTGCCAACCGTCCAGTAAAAAACGGAATCGTCTCGTATTCAGAGAAAATATTACGCATTTCGTATTGAGGTGAAAAGGAACAGTTTGTCCCGGACTTCAGCTGAAAAAGACACAAAGCTGGAGTTATTCTGTGTCTTTGCTGCACAGCTGCCTCTTCTTCTCTCATCCTCTCACCCTCCCTCTCCCGTTTCTACTTCAATCATGAAAACTGATCAATGATCAGCTGATCGGCTTTTCTCTCTTGTTTATTTATTGCCCACTTTGCGCCAGAAAGAGGGAACCAGCGGATGTCGCGCTAAACAACAGCAGCACTTTTAAGCTTGATCAGCTGTTGTTAGAATTTATTTAATATTAATTTCTAGTATCAGCTGATGTTTGCTGGAGCCACAGCTGTAAACCTGCTGGTCATGATATGGTTTGGTTATGTGGTGAGAGGGAAACATGAAGATGAAACCAGGAGATGTCCTTACTGAATCATCAGAGCTGAACAGGGGATGGAGAAACAGGTTTACCTTTTAGTTAACACGAATGAGTTGAAGGGAAGTTATGAACTGTTTCTGAGAGACAAATAACACCAGGATCCTTTTCTAAGCAGCTGACAGCTGGTAACTGTGCAGGGCCGGGTCTAGCAAAGTGTTGCCAGGGGTCCATGTAGGGTATTAACAGGGAAAGGGGGGCACATGGAAATACTTTCTTATTCTCATTTAAAATGTCTCACTTTTAAAAAAATAATTATCTGAGTCTTACAACAAACGATTGATAGATTGATGCATATATACCATCAGAACAGTGTACATCACAGTCACAACAGTGTTTATTTTCATTCAAAGGCTTTATGATTTTTCCTATAATGGTGGGCCGGTCTCTAGTCAAAATGCCCGGGACGATTTTTTTTGTCCCAGTCCAGCTCTGTATGCAGCTCATCTGCAGTCTGGTGTTACCTACATCTTCCTATTCAGAAGGCAGAATTTCCGAGATCTGAGTACAATCGAAAGCACCACGACTGCAGTTTTTGTGTTGGATGTAAAAAGCAGGCTAGGATAGAATCAGGCGTGGGATTTCTCTCGTGGAAATGTGCACATTATTTTTTCCTTTCTATTGGTAGGTGGCACACTGCACTTGTGGCAAGTAAGCAAGCTAGAAGACTGGCAATCTTGCTGGGTATCCAGTTACGGAAGCAACACATTAACAAGCGAATTCTGAGACAAACCAAAGTTACTTTCCCCAGTAACTAGTTACTCTGAAAGTAACAAGTAACTTGAAGTAACTGAGTTACTTTTGATAGAAGTAACTAGTAATGTAACTAAGTTACTAATTTAAAGTAACTTACCCAACACTGGTCATGTGATGACCCATATGGTCAATAGTGAATCACTGACCCTTAGGACTACTTCCAAAAAATAACCCCCACTAGGGGTTAAATATCTTGGACTCTACAACATATTTTACAACAGAAGAAGCAGACCCTTGGATAAAAAAAATGAAACATCTAGAACCAGGTACTAATCATCAGACTGCATGCCACCAATTGGCTGGCGAGTAGCTTTAATCGATGAGTCATGAAAGAGTCTCATTCACGAAAATCAAAACCACCATTTTTGAACCCAGCAATGAAGGAAATTGCTACTAAAAAAACCCACAATGCTGTTGTCCCAGAGTCTGACAAAAAGGCAGAGACTGAGCAGCAGGTATATTCTTGCCTCCCCGTCCACCTTTTTTGTAGCAATCATCTCACATTAATTGTGTCGCAGGACACTCTGAAACGTTGTAATGACAATGACCACACACATTAGGAGGTACTAAATTGCAATGGAAAACCAGTCGTTTCAAGTCGAGTCAATCTGAGTAGGTACTAATGGAAAAGGGGCTTATATGATGCTGCAGGAATAGTGTTGATTTATTTACAATGTTTTTCTCTCTCGAAGCTGCTTGTACAGCTTTTCAGTTGCCTTGTTCCTGGCACTGTTCTCTCTTTCTCTGATTAGTCTCAGCTGTCCTGCCTGCCTATCTGGCACTGCCCACTAAATCCACTGCACCACCCCTCCCCTGCAGCAGAGCCGCAGACCACACCCCGCCACATACCTCCCTCTCAGTTTCTGGCCAATAAACACAACAGGGCGGTTGACCCTCCCATACCTGCTGGGCCAAAACAGCCCCGAGCATTCATCTGCAGAATGACAAGGAGGGAAAAGTTAAGGGTATGGACCAGGGGTTCCCCACAGAGAGCCTTTTAAGTCCGGTTAAACCATTAAATGGACCAGATCTGGAGCACCCTGTCCAGCTTCATGAAGCCGGACACAAACCAGTGGTAGTAGCCAGCCAGCCAGCCTCATAATCCACCTCACCTCTTGTTTGTTCCCAAGACACGGGCAGGCTGCAATGGCTGCTCTTTTCTCCAACTGTGGGTGCAGCTACCTGCCTTTAAGTGGTACTCCAAATACATATTCTCCCTCCATCCAACCGCACACCTCTTCAGGTTCGACGTGACCCCAACCTGCCTCAGGAATTCCAGGACCATGGCCACCTACTGCACATGCCACCCAGGTGTCGCTATGGATGACAACATCATTCAAGTAAGCTGCCTACAGACATAGCAGTCAGTCCATGAAGAGGTGGAAGGTGGCTGGGGCCCCAAAAGAGCCAAATGAAAGTCTGACAAATTGGTAAAAACCTTACAGAGTAGAGACGGTCATTTTTTTTTTCCTTTTTGGAAACAACAGACAACAGAATCTGCCAGTAACCCTCGAATCCAGTGTTGTGAAAAAAAAACGAGCAGTGCCTAACCAGTCCAGGACACGTGGATCTGGGACAAGATATGCATCAAAGTGCAAGACCTCATTCACCTTGTGATAGTTGGTAGAACCATATAGGCCCATCTGTTTTCACCACAAAAACTAACAGCTTATACCAAGCACATGTGAGTCTTGTATTACTTGCATTTTTGACATCTAAACCAATTCCTTCTGAACAATTTGTATTTTATATTTATGTAACCTGTAAGGCCCTGAACGCATGACATGAACAATGTGTCCTGGTTAATGCCCCAGCTATCCCTGCCCCAGCTATCCCTGGGGCAGGAATAGCTCAGTAGGTAGAGTGGTAGCCCCATGATCGGAAGGTCGGGGGTTCGATTCCCCTGAACAGCTACCCTGAGGTACCCCTGAGCAAGGTACCGTCCCTACACACTGCTCCCCGGGCGCCCAATGGCTGCCCACTGCTTCACTGAGTGAATGGGTTAAATGCAGAGAAGAATTTCCCCATTAATGAAGTACACTTTCTTTCTAATCAGTATTTCTTTCCGGATGCAGACCTGAAACAGCACACGTGCCAAAGTCTTTGCGGAAATGGTGCACAGTAGCGCTGCTTCAGGACGTCATGTTGCATAATCCACCAATACAAACTGATATCACTGGTGCACTGCAGTAAAATAACCCGATTGGGACCATGCCAATGTCCCAGACGCAGGTGTCCCAGCCGTCCGAACCTCCAGCACTCCTGCCTCAGCTTTTGCGTGGCTTGCTCTCCACTGCTGGCAGGGGCCGCTCCGACAAGTTTCCCTTTTATTCAGGTGATTTGAGCTTAGTACATGAGTGAGGAAAATGCTAGAGGGATCTACAACTTTTGAGAAGAGGAGATATAAACACTACTTTATCTATTTGTTTTGCTGAGAGGCTTACATACTAGGCTTATGTCTAGCATGTAACTGAAGGAGTTGTAAGTAGGGGTGGGTTTTGATTATCGATATATCAATTAAAATCGATTCTGGCTTGGACAACATGATATTGATTCATTAAAATCCTGAATTGATTTTTAAATATAAATTTATTTTGCCCGAAGCGCCAGAATCTCAGGTTAAACCTCACAAATTTTCTACAACCACCAAACAGCTAAAACAGTAAATGAGAGCAGGTACACGGATTCTGCACAAAGACGTAAACACAAAACGTGGACCCAACGCATCCGAATCAGTGAGATGTCGCCTTTCTCACCCGACAGCACGTACGAGGACGCGGACACGCCTTCGGGGCTGAAAGCCGACAGCGCTCGATTCTGAAGCTGCAGGTTTTATCTCTCTCCAAACAATATTGACTGAACCAGCAGCCACAAAGACTATCCAAACTACGCTTCACATTTCGCTTCATATTTCGCTTCACATAAACATTGTCACGAATTTCCTCGTACATTTGCAGTTTTGCTTCCACCACCAAAAAAAAAAAATATATATATATATATATCACACTTCATGTAGAGCTCTCTCTCTCTCTCTCTCTCTCTCTCAATCTCTAATCAAAACCCACCCCTACTTATTACCAACCAGTCTAAGGTGTCGGCCGCTGGGTTTTTTTGTTTTTGTTGTTTGTTTGTTTTTTTTTTACTTATTTCCGACAAGAAAGCCTCATTTCTGCTGTTCAATACTGAACAAATTTAAACTTTTTAAAATTATGCAAAATTGCAAAATGCTTAGGCTAATTTTCATATTGTTGGTAATTATGTGCTTGTTTTCTCAGAGCATGTTAGGGATAATTAAATAAACTTTTTAAAAGTAAAGTGTAATGTGTGATACTTTATTTGTTGGAGTAGTGATTGAAACACTGGTTATATTTGTGCTGCCAAGAGTTTGTATATCAATGTATAATAAACAGTAAGACTACAGGTTAAAACTGTGAGAACTATCTAATATGATCACAGTCCTTTTGATAGCAAGTCGATTTTTAAAATATTTTATCCATACTGGAGTCACAACACAGGCAGCTGGAGTCAGTCACTGTTTGCTAGACCTCATTTTTTACTGTGTTTGTACTGTTGATGCCTTCTTTTTGTAGCTTTTTAACTTAATTATCTGAATAATATAAATTCTGTGAGTGTCAGATCACCCCACATATTTTTACTTCAGTTTTGTTGAGAGAAATTCTAGAATTTAATTGATCTTTTTCAAAGCTCTAATTAATTGCTTACTGCCCCTGAGTATGAACAAAAATGGCTCACTAAGCCTAAGCATTGGCTGATAACGTAGTGTGCATAGTGTGATCCAAATATGGTCATTTCTCGTTCTAAAATACATTAAACACTAATTTCAGGTGTGGCAGTGAATTTATACTTTAGTTAAATTTTCTTACATTATTTGCAGAGCTAACCATGGTCATATTTGTGTTTATATTTAGTATTTACATGTTTGGATATTTACACATGCATCTTTAATAACGGTTATGAATAATTTGTCGCTACTTCAATGATTTTAACACATTTACTTCAGTGTAGAACAGGGGTAGGCAACTCCAGGCCTCGGGTGCCAATGTCCTGCAGGTTTTTAGGTATCACCCTCTGTCAACACACTTGAATCAAAGGATTAGTTCATTCCCAGGCCTCTGGAGAACTTCAAGACATGTTGGCTAGGTAATTTAGTAATTTGAATCAGCTGTGTTGGATCAAGGACACATCTAAAACCTGCAGGACACTCGAGACCTGGCGTGGTCTACCCGTGGTCTAGAACCTTTTTGCTCCTGATTGGGTAATGCAGTGGTCCACATAATTACACCTAATGTTGCTTTAATATTGTTTAGTTTTAAAACAGGTAGTCCAAAACCAATGAATGGCATCACAGTGGCTATATTCTATGCCTTAAATAGTGTTAGTACACTAGTATGTGGCGATTAGCACAAAGTACAGGGTGGGCCATTTATATGGATACACCGTAATAAAATGGGAATGGTTGGTGATATTAAAGTCCTGTTTGTGGCACATTAGTATATGTGAGGGGGGAAACTCCTCAAGATGGGTGGTCACCATGGTGGCCATTTAGAAGTCGGCCATCTTGGATACAACTTTTGTTTTTTCAATAGGAAGAGGGCCATGTGACACATCAAACCTATTGGTAATGTCACAAGAAAAACAATGGTGTGCTTGGTCAAAGGAGCTTGCAAAGAAAAGCATCTGGACTTCATCCCCTATGTAGCCGGTGTATCAGAAAAACTCAGGAGAGTTTTCTCCAAGCACGACATCCCAGTGTATTTCAGACCCAGCAACACGCTCAGACAAAAACTGGTTCACCCGAAAGACAAAACGCCAAAACACAGACTTAACAATGTGGTGTATGCTGTACAGTGCAGCGAGGAATGCCCAGACCTCTACATTGGAGAGACCAAACAGCCACTTCACAATCGCATGGCACAACATAGAAGAGCCACCTCCACAGGACAAGACTCAGCAGTCCATCTGCATCTTAAGGATAAAGGACACTCTTTCGAGGATGCCAATGTTCACATTTTGGACAGAGAGGACAGATGGTTTGAAAGAGGAGTGAAAGAAGCCATCTATCTCCACTGTGAGCAACCATCTTTGAACAGAGGCGGTGGTTTACGACACCAACTCTCTGCCATCTATAATCCAGTTTTGAGATCCCTTCCCAGACCCCTTAACGCCCACTCACATCCTGGGCCATCTGATCTCAGGAATTCGCATGATAAGGTGGGGCCAGGTTTCACAATGAACTCACCCGAAACTCTGGCTGATTGGGACCCACACCCAGTTTCACACCTTGGCTCAGGCAATTAGAGGATCATCAGGGGGTCCTTTTGTCCCTCTGTGGGGGTATACTCCCACTAGGTTTATATCTGGGACTCTCCACCATTTGACCTTAGAACTGAAGAAGCTTCTCGGATGAGAGGTGAAACGTCTTCAAGTAACTTAAAGAAGTCCAGACGCTTTTCTTTGCAAGCTCATTTGACGACGATGACCTGGATGACTGAGAACCTTCACAGACAACGGTGTGCTTGGTTTCAACATAACTTTATTCTTTCATGAGTTATTTACAAGTTTCTGACCACTTATAAAATGTGTTCAATGTGCTGCCCATTGTGTTGGATTGTCAATGCAACCCTCTTCTCCCACTCTTCACACACTGATAGCAACACCGCAGGAGAAATGCCAGCACAGGCATCCAGTATCCATAGTTTCAGGTGCTGCACATCTTGTATCTTCACACCATAGACAATTGACTTCAGATGACCCCAAAGATAAAAGTCTAAGGGGGTCAGATCGGGAGACCTTGGGGGCCATTCAATTGGCCCACGACGACCAATCCACTTTCTAGGAAACTGTTCATCTAGGAATGCTCGGACCTGCCACCAATAATGTGGTGGTGCACCATCTTGCTGGAAAAACTCAGGGAACGTGCCAGCTTCAGTGCATAAAGAGGGAAACACATCATCATGTAGCAATTTCAAATATCCAGTGGCCTTGAGGTTTCCATTGATATAGAATGGACCCACTATCGTTGTACCCCATATACCACACCAAACCATCACTTTTGTTGTTCCAACAGTCTTGGAGAGATCCATCCAATGTGGGTTAGTGTCAGACCAATAGCGGTGGTTTTGTTTGTTAACTTCACCATTCACATAAAAGTTTGCCTCATCACTGAACAAAATCTTCTGCGTGAACTGAGGGTCCTGTTCCAATTTTTGTTTTGCCCATTCTGCAAATTCTGTGCGTCGATCTGGGTCATCCTTGTTGAGATGCTGCAGTAGCTGGAGTTTGTAAGGGTGCCATTTGTGAGTAGCTAATATCCGCCGAAGGGATGTTTGACTACTCTCCAGTGACATGCGGCGAGTGCTACGCTGTGGGTTCTTGCTGAATGAAGCTAGGACAATCACTGATGTTTCTTCATTGGTGACAGTTTTCTTGCGTCCACATTTTGGCAAATCCAACACTGAACCAGTTTCACGAAACTTAGCAAGCAGTTTGCTAACTGTAGCATGGGAGATGGGTGGTCTCGTAGGGTGTCTTGCATTGAAATCTGCTGCAATGACCCGGTTACTGCGTTCACCAGATATCAACACAATTTCGATCCGCTCCTCACGTGTTAACCTCTTCAACATGTCAATGGCTGTGAACAAAGAGAAACTTAAATAACTAAATAACTCATGAAGAATAAAGTTACATTGAAACCAAGCACACCATTGTTTTTCTTGTGACATTACCAATAAGTTTGATGTGTCACATGGCCCTCTTCCTATTGAAAAAACAAAAGTTGTATCCAAGATGGCCGACTTCTAAATGGCCTCCATGGTCACCACCCATCTTGAGGAGTTTACCCCGTCACATATACAAATTGCCACAAACAAGACTTTAATATCACCAACCATTCCCATTTTATTACGGTGTATCCATATAAATGGCCCACCCTGTATAGCTTCTTTTTTTTTTTTTTTTTTTTGTCAATGGGCATATCCTGATCACAGCTTTTTGTTCACATTAATGCCTACACCATGGAGAGCATTATTGATTTTGGAGACTGTTCTCTCAGCAATACTATTAGACTGTAAACTTTGGCTTATCCACATGGCAAAATGCTCACTGTGAATGTAGCAGTTTATTTGGCCTTGGTGAAGATCTCTACTATGTGGTATGGAAGCCCGTTTCCGCCACTAAAAAAAAAAAAAAAGGATACTTAACTCGAAATTTCGAGTTATCTTTCTCGAAATTTCGACTTATTTTCTCGAAATTTCAACTTAGCAACTCGAAATTTCGACTTAGCAACTCGAAATTTCGACTTAGCAACTCGAAATTTCGACTTAATAACTCGAAATTATGAGAAAAATAACTCGAAATTTTGAGTTATTTTCTCATAATTTCGAGTTAGCTCTGCCAATCAGTAATCTATGTGAATGACGTCATTTCCGTGTTACCCGGAAGCTGAAGCCCTCAGCTACAAATGCTACAGAAATGCTAATTATAGATATGGATCATGAATTCACAAATTGCTGAGTATTTTAAGCGTGGCTTCACAAATGAGGAGATTCTTGCGTTATTAGCTGAATCACATGGCATTACTATCAGCCTCCGTACACTTGAAAGGATTTTACACAACAACCGACTTTGGCGCAGAAAGAACAAAACAGAGGTGGGAGAGGTGGCAGCTTTTATACAAGCACAATTGGCAACCTCAGGACAGTGTCATGGGTATCGTTGGATGCACCAGAAGTGTTGGATGAATGGCATTGTTACTGACAGAGAAACCATTCGTCTTCTGCTCCGTTTATTCGATGGAGAAGGTGTGGATTTGAGGTCACGTAGACGACTGCGGAGGCGAGTGTATCATAGCAGAGGCCCCAACTATGTGTGGCATATCGACGGCTACGATAAACTGAAGCCATTTGGGATTGCAATCAGTGGATGCATTGACGGATTTTCAAGGAGTATAATATGGCTAGACGCTTACAAGACAAATAATGACCCGAGAGTAATTGCTGGCTACTTCATGGATGCCGTGATTCAACAAGGTGGTTGCCCTGATCGAGTGAGATTAGATCTAGGAACAGAAAACGTCCATGTGGCTCACATGCAACGATTTTTGCACTTTACAGACAATGAACCAGAAAGAGAGCACGTCATATTTGGAGCAAGTACAGGAAATCAACGCATTGAAAGATGGTGGCTAATCTTACGAAGCCAGTGTATCCAGTACTGGATTGAACTATTTGACAAACTAAGAGAGGATGGCCACTTCTCAGACTCTTTCTTGGACAAATCATTGGTCCAGTTCAGTTTTCTTCACATTATACAGGTGAGTTTACATAGGTGATTGTGTAAACGACATGTATTGTAACTGTTTAATTTGTAACAACTCACACGGCCTTTGTATATTATAGAAACATCAGATATATTAAAGTACACGTGAAAAGTAGTGCTTTTTTTTTTTTTTTTTTAAACTGTTTTGTTAAAAAAAAAATTCCACATATATATCAAGGAACACAATTATACATTATAACACATTGATTATTTATGTGTTTAGGCCTCTCTCTGTACTCGGTTAGCATTTTTGGTGGGTCAAAACTAAGTAAATAAGTATCTGTCTGTTCATGATGTGTGTGTGTGTGTGTGTGTGTGTGTGTGTGTGTGTGTATAGGTATGTGTGTGTATATATACGGATATATATCATTAATGTAGCTCAAAGCTAAATTAATGGTGTGTAAGCTAAGAAAATCAATGTAGAAGTTAGTTGTACATTAACATTTTTTCATATTGTATGCCTGAAAATGTTTCTTTTGTTCATTTTGTTTTCATCTAGGAAGAATTAAATGAAGTTGCTTTGGCCTGGAATGACCACAGAATGCGCCCAGTCCACAACTCCCGAAGTCCTCATGGCCGACCATCTTTTATGTATGCCCTCCCAGACATTTATGGCGCGAGGGACTGTCTCAAACATGTCAATATGGACAAAGTTGAAGCCTGCCTTGAAGAATGCGTGTTCAAAGACTTTCCATGTGAAGAGGATGTCTTTCATCTCTGTGTAGAACTCATGTCAGAACATAACCTGGACTTCTCAGATGATGTGTTTCATACAGTGGATCTGTATGTAAAGCTAAGGCAGTTGATGCTTACTGAGTTGGAGCTTTTGCCTTAAAGGTTAGACATCGTTATGCATTTTTAATTCTGTATTTTCATATTTAAATTGTAAACTTTTATGAGTTATTAATTTTTGGATGGTTGTCGTTTTTGGGGCACACATACATGGGTTTTGAGGGCCTGAAAATGTATTTCACGAACAGGGCCAATTGAAAAAGGCTATAAAAATTGTATTTAATTTTTGGAGGGTTGTTTTTTTTTTGGATGGTTTATTTCAATTAACAAACCAATTTTTTGTTTTAAAAGCCTTATTATTAAAACATATGTAAACATAATGTCTGTTAGACCTGCTATTTGGAGGATATGCAGCGCATGTCACCTTGGAATTATGATTTCAACTTTTTGTAAATATGCTTTTTCATCTTTCTTTTTATTTGAGTAATTATTGATGTTTTGAAATATCTGGTTATGTAGCAGTAAAAAAAATTTTCACTGTCATTTTTTTCACTGCTGAGACTTTTTATATATACTGACTGTTTTCCTGATTATGGGCAGTATAATTATATATTTTTTAGCATATGGATAACCTAACTGAGTGAGATTTATGGACCTTTTTTTTTTTTCGGATTGCGCCTCAGAATAATAAAAACCCAGAAATGACCAAAATTAAAGATGTAATTTGTCTCATTGAACACTTTATTATAAAACACAGATCTTTTGCCATCATCTTGTCTTAAAACAAAATAACTGTACTGTATTTACAGTAACACAAAAAACCTTAAAGTATTCTTATAAAAAGCTAATTGCAAGCACAAGACTTGGAAAAAGTACGATAATACACTCAACAAAAATATGCAATATGTTTTGCAAAAGTTCAATTATTATTAAAAATACAAAAAGAATGGGACAATAAAAAGAGATTGAGGATAATATGGCAAGATCTGATAACAATATCCTACAATTAAAGAATAAGAACGTGTGGTCTAAAACCACTATGAAGCAAATACATTAGGCTCAAACATGAAAACAGAAATATAGGAAAATATCTTTTAAATAACTACCCCATCGGCTATGTAGTTTTGAAAAAAGGGGCTATGATACACAGGGGTTTTTTTCCATTACAAAAATCAGGAAAAGCCAACCAAAAATCAACCTTCAGCTAAGCAATTGCTGATTTCACAGAAATCCAAAATAAAAGCATATAGGTGTGCCTTATGGCCATTCAATTTAGCAAAAGTCACCATAACCCAGATGGCTAAACAGAACTGTACAAACATAACTGTAATAAAATACAATGATAAAGTAAAACCTGACTTGTAAACTGTAAAATGTGTGCACGATGATAAAACATGTAGGAGATATTGCATATATCTCCTACATGTACTATACACTACATATTGCAGGGGTCTCAATCTCTAATTTTCTGGTGAACCACTACAATACATGTCATCTTTTGACATTACATTAATAAAATTTGACAAATTAAAATTAACCTAATGCATTTTTTAAAGTTGATTTTGGATTCAAATAATAGAAAAAATGAATAAAAGGTGGAAAAACTGCTTTCATTGTTCACATGCACACATGCTGACTGAGGAAATGGGAATGCTTATAAATGGTCTCCAGACTGCCACTCTGAGACCTCTGCAGAAATGCATGTCACAAGTGTTTAGAAAAATATTGCCTCAGTTGTAATAGGAAAACACAGAAACACAAAGAAGTACCTCAAATTGCATTACAGTGGTATTTCACCAAATACTTTTTCTTGGAACTCAGTTTTTAAACACCTGAAACCTTTGCTGTGACATTCACATGGGAACACTTTAGTCTTAGTTCACAACTCAAATATAATCTGTTGTAAAACAACAATGGCTTTTAAGCCATTGTCCGTGAATCAAACCTTTAGATAATGTCCATAACCCACACATTTGATTCCAACACACTGTTCATCTCCAATCTGAAGTCAGGATAGCTGTCATAATTTATCGACAGCTCCAGTACACACCCACATGTGTGTGCCACAGGTCGTCTCTGGAAACCTTTCAGTTCGTTAAACCCAATGATGATGTTCTTTCCCAGATGTAAATCTGAACCTGTGCAAAACCTGAGGAACAAACACAAATGTTCCTTCTCAGCATTCTTCACATATGTAGTTAGATATTTCTGAATCAGCTTCTGGTGAGCCGTCATTGTTTCAGGGAAAGTGAGACACTTGAGAACTTTTCTCACAGTTGGTTGGAGGGTTTCATAAACTGAAGATAGATCACAAAGGCTTTCCCATGCAGTGCTGAGTGTTCTTGCCCACTGTTCAATAACATAGGCAGGCTCTTGGACAAGTGTTTTGTGTGCAAGCTCCAATAGGACTTCAGTGGCATTGCAGGCTGTTGGTATCTTTCTGCAGCTGTGGTTATCAAGTATGTCTATAAGTTCTTCTTGGTCCACGGTGCTAAAGTCTGATCGCCACGCCTCTAACACTGTACGCTCAGAGTCAGGCATGAACTTAAGGAAATTCTCCACAATATCACTCTTTACATATCCAAAGGCAGCTTGTTCCAGAATGGCAGGTGCAATTTTCACAGGCAGATATTTCTCTCTAACCCATCCAAATGCAATGATTCTGCCCACACTCTCCCACTCCGGTTGCCCAAGATCATGCCTTAAGAAGGGCACTTTGTAAACGTTTCCAGTGGTGCACTGGTCATAGAATTCTTTCCAGAATTCTGAAAGACAGTCTCTCACAACTCCCCCATCGTCATGGGCCATTTCAGGTGTTCCATCAGGCAGTAAGACCTGGATTTTGATGTCGACATCTTCAAGGTCCTTATCACTAGAATGTGAAATGAGCTCTGACATTACCTGCCCTCTGTGGACCACCACTACTCTCCTCACTCTCTCACTGGATGGACCAGGTTGTGGAGAAAAAATCAGGGTGTCATCCAAATTTATTGGCTCACTGTCAGAAAAGGGGCCAACAAAAATAATGTCACTGCTGTGAGAAGTGTTAGCGCTTAGAGACTGCGTGGAAGATTGTGGAAGGTTATCGTTTGGAGTGTCTTCAATGTATGTCACATCATGGCTGATTGTTTCAAATGGAGCAGATGTTTGGACTGTAGTGACAGTAAAAGAAGAGGTTTGGTTTTGAGGACTCGCTTCAATTTCTGAAGATGGATGCAAACCTGGGTTGGAGCTCTGAAGGCTGTCATTTTGTTTTTTCTTTGTGGTGAGGTAGAACCTGAGGATATTAAGTTTTGTGACATGATAAAGTTCTCCTACTGTCAATGCATCATCGACTATCATCTCTTGATAATCCTTCAGATCACAGTCAAAATCTGTTAAGGGCCCCTGAATGTTTCCTCCATCTGGAAAGAACAGGCCTGTTGCAACCTGTAATATGTCCCTTTTCTTGGCATCCTTGCAGATGTCTATTTTTCTTGTTCCTCCTCCTCGTCTAGCTCTAACCTGCTTGAAAACCTCAGTGTCTTCATCATAATGCATCCATCCTATTTCTATTTTTCTATTTCTCTTCAGAGCATTTCTTTTATGGGTTGTTTGGGAATGTTCTTCTTGCCGTGTGCTACTGCCATCCTCTTCAGATAATTTTCTTTTGGACAGTTTGGATTTCAGCCGTTCAAAAAGCGCTGACTTGCGGCTGCTGCCCCTCCGTCTGCAAAATCCAAATACTGCTAGACGATCACCGTATGATGGCAAATAAGTCTTCAGCTCCTCATCTGTCATTAGACTTATGACACTGGCATCAATCTAAAGATGGAAAAATAATTTAATTTATTGAAACAACCAGCCTTGAAAATACAATTCTATTTTTAACTTAAGAACAATGAGGAAAAGTTGCATTTCAACCAGTATCTTGTTGGAATTAAGTACCTTCTCATTCTCCAAGGTCTGTATAATTTCCTCAGAGACTTCTCTTTGTTTCAAGAATTCAGTCAAGTCTCCCATGCTGTAAGGAAGGATGTAAATTAAAATTACAAAATTAAAATAAAGCCACCATATTATCGTCAAAGTATCTGTGCCTACCTACATTATGAGCTCTGACTATGGTGGAGAAGTGGGAACTGCATTTTTAAGTGTCCATTTGCACTGTAACTACAATCAGCATCACAATACAGTCAATCCCACATTTTCTCAGTTGTCTGGTTACAGTTTTATTGGTTTTGTTCCTTATTTATATAGTTGTCAGTCATATTCCCTGTTTTGGGTGATTTGTGATTTTGTTTTATACAGTGCTGTATACTTATTACGCATGCTTTCAGCAAAACGTCTGTTTCATCAGACGTAACAGGTGTCATTAGCGTGTAACAGAAACCTTATAGGTACCTTTGGTTAACCCTGACGTTGCATTCTATTCAACTTTGTATGTAACAATCGCTGTCACACTGTTTTTATATACCTTTTATCCAGTTATCATTTGTAGGAAGGCATTCAAAACTGAAGAACCTGGCGCCATTTGTTGTTAATACAGCAGCTCACGACACGATCCAGTTTTGAGTGCGCACCCCTTTGCGCCATATCCTTCCGGGTAACAAGGAAATGACATCAGCCACGTAGATTTCTTATTGGCAGCGCTAACTCGAAATTTCGAGTTATTTTCTCAAAATAACTCGAAATTTCGAGTTAATAAGTCCGAATTTTGAGAAAATAACTCGAAATTTCGAGTTATGGATCATTTTTTTTTTTTTTTTAGTGGCGGAAATGTATGGAAGCCCGTTTCCGCCACTAAAAAAAAAAAAAAAGCTAGTATCCATAACTCGAAATTTCGAGTTATTTTCTCGAAATTTCGAGTTATTATCTCGAAATTTCGAGAAATATAACTCGAAATTTCGAGTTACTTTTCTCAAAATTTCGAGTTAGCTCTGCCAATCAAAAATATACGTGAATGAGGTCGCTTTCTTGTTACCCGGAAGCATATGGCGCAGGACCGCGCACTCAAAAACGGATCCCAACAAATTAAAGTATGTTTGCTGATAGTAACACCATGTGATTCAGCTAATAACACAGGGATTTCATCATTTGTGAAGCCAGGCTGAAAACACTCAGCAATCTGTGCATTCACGACTGGATGTAATACCGGTAGCTTAGCTGTAGCATTTGTAGCTGAGGGCTTCAGCTTCCGGGTAACATGGAAATGACGTCATTCACGTAGATTACTGATTGGCAGCGCTAACTCGAAATTTCGAGTTGCTTTTCTCAAAATTTTGAGTTAATATGTCGAAATTTCGAGATAATAACTCGAAATTTTGAGAAAATAACTCGAAATTTTGAGTTATGGATCCTTTTTTTTTTTTTTTAGTGGCGGAAACGGGCTTCCATAGAAACGGGCTTCCATAATGTGGAGTGTTTTTTTTTTCCTATCCTCTGTGCACTTAGTGTGAGAGACTAAAAAGAGCTTATAGACCTCTACGGCTGAGAGAAACAAATGGTGACTGTCCAATTGTGGGAATTTGTGTGCCTGTGTGTATTTTTTCTTATTATATTCAATTTCGTAGAATATCTCATTATTTTAGTTTAAATGGCCATATACTACGGTGGCCCCTAGAGACAAAGCACGTACAAACTCCAAAACACTTGCAAACTCCAAAACACTTGCAAACTCCAAAACACTTGCAAACTCCAAAACACATGCAAATTCTGAAGGATATAAAAAAAACAACAGCAGCAATAGAATAATATTAAACACAAAGTGAACCGTCTTCCTTCATTAAATAGGTTCTTTTAGATGTTAAGGAGGAATTGACTTAACCAGGCTGGCGGAGAATGAAGACAACCGGACACCTGCAGCAGATGGGGGAATCAGTGAACTTTTATTGAGACAGAGACAACCTCTCAAAACAGCTCACATCCAAAGATTCCTGATTTTTGCTGTGAGGATGGGTATATATTCTCTAAAACTTACAGGAGGGGGTTGTGAGGAAAAGTGCTGCATTAGCAGAAAAACAACTCCATAAAAGGAAAGCGGCCTTGGGTGTTCTAGTCTCCTCGCCTGCAGATATCTTTTCGCCTGCAGGATGAGGCGATCGCTTCTTATCGCTCTTCAAGGCCAAAGTCGTGAGCACACATCTTTATTACACAGTTTGCACAGTAACTTTAAAGCTGAACAATATTTAAAGCTGAATAATGTTTAAAGCTGAACAATGTTTAAAGCTGAATAATGTTTAAAGCTGAACAATGTTTAAAGCTGAATAATGTTTGATCAGATTATATTTTCTTCAAATCCCCCTTTTGACCCATCTTAAATGGGTCAACACACAAAAATAAGTAACATTCAAAGGAACACAGAGACGTGTCGAAGCCTGGCTCGAAAAACTCCTCGGGTCTTATCATTTGTCTTTATCTGTCATTGCAGATGAGGAGAAAAGAGTCCAGGCACCACCCTGCCCAGGGGTCGGCTGCAAGCAGTCTCGGTTCCCGATGAAAGCAGTAACAGCTGTCCTGCACACACGGATACAACGAGTTAGTGCAACCAGGGTAGTGACACAAAATTAACAGTTCCTGTAACTCAACAACCAAAAAGCATAAGTAATGATAAAAATGTGGAGAGTACAGAGTATACTATAATAATGAGAGATATAAACGTGAAAATGTGAAAGAATAAATCAACCGTAAAATAAACTCAGAACGGTAACTGCTAAGGACATTCAAAAGTGAATATGGTAAAACGTGAGGAAGGGGCGTGGAATAAAACAATTCATATCCAGTGGTGGGAGTACACATTCGCTCAGGCTTAAGTCCGGAGACCCTGAGAACATCGCTTAACCCTCACAACCCGACCAGACACAATCCAACCAGATATATCCTTCAAGAGGAAGTGGGTGAGGGAAACAATTAATAACAAGCTTAATACAAAACACCACAGAGAAACAATCATTCTAGAAGAATTTAAACAAGAGAAAGACGATAATGTTCGTCACCCTCACGATCAGAGTTTTCATCATCCGTTGGCGAGGAGGTGGGAAGTTGACCAGCCAATAAAGGCATCTGCCGGGCGAGATCCTTATCCTCAGGAGTGAAAGCTGTAACAATCAGTCTCTGGAAGAGGGATCGAATGCATGGAATACAACAGCAACCGCAGGTGACTAGGATAGCAACAAAAACTGAGATGGAAACTAGGATGGAAGCTACAAGGGCCTTATATTTGCCAAACATGTTAAGCCAAGAGTCCCACATGGCAGTATCAACGCCCGAGTGTTCCTTCATTTTAACAGTAAGAGCTGTGAGACCAGTGATAGCTTTAGTGAGGGAACCATCAGGAGCTGTGTTATTGGGGATATAGGTACAGCACTCCTGACCAAAAAGGCTGCAGACTCCGCCTTTTTCTGCGAGGAGAAAATCCGTTGCGACCCTGTTTTGGAAAGCCATTAGGGAAGTGGCAGATAACTGTGCATGCACAGCTTCAAAACCATCTCGAGTGTAATTAGCCAACAGTTGCACATTAAAGTGAATGTAGTTAATTCTGTCTACATTCGCATTTATTTCAACCATCCAAAGTATCGAGGCCCATCCTGCTTTAACCTGGTCTCGCAGTTTATATTCATCGGGGACCCCACGGGGTATACCTACAGCATCAATATAGGTTGGATTATGAGCTGAACCTGGGATTAGAGAACGTTTAGAGCGGCGTTCAGAGGAAGATGGGAGGCCAACTTCGTGTACTTTTATAGAGAGATCTACTGGAGTGACTAAAACAGGTAAAATAAGAGTTATGAGAGCGCAAAGACCTGACGCATCCCGAGGGAAACCATCATATAACTTGTTATTGCCACACCACCACCACAAATCAGCCCTAGCCGTAGGTCGGAAGTTTGGTTTCATAACCGTCTTCTCAGTGCACCAAGAAGAGTTCAAGCTACCTAGTTTTACTGCATTGCCAGTCAGGTTAATACAAGTGAAATTGTTCACAGCTACATCTGAAGAAAAGAAAGGTGGTTTATTAGAGACCGAGCGTTGAGTTTTAGGAAAGTGGTTTTCCAGATATGAGCAATGACCTCGTTTTGTGTTGTTCATAAGATGCAGGAGGCATGCACTATTCACTGGCGCCGGTACAACTCGTAAAGTGGGGCGGGCTCCCATACATACTATGCAGTCGGAAGCCGTCGTGTCAGCAGCTTGTTCAGCTAGTAGTAACCAGTTATTTGTTGCTCCAGAAATACCGGTTAGAATTTGGAAGAGGTCATCTTTAGACATTTTATTTGTGTCTACAATGCGTATTCGGCCATTTCTCCCCCCGTTTGTATATGTCACCGCAGGGCCATTAAAGGTGGGATTATCATCTTTAACTACAGAGCTTGGAACTGCAGCAACGCTAGGGCATATTTCCATTTGCCAATACAGGGCGGTGCGATCAGTCCAAGGGGCAATTATAAATTGTTGACAGGAGGTCAAGGCCAGATCCTTTAGGGTAAAAATTAAGCCTGAAAGATCCGGTTTTTTTGCTATTCTGAGCATATTTTGGTTTCTCCAGTGCAAAGCCTGACCCCTAGAGTACTTTGACCAATCCAGGTCCGTTTCTGACACTAAACTGGACCACTTCCACTGATGCCAACCTCCCAGGGTTATATACCACACTGAGGAGGAGAGATGTACTGCCAGGTTAAAAAGATCCCCCCCTTGGTCTTTGGTGACGGGAGTGACTGGGAAGCTAGCGAAATCTATTTCAACTACCCAACTTTTATTGTTGGGGACACAAAGAGTAATCATTCTAGTCGTGCTTGGGGTACAGGAGGTAACCGTGTCTCGTTTCTTTCTAACTGGATCGGGCGTGGGCAAAACTGGAGAGGAAGTGGTGGGCAAGACCCTAGGGGCTACATTTGTCAGATTGGGACTGTCAGAAAGGGGCGAAGCTTTTGAACTTGAAGGTGTCAGAAGTGTCGGGGGCCCTTCACAGATCAAGATTATGCCAATGGGAATGAGACCCAGGGCCAGGAAGCAAACAAAGACGCAACATCTTTGCCTGCCTGTCATTTCAGGGGGAAAGGGCCAAGACATGTTTACTTAGCTTGGATGTCGTCTAACAGAGGATGATGGGGCAGAGAAAGGTGGTCCAGTTCCCCCCACCTCGCCAAAGGGCGTGTTCTAGGAGTTAAAGAGCAACAAAAAGTATCAGTGACACAACTTTAAATGAGCTTTCAGCGGTTAAAAGTATTGCAATGTAAAATGTAAATCTTAAAAACTCAAGCCAATATAAAAGCAAAGTCATAAAAGATGTTAAAAATAGAAAAATAAAAATGTTTAGTTCAGTATGAAGAACACCCCCTTTTGTAGCCAGCCGGCTTGTAGGTTGAGCTTTGGCTCCCTCAAGTGGTTGGTGATGCTGTTGCAGCTCCTTCTGACAGGTCCTTCTGCACCTCTCTCAAGGTTCTTCCTGGTTCGGTGGCAGCAGCGCACTGTGTGTAATGAAACCAGGTGTCACCTTTACCTTCGAGCCTGACAGCGTGGGAGGTCCGCTCTGTTATGCGGTAAGGGCCTGTCCAGCGAGGCTCAGCCCACTTTCTCTTTGTGACTTTCAGGAGGACGTAGTCCATTCCAGGTGTAGCCGCCTCTTTCAGCTCTTGCTGGTTTCTTTCAGCGACCTGTGAGGAATACTGGGCAACAAAACTGCGGAGCATGTTATAATATGTCCTCGGATCGAGGTCTAAATCAGCTTCATCCGACATTAAAAGGCGAGAGGAGGGGCCAGGAAAAGGCCTGCCATGCTCCAACTCAAATGGAGTGTAACCAGAGGTTTGATTTACTGAGCATCTTATGGACATTAATGCAAGAGGCAATGCTTTAACCCAATCTAATTTGGTCTGTGCACAGATTTTAGCCAATTTAGTTTTTAGAGTTTGATTCATCCTTTCCACTTTCCCCTGGGACTGGGGGTGGTAAACTGAGCCAAACTTATGTTTCAAACCTAATGCGGCTTCAACCCTCTGCAGATCGTGGTTCCTGAAATGTGAACCATTGTCCGACCTTATGACCTCGGGAAACCCATGCTGTGGTATATAATGATTAATCAGACACTTCACCACAGTTCTACTGTTTTCACTTGCTGTCGGCCAGGCTTCTGGCCAACCTGAAAATGCATCCACAGCCACCAGCAGGTACCTGTAACTACCTACTCTGTCCACCATGTCTGTGTAATCAATGATTATTTCTTTCCCTGGGCAAAGTGGGATGGGGAAGTACCCTGCTATTGGTTTGAAGGCGGGCTTGATTCCAAATTGGTTGCACTCCTTACAGGTTTTAACCATGTATTTTGTCATGTCTTTTAGATAAGGGTGCCACCAGACGGCTAAATTTCTCATCATTTGTGCAGGTCCCACATGCCCCACTCCATGTGCCTCTTCCATTGCTGTCTGTCTGACCCCTGGCGGCAGAATGGGCCTTCCATCTGGGCCACGCCAGAGATCTGTGTTTGTGGCCCCTCTTGTTACCCATAGTGATTTTTCCTGGGGGCTGGCTTTGTCCTGTAACTCTCTGATTGTGGCTAGGCCTAGTTGTATGGGTGGTCTTTCTGGAGGGGGTGTGGCTTCTGGGTCCATTACCATAATCAGGGAGGGTAAGTAACCAGCTGTCTGCTTAGCTACTAAGTCGGCCTGTTTATTACCTAATGCCACTAAATCCAATCCGGCACTGTGACCTTTGCATTTTACCACTGCCACCTTAACAGGTAACAACAGTGCTTCCGCTAATTCCCTCATTTCCATCTCATGTTTAATAGGCTTTCCGCTGGCTGTCAAAAAACCAGCTCTTAGCCACTGCTTGAGCTCCACATGCACTGCTCCCACAGCATAAGCTGAATCACTGTATATATTCACTTTCTGTCCCTTTCCCATCCTTAAGGCTTCAATCACCGCTCTCACTTCAGCTCTCTGTGCAGACTGTTGTCCTGTCAACTGCTCTGCCTTCACTGTTTTCCATCTCATGTCTGTCTGTTCCACTATTGCCCATGCAGCCTTCAACATTCCACTTTCAGTTCTGAAACAACATCCATCTGTGAACCAATCTTTTTCTGCATCCATTAGAGGTTCTGCCTGCAAATCTGGCCTGATTTTCTCCTGTACCTGCACAACCTCTTCACACATATGTGGTTCTCCTGATCCCATGTGATCAGCCATGTTTATGCCTTCATGTGAGTAGGTGATGTGTGGTGCTTCCAAAATGGTACTGAGGCGTCTCTGCCTGAGTGAAGTGAGTGTGAAGGCCTGTGAAGAGACGTAGGCCACCACACTGTGTGATGTCAAAATTTTTAGTGGGTGGTTCATCACTATGTGTGCTGTTTTCTGAATGATTTTTGCAAGTCCAGAAACGTGTTGTGTGCACGGTGGGTGGCGTTTTTCAGTGTTGTCAAGCATTACGCTTACATATGTCAACACTTTTCTCTCTCCCCCTTTTTTCTGGAACAGGATACCATTAATATGGGTTCCAGTTCCAGAAACATCAAGATGAAAAGGCAAAGCATAATCTGGCACAGCAAGGTCAGAGGCGACAGAAAGCTGTTGTTTTAACTTTATAAACGCCTGTTCTGTTTCTGTAGTCCATGAGAGGGGAGCGGAGAGGTTTCTCATGCCTTGTTCATTTACCAAAGCGCGCAAAGGAGAAGTAAGGCCAACATAGTCTGGGACATAGGTCCTGCTGTAACCAGTTAGGCCCAAAAATGACAACATGTCTTTTACAGTTAGAGGTTTTGGATGGTGCAAAATGGAGTTCCTGTGTTCTGGGGACAAGGAAATACCGGACTGTGAGACCATGCGGCCTAGAAAAGAAACCTGTTTTCTTGCAATCTGTAGTTTGGTTTTGCTGACTTTAAAACCTGTGTTGGCCAGGTGTTGAAGTACCACTCTGGTGGCCTCCAAACAGATGTCAGCCGTGGGGGCAGACAGCAAAATGTCATCCACATATTGTATTAACATACAGTCAGATGGTAGTGGGCAGGTTTGTAAAAGTTCTTTCAAACACTGATTAAACAGTCCTGGGGAGAGGGAAAATCCCTGTGGTAAGCGAGTGTAACGCCATTGGCGGCCTCTAAATGTAAATGAGAAAATGTCACGCAGTGACTCACGAAGTGGGAGGCAGAAAAAGGCATTAGCCAAGTCAATGCAGGTGAACCAGGCATGAGATGGTGGGAGGTTGGTCAAGGCAACATAAGGATTAGGCACAGGCAAAGTAGGAGTGCCAAGTAAGGCATTAATCCTTCTCAAATCATGTGCCATTCTGAACTTCCCCGTGCCTTTTTTCTCAACGGGTAGGATGGGCGTGTTCCACTTAGAGCAGGAGGGCTCCAGGACACCGGCAGTGACCAAACCAGAAATTGTTTCTGCAATCCCAGCCTCAGCCTCCGGTTTGTGTGGGTACTGAGGCTGCCACAAAGGGGTAGCAGATGACAGTTGAAAAGAGACTGGCTCCACATCAACTAAACCTACATCTGTGGGTCCAAGGGACCACAAACAATCTGGAAGAGAGTCGAGTAAAGGCGCAGCATCACAGTGGTCTGTGTGTTCTCTGCCATGTGACCCGCTGACCACTCTATGTTGCAGTGTTGAGGAATTAAAGCAATCATTTAAAATTTGGTATGTCTTGGTAGATGGAGAAAACAAAACCTGTGGGAGTTTTGTAGGTGTCCAGTCAGTGGCCGCAAGGGAACGTTTAACCATTCCACCCAGCTCCCTAGCCTGGTGTCCAGGATGTAAGGCCAGTGACACATGGGGAGCTGCCTCATCAGACATCATGTACCACTGTAATTGATCTGTTGTAAAAGTAACCGCTGCTGCCACTCCCTCCGGTGCCGCAAAAATGCATGACATGTTCAAAGACCAAGCCCGCCCCTCACACTGCTCCTGGAACATGTGCTGGTACCAGGTGGTGTCATGCCTGTCATAAAACAGTGTAACATGAGGTGGGTCAGGGGGAGGGACATAAGGATGCAGGAGTGAGAGCCACGGCCGCCATTGCTGAAAAGCAGTCCAAACTCCTGGTTCAGCAGGTGTTTCAACTTCCAATAATGCCCAGTAGATGTCAGCAGAGTCCGCTAAACAGGAGGAGGGTTGCAGCAGAAACTGACCACCTCCCTCTGGCCCATCAGAACAGGGAAGCACAACACCAGTAGGGAGAGTCACAGTTAGGCCTTGTGAAGAGCAGAGTATTGTGGCTCCTAATTTAATCAACAAGTCTCTTCCCAGTAAATTCACAGGCGCCTGTTTTGAACAAACATAGCTGTGTAACAAAGTCTGATCTCCAACCGTTGTGGGGAGAGGCACGGTGTAAGGCAGAGTTTTAGGTTCCCCAGATATGCCCACCACTGTAGTCACTCTGTCAGTAAGTCTTTCACGAGCAACATCCCTAATGGTGGAGTACGTAGCTCCAGTGTCCACTAAAAAGCTGCTTCTTCTTTTATCTACAGTTACGGACAGCATAGGGTCCGCCGTTGTCCCTTCACTGTCCTGGGCAGTCTGTGGGGTGTCCTATAGCTGGGGACCACCCTCGTAGTACTCCCACCCCATCACAGGCATCTGTGGGGCCGGGGGCACTTCAACTAAAGCACCACGAGGTCCACCTCTGTGGCCAGGATGCTGATAGGGCCCACCACGGGCTCCCCTGCCTCTTCCAGCAGCCGGGTTCAAAGGGCACGCTTTAGCCCAGTGTCCAGGTTGTCCACACCGGAAACAAACATACATCTGGCCTCCCCTACCACCTCCCATCTGACCTCTTCCCCTGAAACCACCTCTGTTTCCTCCAAATGGGGAACCTCTCTGCCCATAAGGGGCCGGGGAGTGATAAGCACCATACTGGGGGGGCTGTGGATCAGCTGGCCACGGGTTCGGATACAAATCAGGGGCAACTGGGGGAACTGGACCAGGAGGGGGAGCCGCAGCGGCCACAAGCTGCTTTTTAGGCTTGTCACCTTTTCCACCCAGGTCGTTTTTCGCTTTCTGCAGCTGAACCTTCAACAGTTGCAACTGTAAATCTTCGACGCTCTCCGCTTTATCATCAGACTTAATCTGCACTTTGTTAAGATTAAAAATCAAATGTTTCTTCCAGATTGCAAAGTCACAGTCCTGCAAATCAGGATTATCCTCCATTTTCTGGCTTACTGACTCCGGAATGCCCCTCAGCACCGCCCTTCTAAACCACATGCTCTGTGAACAAGTCCTACTGGGGTGATGACCTGTATGGTTCACCCAGTCTTCAACAGCCTGATTTAGATAATGGGTGGGATTTTGCTTTTCCTCCCATTTAAATTTCTGTAAGGTGCCTTGATTTTTGGGTGGGAATTGTTTGCGCAGGGCCGGTCCAAGAAACCTCAAGGCCTGCATGAGTGGCACCTCGTTCTCATGCGTGGTAGTACCCGCATTTTGTTCCAGATCCGCTGCCTGAGATCGGGATGTGCACCTAGTTATAATAGCTCTAAAATCTCCCAGTGCGAGGTCCTGTCCAGCTGTGTATTTATCCAAACCAGCTAACCAGGCATTCCCTCCCTCCATTATGTCAGGGAGTTTGTCCACTAGGGCCTGGACATCTCCGAATGAATAAGGTTGATACACTGGTCTACGTTGCGCTTTAGTCTGGACCAGGGGAAACATGCCTGGAGGCTGAGGCACAGGGCCCTTAGATCTAGTCTGATATCGTAAACTGTGAGGGGTAGAGGGGGGTGTATTGTTAAGGTTACTGAGTTCATCATCAGTATCCTCAGTTTCTTCCCCGCCTGGTGGGGTAGCAGTGTCAGCAAAAGCGTGGGCTAAACTCATCTGTGTTTCCGGATCCTGACGGCCCACCAAAGACATGTTAACTGTGACATTTGGTGAAGTGCCAGGCTCAGTTTTTGCAGTAGCGGTCAGATCTCCCTTAACAGCGACAGGAGTGCCGGCAAAGGGGTTGGACCGGGACAGAGGGGCTGACGCAACACGATTATTCACCTGGACCCCTGACCTATGTTCATTTAAGCAGCTGCGTAATGCTGCTTCTAGATCAGTTAATTGTTGTTCAGTGGGTTCCTGTCTGTTCATTCGAACCGCAAATGGTGCGCTCGCAAATGGGTCAGTTAGGCCCTCAGATCCGGTTCCAGAACAATGGGACATGGAAGAGGGGGCTCTACTACTAGCTGAGGGTGTCGCCGACAGAGAGGAGCTTCCTGGGCAAAAATGCTTGGTATCTATGGGAGTTGGAGCTACGGGCGGTTCTTCTCCAATAGTCATTATTCCACCAGAGATATTAAGTACCGGATATATGCCTGCCGAGGGAGGAGTCTGGACTGAGGCAGAATAGGGAGGTGGCTGAGACCTATTTTTCTTCAT
The DNA here is from genome assembly GCF_057382185.1 of Mchenga conophoros. NCBI lineage: Eukaryota > Metazoa > Chordata > Actinopteri > Cichliformes > Cichlidae > Mchenga > Mchenga conophoros. The sequence continues at coordinate 27,033,832 of NC_140541.1, forward strand.
GTGTGGTTTTGCAGTTTCCCATAAACACACCCAGTGATTAAATTTAGCTTTGCGGCCTGCGTGCTTATCTGCTTCCTTTCTGTGTCTCACCCCGCTTATCACACCTGCACCTGCTGCTGCTGAGTTGGCTTCTTCCTCTTTCTCTTTTGCCTGCATAGCCTTATTCTGCCAAATTATTCCCCAATTACCACTACTCCCCTCATTCTTTCCCTTTTCTTTCATTAACCTTTCAGCTGTTTTCCTCAATGACTCTTTCTGCTTTTTTGCTTCTTTAGGCTGGTGTGTGGAGTTGATGACTGTCTCAACACATGTTAATTGTTCTCCCAATGTGCTAAGAATAACACCGGGACCCCAACCATCATCATTAGTTTGTCGATCTAATTCTCCATCCATTTTACTGTCAATGGAGGAGTGTTCTTTTATTGATTTTAAAGGAGAATTTGGGCCAGCTGGGTTTCTGCCTCTGTTAGGCACTAATCAGCTGGGGCGCTGCTTTAAAGGTGAGTCAGCACTGAAATATCCCTTCAGGTGTTACCAAGCTTCTACCAAACCGGAGTCTGGCGGGTAACCTTGCCTAGAGCTTCCTGATAGGGGTGCTAGTTGGTTGTCACCTTGTTCACACGTCTCATTCACACTTCATACATTACCTGCAGTCACTCATTACCCTCCGTATGTATGTAATAAATGTGTAAAAAAAATTCTATGTGTGGTGTATTATTTTAACCAAAAGAGGAACCTAGTTCCTTTAATTGTGTAATCTGTGAACAACGGAGAACAAACTGTCCTGCCCAGTGTTCCACAGCAACCATTCAGCGTGTGTTTATGTGTGTCCAATATCAAACAGAACATCAAAACATTTAAAACACTAAAATCATCGGGGTTTTAAGAAGAGATCCGTTTTCTCCTATTGATCCAAGGGACCTCTCCTTTTGGACTCCAACCAGTACTTCTCTTTTTTAAGTTTTAGAGGATCTTTTCTAATAAAGTCCTCTGGGCCTTCCTAACCCTTCTGTAGTTTAGAGAATATTACTAAAAAATATTCTCAAGGCCTTTAACCTTTTAATTTGTTTAGAAAGGCGTTACTAATAAACCCTTTCAAGGTCCCAGACCTGCTGAGGAATTTATCCGACACCGGAGAGCGACCCGTCGGCCGCAACCGTGGTCAGACCTCAGTTCACTCTTATCTTTATTCACTTATTCACTTATTTCTTATTCACTTATCTCTTATTCACTTGTCTGATTCTCAGCAAGCCTTAAGTAAGCCAGACAATTTTGGTTATGAATTACTAGGAGTTTGGACACTAAGTATTTTTATAATGTTCAATATAGCAGAAATAAAAGGTCTGCTTACCTTGTTTTTGTGTGCACACAGCTTTTGTCCAAACTCCGTTCACCCAGACCACGGCCGATTTCCTCCCCCCCGTTCCAGTTTGGCCTGGAGCGGATCCTGTTCGTGACGCCAATTGAAGGATATAAAAAAAACAACAGCAGCAATAGAATAATATTAAACACAAAGTGAACCGTCTTCCTTCATTAAATAGGTTCTTTTAGATGTTAAGGAGGAATTGACTTAACCAGGCTGGCGGAGAATGAAGACAACCGGACACCTGCAGCAGATGGGGGAATCAGTGAACTTTTATTGAGACAGAGACAACCTCTCAAAACAGCTCACATCCAAAGATTCCTGATTTTTGCTGTGAGGATGGGTATATATTCTCTAAAACTTACAGGAGGGGGTTGTGAGGAAAAGTGCTGCATTAGCAGAAAAACAACTCCATAAAAGGAAAGCGGCCTTGGGTGTTCTAGTCTCCTCGCCTGCAGATATCTTTTCGCCTGCAGGATGAGGCGATCGCTTCTTATCGCTCTTCAAGGCCAAAGTCGTGAGCACACATCTTTATTACACAGTTTGCACAGTAACTTTAAAGCTGAACAATATTTAAAGCTGAATAATGTTTAAAGCTGAACAATGTTTAAAGCTGAATAATGTTTAAAGCTGAACAATGTTTAAAGCTGAATAATGTTTGATCAGATTATATTTTCTTCAATTCCAAAACACATGCAAACTCCAAAACACATGCAAACTCCAAAACACTTGCAAACTCCAAAACACGTACAAACTACAAAACACTTGCAAAATCCAAAACACTTGCAAACTAAAAAAACACATGCAAACTCCAAAACACGTACAAACTCCAAAACACTTGCAAAATCCAAAACACTTGCAAACTCCAAAACACATGCAAATTCCAAAACACAATGGAAGTGCTCCAGGACGCTAGGGGCAGTGTTGAGCTTTTGTTACCTAGTAACTACACAAGCCAGGAAGTACCAATGACCGGATTTGGGGTTTGCAGCCTTAAAGGCTGCATTTTAAGGCCGATTACGTCACAGCGACAAGAGAAGGCTGCTCTACATGCGGCCCTCAAATGCGTCCTTAATTTCCCTGAATTTTAAGGATGGGTCGGTGTAGCCTTCATGGCCCAACATATCCCAGACTTCATAGTGCGGTGGTGGTGTGGATAATTTTGCCGAAAAAAAACGGTGGAAGCGGAGCGGAGGAAGAGTAAACTTTCAGAAGTAAGTACTGAATATTATGTCACTTATTTATGCGCAAATATTTTTTTAATGAAGAACATTAAACCATTATTGTTGGCCACATGTCGGGAAAGTTATGTGACATTAGCGATGTCTGTACTTTCAGAATTAACTTGGTTTTAAAGCCTTTACTTTAAAAAATATATATATAGTCGACCTTAATCTTACAGAGATTGTGATGATTTTGTGGATAATTAAAGTCAGTCATATATCCACAAACACAACAAGCTGAAAGTCAGTGATGCTGCTCAGTTTGCAGTCCTGAATATCACGGCACAAGCAGGATCCACTGCACTGTTAATGTTAGCTCTGCTATATTGCTGCCTCTGTTCGGTGGTGTCGAGCCAAACGGACTTTAACGTGTGTTTGAACGAGCTGACGGTTCACTCGTTAAGCTGAAAGAAAGATGCTTTAATCGCAGGAGTCACACAGGTGTTCACTGTACCATCTGGGAACTCCTCTTGTTTCATAATAACACAAACACTAAATCCTCCTTCTTTTGTGCTGTTTTGTAGCAGTGTATACACCTGAGACTTTAACCTGTCTGTCTGTCCTGCACTCTCTCTCTGTTTCTTTCTCTCTGATTGTGTAATAAAAATATGAACATGTGTTTATAAGTCACACTTGTGTTTGAATCCTGCAGTTTATCACACATTTGATTTCCATGTGTGACAACTGCAAGTGTCCAGAGTGAGGACAGACTGAGGGACACACTGCTGCACATCATCTGTGAGGCTTTGCACCCCTGATGATCCACCAGGACAAACTCAACAGTGTGTGAGGAAGAGGAGGAGGAAGAGCCAGCAGCAGCTGACAGATGGAGAGAATAGACAGACTGTTCCCTGTTTGTGAAGGACTGCTAGAAAAGTTTAAAATAACTAATTGTCTGTCCTGAATCAGTCTTATTAGGTAATGTTCAAATCATTTTATCATTCCAGTGTTTTCAGTGTGGGAGAAAGTACTCAAGGGCCTTCAAGTTACACACTATGAAAGGCAGCAACAAGTGTAATATTCAGGAACCTAAAGTATGTATCAGCAGCAGAATGGACCTAAAAATAAATGTTTGTTCCAGTTCTATGAAGCTTTGAGTATTTTGGATTAGTAGCACTGCTGTGTTTGTTGCATCATATTGCTGTAATTGTTTATATGCTTTATATATTCTGAGGTAAGTTGATCTATAGTGTTACATCATATTCTATAAGGATGTTACTGTATGTGTTTGTATACTTTGTGCCCAGTTTGACCCATTTAGCAGAAGCCAGCCTGTTTAAGGCTCTGATATCTATTCTGTATGACTTAAAGCAGTTATGACATGGTCTGATTTTCTCACCCAATAAAGGAATATTTCATATATCAGTCTACTCTTCATTTTATCAGAAACAGTTATCACAGCTTGTACATTTTCTTTTTATAAATATATGTAAGCAATGAGCCAAATTTAGTAATGCCAACATACTGAAGGAACAACATTTGTCTCATATATATGATACACCTATATATGCACTGTCAAAGATACTTGTCTTTGAGTGAAGATTTAAGGTGGTAAGACATATAAATAACTGCAACTTGAATCTGTACTGAAGCTCAGTATTTGACACAGAGTTCATTTTCACTGCTGTAATAGCTAATAATGATTAATATAATAACTATAATATTGGCCATATTATATTTACATTACCAAAGTGATATGACTTTAGTCTCATGAACAACATCAGCTAATTCTTATTTACTAATTAATCTTGAAATAACTGTTCAGTACAGAAATGAAGCCCAAAAATCACTGTCCCGTGGTCTCAGCCTCAGATACTTATCAAATCACACAAAGCTCTTGTAGAAACAAACAAACAAATGAACAAAATATGTTCTCCCTCATTTCTGTCAAACCAAGTTGTATGACACGTTTCCAGCGGTTAGTATCATGGTTGCTAGGCAACCTGGGAAGCGCGACGGAGACTAGACCGTCCCATACAGACAAACTTGCCGTTTATTTTGCAAATCGAGCTCAACACTGCCCCTAGCGTCCTGGAGCACTTCCGTTGTGTTTTGGAATTTGCATGTGTTTTTGAGTTTGTACGTGTTTTGGAGTTTGCACGTGTTTTGGAGTTTGCACGTGTTTTGGACTTTGCATGTGCTTTTTAGTTTGCAAGTGTTTTGGATTTTGCAAGTGTTTTTTAGTTTGCAAGTGTTTTGGAGTTTGCATGTGTTTTGGAGTTTGCAAGTGTTTTGGAGTTTGCAAGTGTTTTGGAGTTTGTACGTGCTTTGTCTCTAGGGGCCACCGTAATATACAACATATTTCTTTCTATTTTCTATGAAGAGGACTAAATGTTGAACTGTAAGTCAAAGCAACATGTGAGATGATGTAACAAATGGTTTTGATCACACACTGTGATCAAAAGAAAATGGGTAAAATATAAATAAAATAAAGCTATGTATTATTAAGTTTCTCATACATGGGCATGTTCTTATGAACCTTTAAAGCACTTTATACAGAGCTGCTATATTTAGGTCATTCCTGAAAGTCCATCACTTGCATCGCAATGCTGTCTGGATCTCTCTCACTGTGTGACCTTTCTGGTTGAATTTAATTTCTTGGAGATATGATGAAATCATAGGGCATCCAATCAGGAGAGCAGGACAGGTTGAAAGTGAAAAAGGTCTTGGTACAGACTCCTGCTTTTTCATCTCTCTGAGGTCTAAGTAGTCAGCTGTTATCAGTTGTCAGTTAAAAACATAAACCATGTTGCAAAAGGCAAAACTGCAGTGCTTTTTGCTTTATATTTTCCACCATTCTACCACCCGTTTTGATCACTTCCCGGTATCTGTGTGCCCACACAGTGACAGTGGTATGCAGCACAGTTCAGGTGGTTTCCACCTAATGTTGTCCATCTTCAAGGCTTCTTGTTGCCATCCACCATGTTTAAGTTTGTTTATCTGTAATTGAATCTGCTTTTTTTCATAACAATAGGACAATCAGTGCACAATTCCTACAGTGATGTACCAGTGTTTTGCTATGATTGTGGGCACAGAGTTTTAAGGTGCAGTTTGCAAGTGGACAGTCAGTACTGATTGTGCTGAAACTGTTACACTGTTACCTTTCATGGTAAAAATGTGACTTTTTGTTTTAAAGAAATAAAGAACTGCTGAATAAAGAAATGAACCACTGAACTGCCCTTTATAGTAAAACAGTTCACTCTGAGTGGCTACACCTTTAAGTATGCATTTATGTAAGTTTTAATACAATTCCTCTGATGACTGGGAATTGCAGTTACTGGCATTTTAGCACTGGCTTCACTTTCAGCCCCTGAGGTTGCTGCTTGGTGCTGACCTCTTCTTAGATTTTTTTTCCTCATGTTAGACCCACACCAAAGGAGAACGTTTGGGATCCTCCCACAAAAGATCCCAGTCTTAACCCTTCACCTTCTCAAATCACAAGGGCTGAAAATGCGTAACAGAGGAAAGGTCAGAAGACTTTAGTCCTGGTGGAAGAAATCAGGGGAATGTAAGGTTACTGGAGCAGGTTATTAGACCAGAACTTCTTCTACTGTTAATCCACAACCTCTTTGTCTGCCAGAGATTTTTCATGAAGATGTTTACACTCAGAAAAAGATCAAGACTGAAATTTAAATACAGTAAAATGCTAGGAAGACATTTTAAACATTCTAATTTGAATGAGTCTTTAGGGTTGTATTGTCAGCTTGAATGCACAGCTTGAATTCAGTGCTGACTGAATACAGTTTTGCTAAATGGATTTGCATTACTGTAGCATTTCAAATGGCATTACTTAATTTTTTGATCACACAACCAAAGCTGCCTTTTAAAATAATTTCTCAGGGTTTCCATTTTTTCCCCACGTACAAATTTTCCTTGGTTGTGTGCCGTCACTGTTTCTGTTAAAGCAGCTTCATATGATTTTGTTCTAAAAGCGTTACACAAATAAATCAACACGATTCTGATCTCGAAACAAGACTGTTTTTCATGTCCTGTCCCCATGTGATTTAGCTGACATATCCCACTTTGAAAATCACAGGGAAGCGCAAAAAAAAAATGCTCATATTACAGTCACATGGAATAGAGAGAAGGTGCCTCATTGGCACAAAGCAATTACAAAACTCATGCATACACCAGCACACACACACACACGCACACGCACGCACACACACACACACACAAATACTGACAATGCCATAGTCCACAGGCAGCCAAAGAGAGACAAATTACCTCCCTGTCAGATAAAATCAAACTTGACATCATTTAATTAATTTCAGTGCATATTAGCATTTCTTATTGTGGTATTTTTCCCCTTTTTTCTTGCTTTGTCTCTCTGTCCTCCTCCCAGACTTGTCCTGAGGAAAACATCAGTTTGAAAAATGATAAGCCTTCTTTTCCGTCTGTTCTTTTAGGCATTTTTCTTCAATTCTCGTGTCTTTTAATCTGAACATGGCAGTGGCATACCAGGTGTTGCCAAACTAAGGCTGTTTGTATCTAAACAGCCTTGTATCTCCCTTCACAGTATTAGGGAATTTTTTTAAATAAATTAGCATTTTACTATACCCTTGCCTGATCATCACACAGAGACTGACTAAATAAAGAGACCCAAACTAGTTCTGGAAAAGTAGAATATCAAAAACATAAAAATCAAAGACTTAAATTGCTATTTAGAATTTTCAAACAAACCACAAACAGACTTGAAAACAAAGAGGAAAAAAACAGGACAGCAAGACAGTGGTCAGATGTGCACGAAGAGTTACAATTGGGTTCAAGGTTGGGGTGGGGTTAGAGTATCAGGGATGAGCTCTGAGCCCCTTCTTCTTTGAAGTGATGATGGACAGGGTGACATATCTAGCCAGGCCAGCATCTCCATAGACTTTAATGTTTGCAGATGACATGGTGGCTTGCAGTGAGAGTAGAGGTCATGTGGAAGAGAACTTTGAGAAGTGGAGGTATGCTGTGGATAAATAAGAAATCAAAGTCAGTAGCAAGAGAGAAAACGTGTGTGAATGAGAAACAAGCGCATAGAAAGGTCAGCATGCAAGCAGTAGAGATAGTGAAGGTAGATGAGTTTAAGTACCTGAGGTCAACCACTCAATGCAACAGACAGTCCACACAACAGGTGAAGAGGAAAGTGGAAGCACGGTGGACTGGGAGGAGATGCTTGTCAGGGGTGATTTGTGACAGATGGACAGTAGCAAGAGTGAAATGGAAGGTTCACAAGGTTGTAGTGAGACCATGGCACTAACAAAAACATATGACACAGAGTTTTAGAGCTCCGAGAAGATTCATGGATGTAGTGAAGCAGGACATGCAGAGGGTTGGTGTGACAGAAGTGGATGCTATAGTGCAAGAGGGTGGCTGTAGCTCAGGTGGCAGAGCACGTCAGCCACTAATCAGAAGGTTGGTGGTTCGATCCCAGGCTGCCTCCTGGCTGCATGCCAAATATCCTTGGGCAAGATACTAACCCTACTGGTGGTGGTCAGAGGGCCCAGTGGCGCCAGTGTCCGGCAGACTCGCCTCTGTCAGTGCACCCCAGGGCAGCTGTGGCTACAATGTAGCTTGCCATTGCCAGTGTGTGAATGGGTAAAGCGCTTTGGGGTCCTTAGGGACTGAGTAAAGCGCTATACAAATGCAGGCCATTTACCATTTTTACCAAAAGTGTCCAAGTCCAGTCCTCGAGAGCTAATGTCCTGCAGCATTTAGATGCTTTCCTACTCCAGCACAGCTGAATCAAATGGTTAGTTTACCTCTTCAACATGCCATCAAGTTTGGCAAAGGCCTGATAACAAGCCATTTATTTGATTCAGGTGTGTCGGAACGAGAATGCGTCTAAAAGCTGCAGGACGGTAGCTTTCGAGGACTGGAGTTGGACACCCCTGCTATAGAGCTAGGTGAGATAGAGGCAGATGATTTACTGTGGTGATGCTTAAACTGCGAAGCCAAAATTTTTTTTTGCAAAACTCTTCAACCACCTATCAGCAGTAAAGTAGCTCAAAAAAAAGACTAAAACAAGCAACTTACCCAAGTCCAAAATCAACCTATTTGGTTGCCATATAGCCGTTTGCAATGACAGTTTCCCCACAGTGGAATACAGGAGATACATCCATGATGCCAACATGAGACATTTGCCTGTGCCTAACTGTGCAGTGAAAGGTACTACTTTCAAACAAATTGTTATAATTTCCAGAACTGGGCAAACATTGTAATCATACAATATGCACACTTGGTGTATAAATTCTGTTTTTGATTTGAGCTATTACCATGCCCTTAGACTCTAAATGTAATGTTGATATTTATGCTGCCTCATGAGAGCCGCTAAAAACAACCAACCTGTTCTGTCATTTAGACAGCAGAAGTTGTTTTCAGTGAGTGCCGTTTGTCTTTCTTTTTTTAACTGTAAGCATGCAGTTACACCTTATAACTGCAGAAAAAATTTCTTTCACTTTTGTCTTGCATATTCTGCAATTACAATAATGTCATCATGAATCTCTTGTTTAAATATACGCACAGGCATCTTTCTACCTGTATTATAATTTCTATGTATCTCTACTTTCCTCTTACTCTCAGTATTGTTCTCAGCTAATCCCCTCCTGTGCACACGAAGTCACGACCAGACACTCTCCTAGCCACTCAACACCACCCAGGGATGACACTATCTGATATCTCCCTAGCAGATTAAGACCTTAGATTGCAGCACCATAAACAAGTGCCTGATCAAAGCTCTGTGTCACGGATTACCTCCGTCAGAAACAATGTACGGTAAAATTGACACAGGTAAAGCTGCAAAATGTCAAGGAAGCTTGGTGCTTTATTGGTTTTCAGCTCAATTGCAGTATAAAAGTGTAAGAGACATTGTCTGGTATTTCAAAGAAGCATTCAGCACCTGTGATAGAAAAACGTGTGAAGATTTTGAAAAAGCTTAGAGGATGGCGTTATTTGCTGTTACAAGCAAGTTGCCAAATATGGAGCAACTGAGCTTTTCGCTATTCACAATGTCAAAAGGCTGCTGAACTGTCACTCTCTGTGGAACATGTTTTATTGTGCAGACCCTTACCAGTTTCATAAAGTATATGATTGTCAAAGAGTACATACAGTACTTGGGATACTAGACTAGACGATGACTACAGACAATTGTAGATTTCATTTTATTTTTTACTTCCTGAATCCTGAAATCATACAAAACAGCAAAACAAAATACAGATATAACACACTCTTATACATTTTCCATAAAGTCCCTTGTGGTCTCTCAAGGACTAGTAAACAATTTGCTATATATCTAATCTACACAGATTTAAAAAAAAAAAAAAAAAAAAAAAAAAAAAAAGACCTTAAACACACACCATAGGGTCTAACATAACTTTCATGCATTATCTGCAACACTGTGGACTTAGTATTATACTAGTGTCAACTTACTAGCTTTTTATACTTGCTTACTTGAAAAATCTAGATATTGTTACATGTTTTGCACACACATACATCGCTTGACCTTTGCTAAGTGTACATAGGGATTGGCCTGTCCTTGTTTACTACTACCAGACATGCTCAATTTAGGGGATACTGCCTTTTGTGATGTAACAGAAAAACAACTTCTCTTACAGTATAATGTGTTATGACAGACTGGAGCACAGTATATTGTAAAAAAAATGGTAGACTTTAAAACCTGAAGATTGTAATGAAATAAACTAATAGAAATAAACTAATAAAATAGAGCAATGCAGCAAATCTTCAAAAAACAAAAAACAAAAAACAGATTATCAATAATGCCTGCAGTGTTAATTTGGATTAATCTTAGTTGCTGTCACTTTCATCATCCCAGTTCAGTTTGCATGTCTGGATACTAGCAAAACATTACACCCCTCTTTGGAGATGTTTAAAAATCAGACCAAGAAATTACAGGTAGCCTTACATTCTTTGAAGTTTATACATTAAAAAAAAACCAACAACAGTCGAAGTTAAAAATGCTCAGCTTCCACCTTCTTAAATATTCTGTTGTAGGGAAATTATCAGGAGAGAGTTACCCTTCCCCCATCAAATTAAAAGTAGCCAGTAAAGTAAAGAAACTATGAGTTACCTTCAATTTTTTTCTCTCTTTGCAAGAGGGGTGTTTCTGGAACTAATTGATGAATAGCTGCCATAACAGGGAGCTGCGTCCTTCAATTGAACTTTAATTCCTATGTGCATCAATCATTTTCCCCCTTTTTATAACATAATGGATACTCACAGCTCTTATTATGGTGCATTTTGTCCTTGTGATGTGACTGTGGTTTTGTACACATGGCTGTGCCTGTTAGTGTGTGTGAGAGAGAGCGAGAGAAGAGGTGTTTTTCAGTGGAAATAGTAAACTAAGCAGGGAAATCTTTTAAATCATGAAAGCAAGTCTGTCTGTCTCTCCCCCCCCTCCCTCTGTGGCCCAACACCCTAACATTGATATTTTTTTTGTCCTTCAAACAGACAACCTAAAACAATGTGAAAGATTCTGAAAAAGGGTTGCTCATTGAAGTCCATGCTTCAACGGATGTCTCCCAATTACACTTAAATCGTTATTATATAGTAATAAAATAATCAGGTTACCACTCCCAATTCAAATGCTTTATCCTAGCTCCAGTGGGCTCTGGCTGCCATTCATCTGTAGGGAATACAGACTGTCAGTCTGCTGTTGACCTCAGTTGTTGTCCACGTCCGTTTACTGTGGAGGCTGTGAAGCACTGGGAAAGGAGGCTGATGTGAGTCTGTGAGTCAGTGAAGCTCACACCAGTAACAGCGATACCGAGCTGACATGCTGAACCTTTTTGTCAATAAGCGTTGTTGTTTTTGCTGTTAGCCTCTGTTAACTTTTGTTAGTGAAACTTTCTTTAAAGTGGATCTAACATTATTAGAATGTTTCGTTCTCCCAAGTTTTGATACATATTTAATGCTTTTAGTTTGAACCTATTAAAATTACAATTTTGCAAAGTTTGGTCTAAAAAGGTTTTAAACTGGCAGTTGCATCAAATGACAGTGGAAGCATCAATGCTAGAATTTACCAAAAATCAGCGGTATGGGTATAAAGCCTTATTTCTAACTGAAACGGTAAAAATCATTTTAATTTAAAATGTTTATTTAAATTCATTAAAGCTAATAATACTATCAGATAGACTGTACTTTGGGCTTGTTAGGAGACCTTTTTGTTGTCTCCCCCCCCCATTGACCAAATTTGTTACATTTGTGAAATAATGAGTAAGATAACAATGCACCTGGTTTGTGATGGGTAAAATATTGGACGGCTTCTTAGTCACCCTGACGACATCTGTCCGCCTGTCTCCTGATACCCATCTGGTATCTGATTGCTATGTCTTCCAACCTTCTGGCCATCTTCTATCATGCCTGGAAGTCCTGTATCCAGCTATTCCACTTCAGAGGTCCCACCTGTGCAGTTAGCTGCCTGCCCGATCCCCAGAGGGCTTCTGATTTCATTACTAGTCTCTTGCCTGGCCACTGGAAACCGCTACACCAATGGTAAGACATGCCCACTGTCTTGAAACCACCCTGCTCCCTGTCTTGCCAATTTGATTTTCCATCAGATACGAGTAACCTGTCTGATGGAAAGTACTGTCTGACCGTCTAATCCTTGTTTTCACTGACCTGGCATACTTTGCTCATCAACTTTAAAGGCTATATATCATCACCCTTTTACACTTCACATCCAAGATCTTCTACCACATTATTTTGCTCTATTCATTCAAACGTATTTGCACATAGATGTGGAAATTATGTATTTAGCCCACACTTACAAGGCATATTTATTTTTCTGCTTGGGGCTTTTTCTGTTCTGTTTGTGTAGTAACTATTCTTTTATTGGTAATATACAGGCAGCATTATACTACAATTGTCTTGTATCCTTCTGTCCTTCTCTTTTAACTTAATGAATAGGATTTCATCCATAATGGATACATCCATTTTTTTTTTTTTAGGTATGTAGGCCTGACCTGTAATTTCTCAAGTTGGGTTTACCAGTATAGTAGGTTTAATAGTGTTATCTCAGTCTTGCATTATAAAGGTTAGGATGAAAGTTGTGGATGATGAACCATTTTCTTATTATGATCTAACGATGCTTTCATTTTTTTTTCAGTAATTGAGATCACATATGTGACAAATTGATTTCATTTCTATGTCTTATGTAAAACCTTCAAATATGAGCAACAAAGCAGCTTCCAAGTGAAACACCTTCCTGTTCCAGTAACATCCTCATCAGTACTGAAACTAAAGAAGGCACATGTTCTTCAAATGAGATCGCATATCACCTAGTTGCTTGCTAATGAGCTACCTAATTTCATTCATTATTGTGCAATATAAGGATGTGACTAATGAGAGTGACCCTTTGCTGAATACAAAACCTTCATCTTATAGTAGTTGTGGGGCATAACCAGATGAGATATCTCTCTGTTCTTAACACACAAAATCTTTTTAGATCTTTGTTGTATTCACTGAGTAATTAAGATTCATATACTTTTTAAATAATAGGTGCACTCAAAGTGATTGTCATTCTTCTTTAGATTTGGAGTGGCAAACAGCATAACACAGATTTTATCAAAGCAGTAAACTGAGAAGAAATACTGAATACACACTGTAAAAAAGTGTATGATAAGTTAAAGACAAACAAAAGTATAATATAACCCATTAAGTCATATACAAACACAAGAGGCAGACCCTGCTCTACCCTGAATTACTGTATAACAGTCAGTCAGTTTATGTCAGACAATGCATGAGCATTATGAGTAGACCCATATCAAACACAGGCTGAGTAGCCTAGAGGACAAGTTAGTCTGACCAGAGATATAGTGACACAGGGGAAAATGGAGAAAAAAAATCAAACCCAAACTGTTCTCTGTTTTTAACAGAAAAAAAACAAATGAAAAAATGAGCTAAAGAGTAGAAAATAAAGAGCAACAGTGAAAGTTGCTTTGGTCAAAAGTGTGCTGGAAAAGTCCAGAGAAAATGTGTATTTCTGAATGCCTAAATAGATCAGACTTGATAAAAATATGTGTAATATGATTGGAGTTGATCGTCATTTAACTGTGTCTCAGTTTGCCAATATGGCAAGGAATAAGTTCCAGTCACGAAAAAGGTGGTACTGCTTCAAATTATGATTGTCCATAGAAAGACCCCAGGAAAATGCCTCAGTTATCCCCCTTTTCCCCCATTTTTCTCTCTCTAAGACCAAATATAGAAAGGAAGCCCTTTCATTATTGAAAGGCACTTTCTTTTTAGCCTGTTGAGGCTGTTGAAGATGGAGAACACATTCATCCACAGCCTCATATGCCCTTTTACATCTCCCTAGTCTATCTCTCTCTGCAAGCACAGAGGCCTGCAAAAAGTCCATTAAGGCCTATCTTAATGAAGAGAGACGGGACACAAAGGCACCTCAGAGAGGTGAGTGGTGATCAGAAAGGTTGATGAGGAGTCCAGCTCGTCTAGTCATTCACCGTGGACGAGACAAGGCTTTGGGCTTCAGTGTGTGCCGATACAGCAGCACGGGGTGATGAATGGAAAGGCTGTACTGCTGGAACCATCAACTAACCAATCTCTCATCACCAAAGCTCCCACCGGTGTTTTGTTAATATACTCCCCCATCTCTTCCCATGGCTCTGTCAAAGGTGTCTCTCCATGCCACAATGGCTTTCACTCGCTCTCGTAGAGAGATGAAGCTTCTTGAAGCCAGAAATGATGAGTAATTGTATCATTCTACTGAGCTCCACTGAAAGAAATGTTTCCAAGCCTGACACCAAGCCTATTGGTTAGATAAAAAGGTTTGTACTCCAACATGTTTTTGGTTTATTCATATATGCACTTTATATATGTATGTACTTGTGAGGTGAATTTGGATATAAAACATATGCAAACAATTTTACAGAATCTGTAAGTTTGTCTATTTTTAACTTTTTATGATTACAATCCACATTCACTACAGTGCAAATCTGAGGTCCAGACATTTGAATGTGGCTGCAAAAAAACTGTTAAATTGATTAATTCAATATAGAGTGATGGCTTGAAATTTGGCACCTTTAAGTTTCCTTATTTTTTCCAGCACTTTTTATGCTTTGAGCATTGAGATCATTGAGTATATCATAGTTTCAGCAGCAACACTCTACAAATTTAATGTTTATAACATATAGTAATGGAAACATTGTTACATTTTATTTTTAATATCGTTATTTTTAACACTCATTAAATGTTGAATTTGACAGTGTGTTTACTCATAGATTTAAACCACGATAATGTCGAGTGAATACTTATGCATGCATACAACATGGACACAAGTGTGGTTTGCAAGTTTAACTTGGATCTTTGGTGATGTTGTTTGCAACAGGGCAAGTCTTGATAGTCACAAGATCAGAAAAATAGAGGTTTTCCAACTAGTCGTCATAAACATGTGACGCTCAGCAAATGTCATAAAATCAGTACTGATGAGAATATTATTTTGAGACGTGGCAAAACATCATGGATCAAGAAACCTCTAAAATCTGTGTTTTCACGGAGGATAAATGCCAAAAGAAAAGCTACTCTTGAAATTAACCATGGCTAAAAGGTATGCGATTGAACTGGTGGTTAAATTAAACGCCTTGTAGCCAGAGCCAATTTGCAACAAGCAGCAAACAAACAGTGAGCATATGCTGACTTCACAGCAACTATTTGAGCACATCTCAGAAATTACTCAGTTCTCCATTTCAGCCACTGGTGTTGATGCCAAGAGTGCAAGGTTGAAGGAACCTTTTGAATAAAGAAAGATATTTCAAGAAAACCTGCAGCCATCGCACTTTGTTCCAGTCACTCAGACTAAGCAGAAAACCTGCAGGTTGCTTGGAAAAGAAAGTACAACCATCGTCCAGAAGGTCAGTAGCACTGCAACAACACCAGCAGTGGTACAAGTTAATACTAGCATAGATGTGGATGCTGTGTACAAAAATGCATGGTACCTTGGAATAGTTACAAATGCTGCAAATTAAGACATCTATCTAGATTTCATGAAATCAAAAGGTCGTGCAAAACAATTTTCCTGGCACTACAGAAAAGGCTGGTGTTAAACACTAACTTACAAATAAGTAGAACAAAAACAAAACAGAAGAAAAAGAGCATTTTGGCTCACGATTGTAACACTTGGAGCTGGTTTATAATTTACTTTGTTGCAGTATTTTCTGAGCCAAGATCAGATCAGGGGCGATTCTAGGATCAGCGCTTTGGGGGTGCTGAGCACCCAGAGAGCTGCCCATGCAGGCAAGGTAAACTTTACTCGTCACAATGAGACTTCTTCCCTGTCTCTGTCAGTCCCTACATCCTTAAATGTCTCCGGTTGTCCCGAGTTCCCTCTGACTGTCTCCTTGGTGCATTTAAAACCCTGTTCCTCCCTGTCCTCATCGTCTGTTGTCTTCAACAGTCTCCGTTATCAGTCATCATAGTTTCACCCTCTCTGTGCAAATCTGCAAATTTCCTTATTAAATCATAAGATTCTTAAATTCATCAAGTCTCTCTGTGCCTGGGTCCTCGTCACAAAACATGACGTCACTGTTTTGTACATTCTAACACAATTTAATCCCCACATTTGTGAAAGAAAAGCAAAACACTGAAAAGTCTGTAACAAAACCATCAAATCTGATAAAGGTTATTTAAATGCTGCAAAAGAAGAATGGATTGGAATTTAAAAATATATATATACATATCCTAACCTTAATTACTGCGGGAGAATAATGAATGATGCTCATAGTGAGTAAAAAGTAAACTGAGTGCATTTTTTGGACAGAGATTCCCTTTTAAAGTGTATGTATAATATAATACAGATAAATAAAAATACACTCCAAAAATAGAAGAGTCCTTGAAATTTTTTCTTTTCTTTTAACCTATGTCGCCTCACCTTGAGGTTGGTAAATCTGTCCATCACATTTTGGTGGTCAAGTCTCTCAAGCATCTCTTTCTCAACTGACATCACAGCCAGGTGCTGGAGTCTGCTTTGACCCATGGTCCTTCTCAGCCAGGTATGGAGCTGACTCAAGACACTAAAAGACCTCTCACCGCTACAGCTGCTAACTGGGTTTGTTAGGACAACCCGAATAACAGTTTTCAGTGTGGGGAAGATCTGATTATCCAGAGGATTGTACAATGTTAACATATCTGGAATGGCACCAGCCTCACTCTTGAGCTTCAAAAGGTTTTTGGCAACTGTGACTTCCTCTGACTGAATTTCAATATGGTAATGCAGTGCCAGGGCTGACAACCTAGTTTGTTTTGCAGATTCTGTATAGCAGCTTTAATATAGGGAGAACACAACTTCCAGATTGTATGAGTAAAATTAGGTGTTGTTTTTTCTCTTTGTCAGTTTAACAGTTTCTGTTTTGCCTGTTAGTACTCCCTGTCTGTTTTCTTACCTGGTTCTTCCTGACCTTGTACTTTCTCCTCATGTTCTCCTCTTTCCTCTCTCCCTCTTTGGACTGACAATCATACACAAATAGATTGTATTCAATTAGATTAAAAAAAAATACTATTAAGATCACTAATTAAAAAAAGTCCTCTCTTAGCGTACTTTCAACCAAAAGGCAAATAACCAAACCACATGTACATCTAATAGAGGATATAAATATTGAAACACTGATCCAACATTATCCTTTATTGATGGATCATTTGATCTTACACTGAATGTGTTTGAAAAAAAAACCTTCCTGTCTCTCTGTACACACACACACACACACACACACACACACACACACACACACACACACACACACACACACACACACACACACACACACACCAGGAGTTATAAGGTTAATGGGCATCCAGCCAGTTAGCTAGTTAGTACCTTGGGTTCAATATCGGCACATACACATAGGACAAAATAACCATTTCAAACAGGGAGGGCTTATCTATACTTTTGTTGTTAAAATGTTCCGAATCAATTACGTACTGTATGCTTTTTATATTTTTAGCAGTGTGTCCCACAAACAGCAAATATTGTCAAAAAAAGTAAGAAATCTTTGGGGGCGCTTTGATTTGAAGCACCCCCAAAAATGGGCTAAAATCGCCCCTGGTTCAGATGAGTCTGGTGAGCTGCTATCTGACTCTGCTTCTTCATCTGCATGCCTCTTTGCAACCACCAAAGATGCTGCTTTTTAAGCTGTATCTGACTTAATCAGTGTCATCACTGTTGTCATTGATGCCTACTTTGCCCTCTACCTTTGCTGCTGTTCTTCTCGCCTCAGGCTTTCCATGTGAAGGGCAGAAAGGTCCCAGCAAAGATCCATACTAGCAAATATTATTCCATCCACAGTAATTTATAATTTACTCAGAATAAAGTGGCCCTGACTGAACTGAAATTACATTTTTCATCTAGTGGCTTTCCAAAAGATTGCTGTTTGTGGGAAGTAGATCAAAAATTCCTTCACATAGCATATTCAGCATTTGGAGAGCAAATCCTCTATACTTCATTTGGAATTATTATATTTTTATACTTTTTTTGTTAATATTTGCTCATGATGCTCCCCAGTGCATTGTAGGCCATGAATGGCCTTTTGATAAGAAATGTTGACAGATTAGACAACTTGCCCGCTATGGCATCATGGTTAGGAGGAGTATCACCTCCCTCTCATGATGCCTTGCCGGAATTGTAAGCCTTATTCAGAGAAAAGAGAAGTTATTTAGTGGCGGGGGATGTTCCCATTAGTGTGATGAATAGCCTAATTACTGGAAGTAAACAGTCCCTTGGAGATAAAAGACGAACTGGGGCCTACAAGGAGGGATGAGTCGCTGTATTGCAGGCTCCATCCAGCCTGGATTAGGACAGGGTGCACTGCTTGATTCTTCTGTCTGTGTTTTGGTGTCCTTTGCAAGCACATTTTTCTTGATGTTTTTTCTGGCAATCACTGCGTTGTTTTAGGAGGCCCAAATCCTTTGTTTAACATTTTCTCACATATTTGAACTTAGTAGGCCTCTTGTCTAGAGTTTACAACCTTTGCTTACATGGTTCGTCCCCAGTTTCTCCCACCATAGAGGCATTTTCACAAAAGAGATTTGAAAAACTCAAAGTTGTAATATGTTGTAATATGAATCTTATCTGTTTGTATTTCTTTTTAAATTCAAAACTTGGTTTATTTTAAATGCAATGTGAAATTAATTTGGAAATAGGCGATAGGAACCAGCGGACAAGAAAAGACATCATCCCTCGAATATCTTGATGCATGCTCAATATCCAGGTAAGGAAATCCCCAAAAATTTATTCTGTTCATCTGGGCATCCCTTGAATACTTAATTACTTTAAAATAGCTTGAATGCTTTGGTTAAATTCTTACCTATAATCTAAACAACATTATATCAGTAGCCCTAACTGAACACAGCGTTTTTTTTAAAAGAATCTTTTAAATTAACTCTGATTTTTCATTGTTTTCCACTGTGGTTTTGCTTGTGGATATATGCAACCCAACTGGGCCCAACTAAACTGAAGGTGACTTTTAATGACTTCCAATAATGTCTAGTACTTCATCATTTTGTTGGAGACTGTTTGCATTAAGCATTATTATACCGTGACTGTATTTCACACTTCCAACAGTCTTAAACTGTTTGAGTATAAAGGGTGTTGCATGTTGTGCATAATGTGCAGCTGCTTGTGGCAAATTCATAGTTTCTAATATTGGGCTGTAAAAGTAACACCGTTGACTAGACTTGATGGTTCAGAAAACAAGATCTTTGTTGTGCATGCAAGAGATGCAACTGTTGGCTTCATCTTCAGCAACGCTAATGAATGAATAATCCTAAGGTATTCCTTTGAGCTTCAAAAATTCATGCTTATGTGGTTCAGGGTCTGCATGCAATCACATAATGAAAGCAAGGCACAAATCAATAGCTCTGATATCTAAATTGGCCATTGAGTAAAAAAAAGGATGGATATGATTCAACAAAAGTATAATTTATTTTAACCCAATACAAATTAGAATTTTATCCAATAAACTAGCCCAGTGTGACTGAGTTCATACATTGATCATAAAATAGCCTGTGCACCGGCCATCACATAAACCATCATTAACTCAGTCAATGTCCCTTGTACACGACTGCCTTCTTGTCTCTTGTCCACACTGAGCTAATCAGCAGTTTTTATGATCGATTACACAGTTATTCAGGGGAAGCCACTGGGCCTTTGGGGACCGGCACAGACACACACACACACACACACACACACACACACACACACCAACGCCTATGCTGCAGAACATGTTTAAAATCCTCCTTTAACCTTGATCATGAACGATGAAGAACATGACACCTAATAAGTGTTTTTCATTGTTCACTGTCCCTGTAAATACATAAATCACTCCCACCTTGTACAGTCAAGGGTACAGTGGACAGTGCAGAACCATGTGCAAATGTGTGTGCGCTGAGGGGAAACAGTCCAGTCCAGCTGGCATCGACACAAATGGAAAAAGAAAACAAAAGGAAAAAAAAATCTATGCGAAATATTTTTTAAAAATGTAATTACTTTTATGTTTTTAGCAGACAAAGTGGGACAGAGAAAACATATCTGTAAATATTTGAGCAGATATAAATGCATACGTGTGAATGTGTATGTTAGGATAACATACCCCCTGGTGAGAACAACAGTAAGGTCACAGGTAACAGGAGAGTCAAACCAGGGGGTGGAAGGAGTTAGTCGTTGCCATGGTATGTGGAATGGAAGTACAAGGAGAATGGACACCAGCTGCCATGGGAGAGAGTGCCAGGGCATACGGGAAATCAGCATGCGGCATTCTGGGATACTGTTGATGAAGTACAAACACAGTATGGTGGGTAAGACTCAGTATCCCCTCCCCCTCCTACTGTTTCAGCCCAGTTTCCTCACCTTCCCAGTCTCACCCACCTCCTCACAGTATGGACTGTTTTATCCCAGAGGAGGGGCTACATCTTTCTTTGTCTCACTCCATCTTGGTGGGTTTTTCTTATCTTTTTTTCTTTTACTAGAGAGTCATTTTTACTGTAGTTTTTGTTCCTCAAATACATAGTAGGCAGAAATGAACACACCTCTTGGGAATAAAATGATGACAACTGAGTGACTGTGACGAGCAATGAGTCCATTTCTCATTGCACATTCCTTGTGATAGAACTCCCTTTGGGTGGGAAATTAGCTCTATTCAGTGAGACAAAAGTGTTGAGATGTTCCGACGACACAAGCCTGAGGTGACAGTACACATGAGTATAAAACACAATGCTGACACAGACGGCACACACTCCGTTTGCCCTGGCAACATTTGCTTGGCTTCACTTTCCGTTAGTGTTCTCTCATTGTGAAGAGGAGGCTATCCTTCCTTGTTTCTTCCAATGAGGAATCTGTTTATTTCAACAAGCTCACTACACACAAACACACACCTCTTCACTCCAACTCTGAAGTGTGGATCATAGGAGATGAAAAGGCTAAGGCAAGTAAAGCTCTCCTCTTCCCCTCACCGCACATTTGTGGTAGTTATTCATTCATGACAAAACCCATTCATGCTCTGACAGCCTATGTCCTCACTGATGTATGGTGTCGTCTCCTGCCATGATCCCTGCAATGTGCAACTGGGTCCTTGCTGCCTTGCACCCACCCCACCTCCGCATATCACTTTAGCTCAGGCTGGATATGAAGCTGGGTTTCGGGGTTTATTCATATACACGACAGCTTTGATACATGACAGCAAAAATGCGCTGATGGGGGTGAGCGCCAAAAAATCTGTTTAAGATCACACGTCTGAGAGCGATGGCCCCACCATGTGAATATGAAGGAAGGTGGGAAATTAATGCTTTTGCCTGTTCTTCCTCTCTCTCTCTCTCTCTTGCTGTTATTTATTCACATTTCATTCCATGAGCACACAACCCCTGCAGTTTCTGTCAGACCAGGCAAATGCAGAGGGAGGGTGGCTACAGATGAATATGATTGCCCTCTCTGTCTTCCCAGATTCCCATGTAGAAGGAAATCAGAGCTGTTTGTAATGCCGTTTGAGATGGTAAGGGTCAATTTGTAAATCAACCTGTTTTTTGCCCTTAGAATTCATTAGCATATGTAGCAGGGAAACACAAGGTTTGCCTCCAAGGAACAGACTGCTTCCTGTAGTAGCAGCATGCAAAACTCCTGCATTAGCTGTATTAATCAAGCATGCAGCTCCCCAAAGCTTTAAAGACTGTTTTTAATATCCATCAGCTCATTGTTATGTTGTTATGAGCCTCAAATTTACTGTCAAGTTAGTCTCACGGACTAACTGAAAGTAAGCTACCTAGCAACCAAGCCGGCCAGAGGAATCTGTGCAGCATTTAGCAGCTATGAAGCCCTTATAAGCTGGTGGACATGAAAACTGTTAGATCATCACAGGATTGTCTTGATGCATGCTCAATAATCCAGGTAAGTAAATCCCAAAAGTTGATTCTGTTCATCTGGACGTAGCGTTTTCAATAGTCATAGCCCACTGATCAAAGACCATTAATCAATTGCCATGAGTACCATTCAGAGAGAGTTGGAGAATGGCTGCAATCACAGCATTGTAAGATGGTGAAAGATGTACCCTTAGGTCCCCTCCTTGATTCAGAGATGTTCTTTCCCTTTTCACGTAAATGGCCTCCTTGACTCCCCGCTCAAACCAGCGTTCCTCTGTCCAGAATGTGTACATCCTCATCACTGGACTACAAAGTCCTGGTCTGATGAGTTAGCTCTTCTGTGTTGTGCCATCTGCTTCGCCAAAAGTTGTTTGGTTTCCCCAATGTATAAATCATGGGAATCCTCCTGGCACTTAACAGCATACACGACATTACTCTGTTTGTGTCGGGGGACCCGATCCTTGCGGTGGAACAGTTTTTGGAGCAGCGTGTTTTGGGGTTTAAAAGCCACAGAGACGCAGTGTTTGGAGAAAAATGTGTGTCAACTGTTCCGATACTCCTGACACATATTGGATCACTAAGCCTAGGCAGCAGTTGCCCCTCTTTCCTGGATCAGCTGAAGCTTTTTTTAGGTGCCTTCCCAGCTTTGAGAAACATCCAGCTGGGATAACCACATTTACTCAGGACCTTCTTGACGTGATGTTCTTCTGCTTCTCTGGCCGCTGTGTCTGTGGGAATGGTTTTTCGCTCTATGTTGTAGCGTCCTGATGACACCCAGTTTGTGCTCCAGTGGATGATGAGAGTCAAACCTTCACTCATCATCCACTGGAGCACAAACTGAGTGTCATCAGGAAAAGGAAACTGACCTCACGGTTTCAGTTATTGTGCAAATGTACTGTTTGTAAGTTTGGGGAAACCTGCAGTCAGCTGAGACGGAAGAAGTCACTTGGATGAGTGACGAAACGTGTCTCCCACTGAAAACGCTACGTCCAGATGAACAGAATCAACTTTTTTTGTCAATCCTTTCACAGGATTGACAGAGGGAAAAAAAATATGCAAATTTGTGTTTTCAAAGTTGATCAGTTTAAACATGAGAGTTTGCATCTACTTTAAAGTGATAATCACAGGATGAGTAATAATAATAATAATAATACATTTTATTTAAATAGCGCCTTTCAAAGCACCCAAGGACACTGTACAACAGATAAAAACTGGAAATATACACAATGGTAAAAATAGAAGATAAAAGTTAAAACATACAGAAATTTAAGAATAGGCAATTTTAAACAGATGAGTTTTGAGGGTGGACTTAAAAAGAGAGAATGAACTAATATTTCTGAGGTCCGGGGGTAGGGAATTCCAAAGTCGAGGGGCAGAGCAGCTAAAGGCCCTCCCTCCCATTGTGATCGGACGAGCAGAGGGAACAGAGAGAGAAAGAGAAGATGAAGATCTGAGGCAGCGGGATGGGAGCTTCATCTGTAATAAGTCAGAGAGGTACGGTGGAGAGAGAGAATGAATAGCCT
The DNA here is from genome assembly GCF_057382185.1 of Mchenga conophoros. NCBI lineage: Eukaryota > Metazoa > Chordata > Actinopteri > Cichliformes > Cichlidae > Mchenga > Mchenga conophoros. The sequence continues at coordinate 27,057,297 of NC_140541.1, forward strand.
TGAATGTATACAGAATTATTTTAAAATGGATGTGAAATTTGACCGGGAGCCAGTGAAGTTGCTTCAGGATTGGGGAGATGTGGTGGGTAGAAGAAGTCCTAGTAATAATACGGGCAGCAGAGTTCTGGACACGTTGGAGCTTGTTGATAGATTTTTGTGTGAGGCCAAATAATAATGAGTTGCAGTAGTCAATTCTAGAGATAACAAGATTATGGATGAGAATGGCAGTGGCGTGAGGTGTGAGGAAGGGGCGGAGGCGATTAATGTTACGGAGTTGGAAATATGCTGCACGTGTAATATTATTGATATGTGAGTTAAAGGATAATGTGCTATCGAGAATGACACCCAAGCTTTTTACAGAGGGAGAGATAGGGACCAGCGAGTTATTGATGGTGAGAGAGAAATTGTTAATTCTGGATAGCAGTCGTTTAGTGCCAACCAGAAGAAGTTCCGATTTATTGCTGTTGAGTTTAAGAAAGTTGGAGGAGAACCAAGAATTAAGTTCAGCTAGACAGAGGATGAGTGAGGGTGGAGGAAGAGTAGAGTCAGGTTTGGTAGAGAGATAGAGCTGGGTGTCATCGGCGTAGCAGTGGAACTGAATATTATATTTACGAAAAATATGTCCGAGTGGAAGAAGGTAGATGATGAAAAGAAGGGGCCCGAGGACAGATCCCTGGGGCACCCCAGTGGATAAAGGAGAAAGCTGAGAAGTGAAGGATTTTAATTGAATGAACTGAGTGCGGTCAGATAGGTATGATTTAAACCAGGCTAGTGGAGTGTGAGAGAGACCAATAGAAGCTAATCTGCTAAGGAGAATGGGATGAGAGATGGTGTCAAAAGCTGCACTCAGATCAAGAAGGATAAGGATGGAGAGGAGACCAGAATCAGCTGCTATAAGAAGGTCGTTTGTTATTTTTATAAGAGCAGTTTCAGTGCTATGTAGAGGACGAAAGCCAGACTGGAACTGTTCATAAAGGTTATTATCAGTTAGGTGAAGATGGACTTGTGAAGCAACTATTTTTTCAAGGATTTTTGAGAGAAATGGTAGATTGGAGATAGGACGAAAATTATTAAAGTTGTTGGGATCTAGACCAGTTTTTTTCAGAATTGGGGTAATAGCAGCAACTTTGAAGGAAGCAGGAACAGTTCCAGTGGTGAGTGAAGAGTGAATAATAGCAGATATGAGGGGAAGGAGAGGGAGTAAGCAGGCTTTGACGAGGACAGTGGGGATAGGATCGAGCTGGCAGGTAGAAGGCTTTGATTTATGGATGAGATCAGCAATATCAACTAAGGATGGAAGTTGAAAAACAGAGAGGAAGTGAGAAGGGGGAGAAGTTAGGACAGAGAAGCTACATTGAGCATTAGGGTCCAGGTCTAAGTGTATTTTATGAATTTTATCAATAAAGAATAGCATTAGAGCATCACAGAAGTTAGATGAATAGAGATGAGCAGGGAGAGAATCAGGTGGCCTGTTAAAAGAGTTGAATAGTGAGAAAAGGGTCTTGGTAGAGTTCTCACTTGAGTAGACAATAGCAGAGTAATAAGCAGATTTGGTTTGACTAATACATTCCTGGTAAAACAGAACGTGGTTATTAAACATATCCTTATGAATAGTAAGGCCAGTTTTCTTATAGAGACGTTCAAGCTGTCAGCCTTTAGCTTTCAGTAGCCGGAGTTCAGGGGTGTACCAGGGTGCAGAGCGAGAAAAAAGTACAGTTCTGGTTTTTTGTGGAGCCAGGGAATTTAAAATACTACTAAGGCTATGATTATAAAAAAGTACCAGGTCCTCTTGAATAGCTAAGTTGTTAGAAGACAAGCAGCTAGAAAAAGCAGAGGAAAGGATATCAAGATTTATATTCTTGATATTCCGGAAAGAGATAATACGGGGATTGTTAATTACAGAGAGGGTCATGTGAACATTAAAGGAGAGAAGTAGATGATCCGAAATTAGCAGTTCGTCAGCTGTACAGATGGAGGGGGTAAGTCCAGAACAGCAGACTAGGTCCAAAGTGTGGCCCTTAATGTGGGTAGGGAAGTTTATGTATTGTTTAAGGCTGAAACTATCAAGGCAGGATAGAAGGTCCTTGGTAAGAGGATGGTCGCAGTTATCCACGTGAACGTTAAAGTCACCCAGCAATATTATATTAGGGGAGACAGTAGCTAGATTGGTCAGCAGATCGGCAAAGTCACTGATAAAAACAGAATTAAATTTTGGGGGGCGGTAGATGACAGCTATTACAGTTGGGGTAGGTCCTGAAAGTTGACAAACAACAGATTCAAAGGAGCTGTACGTAGGGGCGGACAGCGGCGAGACTTTCCAGTTCTCGCGATAGATTATCGCGAGGCCACCACCACGGCCGGACTCGCGAGGTTGGCGGGTGTAAACAAACCCCGGGGGGGTGGAGTCGTTGAGTTGCGAAAAGTCATTGGGCTGTTGCCATGTCTCAGTCAAGCAGAAAAAGTCAAACTTACGGTCTGTTAGGAGATCCTGGATGAGATGTCCTTTGTTCGTAAGCGAACGGATATTAAGCAGGCCGAAGTTGACAGAAATACTGTCGGACTGGATGAGAGTGTTAGCCGACCTAGGCAGACCAGTCAGAACATTGTGGTCAATAGACCTGCAGGGGTTCCGTTGAGAGCGACCAGAGGTGGACCAGAAGGACTGAATTGGTTTGGAATTATCCTGATGGAAATACCGACGGGAGCCTCGATGTACGTACTTTCGACGAGGGAGGAAGGCAATGTCCGTGTGGAAATGAAGAGCAGCCAGCGGCGGAGCAGCTAAAGAGAAGCGGAGCCGGAGGAGCTCATCAGCTGTATATTGATGAAGTCCAGTGCCGAGTCGGTAGATCGATGACATAAGGATCCAGACCCACACTGAGAGTACATAGATCCTGAAAGGCCACATCATGGACAGGAACAGCCGGGTAGGGACACCGGTGGGCCTTAGAAACAGGAGTAGGACAGAAGTCCAGAGTCCAGTAGCGTTAACGTTTAGCGATAGTGGTGAGTGGCGGCCGGTGAGTAGCGGCAGCCAGTCGCGCCAGCGTTCACTCAACCTAGTGTTTTTAAGTGGTATTATAATTGGCCCGGTAGTTGCAAAGATTGGTGTACTGATTCTTTCTATCAGTTTCAGTCTTCCTTGTAAATCTAGCAAACACTATCATGTGAAATGTGAAGTAAAATTGTCAGTAGATATAAATATTAGAATTTCATTTCCTTCAATGGTGCCCCATAACTACAGCATTATGGTGGAGTACTGTAAACACTGCATCAATTATCTAATATCTTATGACAAAAGGAAAACAGGTGTTTTTTGAGAAATTTGTAGTTGTGAAAGTCACAAAAGAAAATAAAGCTATACTTGCTATTAGCATTTTTTTCTGAATGACTGCTGTGTTACTACAATGTAATGTAGTCCAAATGTGTTAACTAAGGATAATATCGGCTTCTAGGTTTATTTGAGCAGTTGCTGATTTAACACTTTGACATAAATCTGACTTAGTGCTGGAAATGTTTCTTTTACTGCTGCCTGGAGCAGAATGTTTGTGGCAATAATATAATCATTTAGAGCCAATTGCCCCCAAAACACTGATGAGAATAAGCAGGTTTAAACTTTTCACTCATTAACTTGTCAATATAAACTAAATGTTTGTCTGGAGTCTGGAGTCAGACTACTTTTTAAGTCCATTTGTGCAAGGTGTAGCATCCCCATGGTATAAGTTTGTGGTTGTGACTTTATCATAAACTGCTGCGTTGGCCAATAAGACCAATAGGTGCCTATATCTACACAAATTCCTCATTATTTGAATTAACGTTAATTTCAGTGGTGACTGACACATAAAATCTGCATTTGCATTTTTTAAAGAGTTTGAGTTTTCTCTACATGGCATCCTTTAATCATTTTCTTCTGTTTCCTCTTTTTCTAAAAACTAAACGAACACAAAACAACACAGATCATTATTTTCTCATTCACTGAGCATGCATACATTTCAAAGTAGCCTGGATCAACCTTAACACTGAGTGAAGTAACATTATTCCTCAGAACAAGTTAGAATACAATGCTAATATACTTATACGTGTAATATATAATTACACAGCCACACAGCTTATCAAACAAACTAGCAACTTAATGTACTCATGTTATACATGCATCACAAATCAAATAAAGTAAATTAGAATATTAGGCAGCATGCAAACTTACAGGAATAAACCCGCTACTGCGCCTATGCGGAGCACTGAAATAGTTAGGTATAACAAAGGCTCCAGTATACCAACTGTGGCCAATAGAGGTCACCATACCACAAAACAAAAGAATATTAATAACGTTCAAGCTACCAACAGGTTTTCCGCTTATAGATAAGTAAACAAACAAGTACGACAATAATAAAAATGACTTATTATTTAAAAACTAGCATAGTGTTTTTGTTCAATTAAACAAGAACAGACAAACAGCAAGTGAAACCAGAAGTAAGCACCAAATGTGGACTTTATCACCTTGTCAAAGAGCAAGCACTACAATTTGGCAGTTCGTGTCCATGAACACAAACTAGAGGATCAAATTTCCTGAGTATTTCATGCACTGCCCTCAAACTGTGCGGCAGCTGCTTTAACACCAACAAAAGGACAATTTTTGTCAGTGAGCAAGAATCAGTGAAACCAATTTTGTGACTATGTCACAAACTGGCAGGAGACTGTATTATCACAGCACTGTCATCACTCATTTGTAACTGTATATTCCTCATGTATTCATGTCAAGGTATTGTTTATGCCGTTTATGGTTAGCATAGATTACTTACGATTGAGGTCACGTGAGCCCATTTTACCTATTTTTTCTAAGACCATCCTGTCGTCATGTGTTAATTATCATTATAGTTTGTAAAACTCACACCCCGTGTAAAGCCATCTTGTGTGTAGAAAAGAAAGTCAGTTGGCAAACAAACAGCATCTGCACGTCAGTCTATTCTAAGCTTTGCGTCTCAGATTGAAAATTGGCTTGTGCCCCACTCTGTTATACTCCCACTGATTCTATCTATTGTGAAGCATCTGTTCTTCTATTGCAATACCCCACTGGTTTGGTTGAAGTGGATTACACATCATTAGTTCTGTATTTTATTGCATTCTCAAACTAACATGTAAAAAGAAAATACAATTCTAGTTTTTAACAAGAAGCAGCCAATAAATTTTGAGAAGAAATCGGGGGGGGGGGGGGAGTATTAACAAGTATTTAAAAACTCCATCAAATATACTGAACCTGAAAAATATCACAGTTTTAGAACTGAATCTTTACGTCAAAATAAATTAAAAGAATCTTTCAAATAAAATAAGCCTACATTGGTGACAGTTTGGTTTTATCAAGATCAAAATCAATTGCCTTGGGGTGTTTAAAAGCAAAAGCGACAAAATATTTCTCAAGTGGAATACAAGAAATTGAAAATACTGATTTATTTTTCGTTGTGTCATTTGTATCATTGTATCCATTACAAACACCATGCAGAAAAGCAATCTCATTTCCTTTGCTAAGTGACATATTTTTCTGCTTTAACACTGAATATAAAAGTCTAGGTTTGCACAACAGTAAAATCTTAAATGAAAACAAGCTTTCTGAAGGACCTGATGGAGAAAAGGACAATCTCAGTTTTCTCACTTTTCCTCCTTCATTCATCCATGGTTAATACCACTCTCAACTGGAGTCGCTTTCAGTCTGGCACTTAACAAAACCACAGTTCTTCATCCATATTAGTGCCAGCAAGGCAATCGCTCACTGAACCCTAACAAAATAGTTTGGCTAAGAGGATTTGGCTAATATCTCATTAGCTTAAAGGCAACAGCTCATTCTGCCCTCGCTTTTATTTGGACAGCACTGCTGTGGATTAACACTCTCTAAATAACAAATGCCACCAAGCCAATTTATCTGGCTTTGTTCAATTTAATTTAATTTCCATTACTCCTCAAAACATCTTCAGACCGGTTTTATTAGGACTGTGAAAACTTGTCAGGTTCAGGATGAGAGTAGAGGTTGACAGCAGTTTGGTTGAACAATCAACATGCAAAGTGGAGGAGACAAGAGTTGCCAACATCCCAGTATCAGTATAGCACCAGCTCCAGGTACAATAATGTGTTACATGCCACGCTGACACAAGCTAGCAATTTCTGTCATACTTATTTGTTAAGCTTTACCAAAGAAGGCTACACCATGCTTGTGTATGTTTCCATAAATCTTCACAATATGACATAACATAAAAGGAGGGGAAATTCTTTCAGCTCCTTTTCAGTAGCTGTAACACTGTATGTGTCAGAGCTGTTTCTACTCATGGACATTATCCTGCTGATTTGTGTGGGGAGTTACTGTCTGCTCTGCTTTGCTCGGCTGATTTTTCAGCTTCTCAGCTCAAGCGGCTGTCTTGTCCTCATTCCCCCATCTTTTCCTATATCTTAGAGTATGATAGGTTTGTGCTAATGAAGCTCCTTTGGAACATATAAGGACACAAACTTGATGTTTTAGACATTTTTTTCATCCACTCTGAGCACAAGCTCACATATTGGAGTGTCTGCATATAAATTCTAAATCTATATTTGTAGTTTCAACAGGACTCTGTGAAGAAAATAAGCAGATCCTTACTGCATCCATAGGAAATGAACTTGAATAATTGATCCTCAGCAAGTGTTACCACCTGTGTAAAAACAGAGCTTTTGGCAGTTTGCTGGTCTGGAGCATTATGGTGTGTGTTCGCAGGAGTGGTGGACGTCCCTAATTTACTAATTCATCCCAGGGTCAGATAATACAATGTCAGAGGCCTCAGTTAACGAGTTAAATGTTAAAGTAGATGACAGTACAATTCGAAAAAGACCAAACTAATATAGCTTGTTTGGAAATGTTGCCACAAACAGGACTTTAATATCACCAACCATTCCCATTTTATTACGGTGTATCCATACAAATGGCCCGCCCTGTACAGTGGAGGACTCAAGTGCAGATAAAACCCAAACGATGATAGCGGTTTTAAAGTCTTTATTTAACTCGAAAGGAAAACTGGGCAGGATTTGTTCACTAGAGTGATGGGGACAGCTGTGGTCTTTAGATAGGTCCACTAGGAGAGAGGAAAGTGGTGCAAGTGTAAGGAAGACTGTCAGAGAAAATGTTCTGACTTACTTGGGAAAGTGGGAGAGGCGGCTGGTGAAAGGCTGGCAGGTTCTAGGGGGGCAGGCAAATAGGCAGGTAGTGAGAGCTGTTGATCCTGGGATGCTTTCTGTGCACGTGGGACTGGATTCATGGATGGAAGGAAGTGGCACAGGTGAATAATCCATCCTTTTCCTCAGAATGCAGTCGCTGGTAACAGGAAGGCAGAAGCGTTAGAAAAAGGGACCAAGAAATTCTCAGAAGAAACATTAGTTCCTTAAATACAGGAAAACAGGTGAGCCACAGGACCTGTAGAGTCATCTTTCCAACAGCCCTTACTATTTACACCTCTAAGAAATATTTCAAATGAATTAGCAAAATAGTAAACTGAGGAAGAAAGATGTTTTTGTATTATAAGAACTGAGAATGGTCCAAATTGTACTGTCAAATCTGATTTTTTTTTCCATGTTCAGTAAAAGTAATGTTACATTTTTTGAGTGATCTGAGTGTTCTGGTGCCCTAGATAACTGCTTACCTTCATCCACTGTGCGCACACACACGTATGCAGGGCTTACTTGTTTATCTCCCAGGAATTTCTCTAATATGTACCTATATGTCACCTTTGAGTTAAGTGTTCAACATGGTTGCCTGTCTGTATCACCGTTTCAGAAAGGCAAAGTGGGCCAGCACTAACATTTCAGAGCATTTCAGCATACAGTACCTACACCCTGAGGGAACGGAGAGCTCACGCCAGCACATTGTCATCTCCCTTAGTCTTTCTCTAGTTTGAGACATTTGCTATGCTGCCACTTCATTCCTCTCGCTGCTTTTTGCCTGACACATCTGTGTTGCTCATTTCTTATACATGCCATCTTCCCCCAGCTTACTGTAGCTCTTTCCAACCAGCTGAGCCAATTAAATTGGTGTTTACCAGCAGCAGAGATTATGTCCCAGTCTGAAGCAGGACCACCAAAAAACACTCCTTCTACATGAATAAAGGATGTATGCGAGATCACACGCACAGCACTCCTGGGACCCCAAAAAAAACCAGGGAGGTTTATGTGGGAGGTGGTATTGTTGAGGTGGTGATGGAAGTGAGTGAATGTTTAGCGAGACAACTTTTATAAGTGCGTTGACTCAGCCTACTGGAGTCATATACCAAAAATAGATAGATGCATCCTTTGTGAAATACAGTTCAAGAGTTCAAACAAAGAAGGAAGCAATGATTTTATCCAAGAAATACCTTTAGTATGATGATTACTAAGTGGAAAGTTACTAGTTAGTTCTTCTGGGAATAAGATAAACGACACTTAGAAAAGCTCATCACTGAATTGGCACCTTATGGTGAACTGGTGATTCCATGAGCTATGTTTTTGAGCATTATGTTGTTCTGCCTCATGGTAACCTCTCAGTTGGCTATGCCTGAAAGTTCGTGTAAGGAGGCATCTATGTTTCATCCCAGTGAAACCACTCCAGCTGGCTCCAGCAGTGTGAAGCAGTAGAATTACTTACTCTGAGTAGAAAATCATTTCAGCCGCCCGTGTTTGCCATCATAGTTGATATGGGGTGCCGTTTGTAAAGTGAAACATGCTGAAATTAACGGCAACATTTTTCCACATTTAGCTCAAAACCTTACAAAAACATGTGTTTTCGAGTAATTTTTTACAACATTTAGTAAAATATTTGTAACTTTTCATCAAATGTTAAATCTAAATGTTAAATGTTAAATCTAAATGTTAAATGTTAAATCTAAATATTATATTTAAATCTAAATGTTAAATCTAAATGTTACAGAAAACTAAATATTTAGGCTAACATGCAAATTTATTGTACGGATCAACGGAAATACCAAAATAAAAGCTTCCCGAAAACCTCCGGTGCAAAATTGTGTCTGCTCTCCTCCTCACCTCTCCCAGCCATGTGCTGCTTCACTTCTTGCCTACGGGCATGTCCAGCGATTTTGCTGGACATGTGCTGCAGCGATTGTGAAGTGGAGACTGCAGCTGCTAAGAGTGCACTACTGCTAAACCTTTGGATGGCCGACAAAACGGATCTTCCGATGTTTTCAGCTAAATCGCCGGACGTGCTTTCTCATGGTCCGCGCCTGGTTATGGCTGAATTCCAGTGGAATGACGGTCCCGCCATAATAGACGTTCCAGCCATGTGTTCCAGCCCTAAACCTAACCTTATCCCTAACTTTAACTAGCAGCTAAATGACATAAAATAGTGTTTTCCAAAGCGATTTTTAGAAAATGATCGAACATGTGTAGATTGAGTCCAAACGGTTCTCATGTGCTCTCCTTTTTCCGATGCTGTCATTTAGGAACGTGTTGGGTACCCGAAAGCATAACATGTTGACAATTTGTCACTTAGCGAAAATTATTATGCTTAGGGAGTGAGAACGTGTCTGACCACTACCAGCACACTTTTGCACCGGAGGTTTTCGGAAAGCTTTTATTTTGGTATTTCCGCTGATCCGTGCAATAAATTTGCATGTTAGCCTAAACATTTAGATTTAACATTTAGATTTAACATGTATATTTAGATTTAAATATAATATTTAGATTTAGCATTTAGATTTAAATATAATATATAGATTTAACATTTAACATTTAGATTTAAATATAATATTTAGATTGAATATTTAACATTTAAAATTCTGTTTTAAATATGAAAGGTTACAAATATTTTACTAAATGTTGTAAAAAAAAGGACTTGTTTTGAGCTAAATGTGGAAAAATGTTGCCGTTAATTTCAGCATGTTTCACTTTACAAACGGCGCCCCATAAGTTGAAGATGGGATTATAGATCAATTGATAAAAATAAGAATTTTGCTTTGAGACTCTTTTCCACCCCTTTTTTCTTCATCACAACACACTAGTCAAAACCACTGCACACATACAGCCGCTCCAGCCAGCCTGACAGGCATGACAGCCAAGTCGAACTGTAGATGACACAGGAACTAAATCGCAGGTTATCATGGATCCTTAACTAGTATCAATGAGTGAAAAAAAATATTTTCATCATGTCAGTTTGGATTCAAGATTCATTTTGAAAGTAGTTTGTTAATAGTATCAGTGGTTTTATACTATAGTCTGTAAAATTATCTGAAACAACATTTAGGTAATTAATTCTGAAATTATATGATACAATATGTGTTTAATATTGGTACTTTTTTCTCTCTTCTATACTATGCCAACAATATTACAATACTGCAATGCCAAATTAATGGGAAAGAGTACTCTTTCAGTTTTCCCCTACGTACAACACAGATCACCTGATGTAAACAGTTTTTAACAGATGAATTAAAATCATGCTGCACTATAGTTAAAGTAATAAGACTTACAATACTCATATTACAGTTGGTTTTTTTCCTGTACTTTTGTCTACTGCACTGTATTGCTTTTTTTGTGCATGGAAAATGTTTGCCATGCTGCAAAATTCAAAGTCCACACCAAACTGAATTACTACTTCCCACTGCAGCTGAACTGCTCGGATCGCCTCGTTTGTAGTCAAGGCTTTCCTTCCGTGACTTATCTAAGTCACTACATAACACATTTGCATAATAAAGACCTAAAATGGTGAGTTTCAGACAGATGTGAAAAAAGGTGCTGCAGCTCGGTCAAAATGAGTTTGTCAGTGAGCATGATATTAGCTCCCATAGTTTCTTCCCTTAGTATTACTTTGTAAGTACTGATGGCATTTAAGAATTTTATTTCCTTCTAAAAATGTAAAAAATAATAATAATGATAAAAAAATAATTTTTTGATAAAATTGTTTGTTTTGCTGTGCGGATATGATATTTTTCACCTGATGGTGCTCTGGACCTCTGAAAAAGTTGCACAGCACCTAAATGAGTCAGTTGTGACTCTTCTGTAATGGGTTTTTACTAACAGTGACAAGATTTTCTAAGCACTTTGCCTAATATGCATCTGTGGCACCAGGTAAATAATAGCAAAGGGTCTTGTCAGTGAGGAATTGAAGCGGGGACATAGTGATTGGTGCATTTGCACCCAAAGCACCTAACTATAGGGTCAGCTTCATGCTTTTTCCCAGCTGGTATTTTATAATCTGCATTTTTCAAGGAAAGCATTTTGAAATAGGAAAGGCTGATATGCATATTTTTCAACCTCTGCGGGTACTTGAAATCTGAGCATCTGTTTAGACCGGCATCAGAAAAATCCTATCAGAGAATTTTCTCTCTTGCTCTTACAGAAAGCATACACTTTATTTCATTACAGCAAAAAAAGCATATTTTTTCCGTGTGTACCCTAACCCTACACACCCTGCACCAAAAATGCTTGCACATCCAATTTACTGACATACCTTGCTTCCACGCACTAGTTCCTCTCCAAAAGTACATGTATCTCTGATATCTATACCCTAGTGTCAACCACCTAAATGAGTTTTGCACTTCCACAATAAAAAATTGTCAGAAGGCAAGTTAGAGTGAGTAGAGCTATAATGTGCCTGCAAATGAGCTCACAAATCTCTTAGGCCACAATCCTGTATCTGTGAGATTGCATAGGAATAGTTTCTTTGCAGAATATGTCTGTGTGTGTGCCAGTATCGGATATAAAGAGTGGGTTTCCGGCATGTAGAGATGTAAAATGTGACTAACTGTGTGATGTATTATAAGTAGAATCCTTTGAGCTTTTGCTCAATTACAGCCAACAACCAGCACCATTTGTGACCATATTTCAAGCCTGATATTGTTTGATTTGACTTTTTCATCACAGTTCTCTGATAAAATGAGCTTCTGCAGGCTTGCTTTTAACTCACTTGAACCTCTGTCATAGTGAAGGACAACAAGGGAAATTAAGTAATAGGCTTGGCAGAGGCAAAGTGAAGGGGTAATGACAGAGGCACAAGCAGATGTACCTTCCTCTACTTTTCTTCCTCTTTGGGGTCTTTTTAACCACTTCACATCTATGCTCTCCTACCTATGCTCAGTGCTGACAAAATGCTGCGGAGCTCTTTATGTGTGAGAGAAAGCTCCATTCTGAGCCATTATTTCACTCCGTTGTTTAACTCCATCCTTTTTTGTCATAGCTTCCGATCTCTGTCCTTCTTTCCTCTAGCATATACTGAAAAAGACTGCTCATTTCTTCAAAGTCACACGCATAGCTAACATGTTAAAATATTAATAACGGTTCATTTCAAACAGAGGATGAGGCATATTTGCTTTTCTTGCAATGGCTCTTGTTGTTGCCTTTCTACCTATGCCCCTTCAACGAAAATATCTTCTGTCTTACGACTAGATCGTGTGCGTTTTCCACATTTTTCCAATCATTTTCCCATCTTTGAGATAACCGTCAGCAGGAATGTCCTATCTGCCAATAAATCACTTTGATTTCGCTTTTAAGAAAGCAAAAAAGGAGCAGGGTGTACAACCGCGCTATCCACACTTGTTTTGCAGTACGCCCTCCATTTTTCATCTTCTTAGCAGTGACAGGTGGTTAAGAGTGAAATAGAGATTCTACTATAGCATTCAGAGAACAAGTGCAGCAAAAAGTGGCTAATTACCATAAATATCCTCTTCAGAAAAGAAGACTGAAGAAGAAAAGAAGCACCTGAAGCTCAGATGTGTATGTGACTTTGCGTTTACCAACAAAATGTTCATTATCACTCTTGTTCCAATGATGAGAACACACTTTATCCTCTTGTCCCTCATCTTCATCACCATAGCTACCTTATGTTAATTTGAATTTTTGTGTTGCTTTTTTTAAGGACATCCACAGTAATGAGTAAGCACTCTCTCTTTAATAAACAACTTTCAGCTGCAGATTTTTTTTAGACCGAATGTCCTTCCTAACACAATTAATTAATTCAATTCAGATTTCATTAACATAGCTTTATACAAAACCAGGTTTTATTTCTGTCTTCTGTTGGCTGCTTGCATGTCAAAAGAGCTTTGTGAAAAGATTTTCCTCTAAGCCTACTAATGTGCCAATATTTTCAAAGTGGTCATTGTTTTCCAAATTTCTCATGGAATATATTCCCAGCTCGTTTTTGGTTTTTTTTAATCAGACATTTTAAAGTACTATTGCATTTTGCTGCTGATTTGGAAAACTGTGCATACAAAATATTGGAAATGAAAACAAATGAAAAACACGCCCACATAAAAAGTTACCATACTTGTAAAGTTGACGTAGAGGTTGTGTCATATGTGGCTGAGACTCACTGAACATGCATATATGATCAAAATATTTCCAACCTTTTGGGACCGCTTATTCATCTCTACGGAGATACTGATAGTAAATAAAATCATGATCAAAAAACAGTATTTGAATAAATTAAGTAATGAAGCATGCTTGCATAAATATCTATACAAATTCAGCCGATGTTGGATGTAATGAGTTACAAAGACACTATAATGATATTGCATTTTTAAGTAACGCAGTAATAACACATTACTGTACTAAACTGAGTGACTGCATTAGGGTTACAATTATTTTCTTACTTTCACTACAAAGGTTTTTCAGTTATCTGCATGCAGGGCAGAACAAGAACCCAGAGCGACTTTAAAGCTGAGTGAATGCTGACCACAGCCCAGCAGCCGGACCCTGATCTCCAAAAGGTAAACTGATGAGCTGTCACTCTGCAGCCTCCATTTCTACCTGTCCATGTTTCTAAAGTAGAATCAGTGTGTCCATCACTTCAAAGCCACTTTGTTCTGGTTTTCATCTTTGCTTTGTGTTGTTGGATTTGTGTTCAAACGTAAAAACGAAAACACAGATTTTATGCGTGTTCTCATGAGGGTAGTCATTTGTGTTAGTGTGTGTGACTGTAGCCTATTGGTTCAAATTGTTAACTGGTAATTGAGTGACAATGAGTTACAAAAAAGTAACAAGTAGTGTAACTAATTACTTTCTTTGGTGAGTAATTAAGCAACATACTGCATTACTTTTAAGAAAAGAAACAATGTGCAACAGATTACTTTTTTTGAGTAACAACCTTAACGCTGGATTCAGCTTACCTTAAAATAATAGCCATGTAGCTAAACTTGTTGAATTTATTTCCAGGACAGTATGCATACACACACCTACAGCAAATACTGGATCAGACAGGGTTCTGCTGCTGTCAGTTGTCATAGCTGACAGCTTTGTAGAAGAGAACAGCAGACTATGGAGCCTGATTGACAAGCAACGTCCATACAGCTCTTTTTATCCCATCAAGTTGTGAAATGTTATTATTGATTGACTCTGAAGTAGGTTTTCTCCTCTCTTTTGTCAACTTATAATGCATGCATTTGTATGAGGACAGACTTATCAAACAAAGCCCGGAGCTATTATTTGTGAAATTGGATTCCAAGTGTGGATACAGAAAATAGTAAAATTAATTTTTGTTCCTCTTATAAAGTCTTACTGCAACATGGAAAAGCAAATTTCAAACAAGCAAGCAGCTTTGGGGCAAAAATGGGAGCGGGTCAGTCTGCTGGGCTCTTTTCTTTGACTTAATCAGTCTACAAAATTACTTGCTGCTCTGTTTCTAGTTCAGTTCAGTTCCTTTTTATTTCAAACATATGCATTCACCAACGTTTCATAAAATCATTCCATACAGTTGTTTGAAAAGGAGTAGGCAGAAGTATATACTTATTTAGCCCTACCCCCTCAGGTTTACATCCTCATCATCTAAATTTGAACAGCAAAAACGTATACAATGCCTTCAACTTAGAACATAACATCTCACAAAAATATTTTCACATGTTCAACTAAAACTATATTTAGATTTGCTAATTTACAGAAGAAAATAAACATGAGCTTGACTGCTGTCTTGGGTTTCTAGAAAAGAGAATTTCAAATATTAACATTTATGAAGTTACCAAGTTCTCTAAACTGCATTCTCAAATAACTGGGTTGTAATTGTCAAAATGATATGCATGAGTGCTTCCTGAGCTGTTGTGCTTAATACAAGATGACATTTTTGGTCTGCACCACCAAACCGAAGTTTGACTGTAAAGCCTAATTTTGACCTCTGTGGGAAATCTACGGCGTGACCTGTAACGTAAAGCATAATTCAGGTATCAGAAGCTTTTGGGACACTCTACATGTAATTACTTCACTCTAACTTATGTGGAATTTAGTTATAAATGCAAAAAAAAAATTAAAAAAATGCTTTATTTAACACAACGTGATGATTGGCATGTGATCTTTACAGCTATGATTTGGCAAAATGATTTAAATACAGTTTTAGGTCTATTTATTAATGTGGTTGAAGTGTAGGCTTTAAATTTGTTTAGGAGTTACAGCTTTTTTTTTTTTAATACAGTGTCCCTCATTTTTCAGAGGTTCTTAAGTAACTGGACATCTACAGTATGCTTTGGCTCACTATCCAGCTACACTGTGAAGCACTGTCCAATCAGTTTTGCAGAATTTGGCTGACATTATCAGTCACATCATCAATAAACACTAGCGGGCGGTTTTCACTGATAGCCATATATGTCCATGCCATAACATTGCCTCCACCAAGTTTGCCAGCTCATGTGGTGTGTTTCAGATGTTAGGCGTTTCCCTCCTTCTCCATACTTTTCTCTTCCCATCATTCTGACAGAAGTTAATATTTATTGTCTTCTGTTCAAATTTTTTTTTTCCAGAACTATACAGCCTCTTTTTAGATGTTTTCTAACAAGGTTTAATCTGGCCTTCCTGTTTTTGAGTGTAACCAGTGGTTTGGTCAAGCCTGTATATTTACTTTCACAACAGCGTCTCTTAAACCTAAAAGTGTGCATTTTAATCAAATTTTGATCGTTTTAAATCCAGTGAGGTGGTGTTCAGAGGCAACATTACGTTTTCCATGTGCTCATTGACATAACAAAAAAATGTCTCCTGGCCAATAGAAGGGAATTGGAAATCAATAAGCAAAGAATATATTATGTTCCTGTATGAAGCAATGACTGATCGTACCCCGATGACAGAATATGGCTATTAATTGCTTTAATACAGGTGTGAGGATTAGGATACAAACAAGCAGAGATCACATTATAACAGTTTGCCTCCCATTGAGCATTTATCATATGTTTACTAAATATGACTATGGGAAGAAGCACTATCCTCTGGCTCATCATTGTCACAGCAGGTAGGTAGATGATGAGGAGCACTCATAATTGTGAATTCATTTAATCATCTGTGGTGGATACCCGGAGTTGACTTTTGGAACGAGGCACAACAGAGACCGATGTTTTCAGACTGCTCATCATCCTTGTTCTCTTTTAAATACTATTTTTTTCTGGACACCGTTGATACATATCTTACATGATTTGGTTACTGTTGACTGTGATATATACTATATATAATTATGCAACACCAGATGGTTCCATAGACAAAGCTCCATCCTTTGAAATCCTTCATCTAACTATGCTTCTCTGAAGCCGTTTACTCAACTATACATGTACTGTATGTATGAAGGGGTGGGTGTGTTCAGACTTTTGACTGGTACTGTGTGTGCCTGGATGTTCCAGATTGATGGACTACACACAGATAATAAAAAAAAATGTTCTCAGTCTTTAACATGCAATGCATAAATTAAGATAGTTCACATAATGTTTTTAAAGTGGGGTGTTACGAGACTAAATTTGGTACCATCCACTGCATCTATGTTTGTTTGTTTGTTTGTTCATTATCATTATTATTAAAATGCTTTCTTGTACCCAGGTGTGTCACTAGTGAATCTTACACAACTGTTACTCAACTCCTGTACCAGGGGGTAAACATTGACTCTGGGTAAGCTGCAATACCTCCCCCTGCTGGATGTAAGGCAAATTAAACATTTTTTCCCCTCTTTGAGGGGTGCTTTCAAGCCTTTGGTGTTTTGGCGTGGTGGGTCAAATCAGATGTGAGAAATAAACTACATAAAACTTTAAATGTCACAAAGTGAAAGGAAGAAGGAAAAATGGAGAGCTTGTGCCTTAAATTCATTTTAAGTATATATACTCGGGAGGCAATTTATGAAAATAACATATTATCCTATTATATACTAAAACTAGGAAAACTGAAACTGATATGTTAGACAGCTGATATTCACGTACTGTATATACACGTGTGTTTAGTAGTTTGTTAGTTTTTTTGGGGGGGGCTTTGAATTTGTAAGTAGTCTCATCTATTAGTTTGTATAGCTAACAACACCTTGACATGTAAATATGTATTTAGAGAACCAAAAGTTTTCAGTTTAAAGGCTGTTACACAATGGATGTGTTGCTCAAATTGTGAAAAAAAGAATAAATAAAGTTGACATGAAGTGAGGATGAGCTGGTCCTGATAGTCCTAAATGAAAAAGGAAGAAAGGAGACGTTGGCTTCAGCCAGTTCTCAGAGGAGGCAGCAGCAGGGAGAATATTATGATTTGATCCAGGAGTTGACGCTGAATCACAACCGCTTTTGTGCATATTTCAGGATGTCAGTGGGGCAGTTTTAACTGTTGTTAGGACAAATGGGACCACACTCGACGAGGCAGAGAAATCATTTCAGAGAGCCAAGTGAGCCAGAGCAGTGTTTAGCTGAGTATCTGAGGCAAAATAGTATCATTTTACCATTTCCATATCATTGTACATTCGGTAGAGGTGTGTGATTTGAGCTACGAGTGCGCTTGTTGCACAGCGATGTGATTGGTCAGATCTGTTTATTCGATTCTGAAAAATCTGAAGAAAAAAAAAATCAAGTTCGGTCTGAAAAAAATAAATGCCAAAAATTTGTCCAGTGAAATTATGCAGTAAGTATGAACGGCTGCATTAAGTGCAATAGGTGAGTCGGAATAATATTTTTAACGCACAGAATATTCACAGGTACAGTATGAAAGGGCCTTAAGAGTATATACATGAGATGCTGCTGTCTGAAAGCAAATCAGTAGAATGTTCAAGTGATTATGAAGAGATCAGCATTTGTGCTCTCGCTCTCCTCTGGAGAACAGAACGACTTGCCTGACTGCTACCACTGGACGTCTTCCTGCCAGTGGAGGTTAGAATAGCAGGTATACTGGGAGTTTTGTGATCACACTCAACACTGATCAGCTCCATTGGGCATACCATTGAGCATCTGGCGGTCCGTCATTATGCACTGCATCTGAAGTGCCACTTCCTCGGTTGTGACTCACACAAGGGATAGCAGACGAGTTTTATGATTATTAAAATCATAGACATGCATCGTTTGGTTAAGCTCCCAATACCATAGCGCACAATCTTCCTGCTGTTATTTGTGTGATTGTGACTGCATTTATATGTATGTGTGTGGGCGAATCCTTGTTTGTATATGTGGATACCTGCGCGACAACATCTGTTGATGCACATACGGTGGTTTTTAGGTGACCTGCTCTGCTTGGATGTTTCTGGGATTGTGTCTGGGTGGGTTTCCTTGTGTGTAGGTGTGCACATAATGCTGGCGAGTTGCAGGTGTGTAGTACTTTTTGTGCATGTATGAATGGAAGGGTAGGGACATAGGTAGACAGAGGGATGCTCTGCTGCGTTCACATAAGTACGGCAGGGGTGCGGAAATATGGTTCTTGGCAACACACATGTAACATGTGTGCCTGGCAGGTGGTTCGTGACACACCAATAGTGTGTGCCAGTTAGTAGCACCAGGCACTAGAGGGGAGCTGTGCCAATCTCATGCCAACACTATGGGGCACTTTCAGGGCAGAGAAACAGCTACTAATAGGCAGAAGTGAATGTCCTTCACTTATCCCGACAGACTTTTTTGAAGCATATTTAATCAAACCAAACCAAAACATAGTGACGTTTTGTTTTTCTGAAAGTTTGTGTGCCTTAACATATCAGGTCAGTGTGTTTGCTTTTTTTCAGTTGGCTACTAAGGTTTAGTAAAGTACAACTCAACAGTGTTATAACACAACACTGAAGCCTTGTCCTTGTGTCAGGATATGCAAGTCTCTCTATTTTGACGATGTGTGTGTGTATGTGTGTTTTGTAGTTTCCTGTGGTGCATTGGGAGGCGAAGCGGTGTCTAGTTTGGTGCACGTACCGTGTTCTCATTACTGCTAACAGCCTTGAGCCGGCCTCGTCATTAGAGGGAATTATTCTCAATCCAATCACCTATCAGTTACGCTACGCTACAGAGGCCCACAATCTGTCCTCATCCGATGGCTGAGATTTCTACGTGATGTCTCCTGAATTGCAAAGGACGAACAGTGAGACACAAGAGGAACAAGGGGAGCAGAGAGTGCGAGAATGGTACATAATAGCTGCTTATGCTATTGGTCAGGGAGCAAATTTTAAAATCAAACCCATCAAATTCTGTTTGTGGAATACTAAAAAAAAATCATTTTTAACACCGCTGCAGGGCGTTGGTATTGGTCACTGGTCAGAAAAACAAACAAACAAGCAAACAAACAAAAACAATCCCACTGCGTTTCTTGAAGCAATAATGTATATATAACATATATGTAACATGTACCATATTAAGGCTTTCATTAATGTAGAAACTCATATCACCCTAATTGTTTAGAGATCTAAACAAGACTTAAAAATAGTCCTTATAAGGATGATACCTAAATGAACAGTAACATAATTTCTTTGGCAGCAGAAAATCACAGATTGCCTATAATAAGAAATGTGACTGTGATGATTTCTTTGTTGTTGACTTATTGGAGGAATTTAGAGGATATATTGCACCCACTGGCCAGATGCCTGTCTCACAAAAGGCAATTTACAAAAGTTGCACCAAAATAATACACTGCCAGTCTACTCAGTCATCTAAGAGGAAAATGGTGCTTATGCTGACTGACTTTAAAAAACAATGTCTTAGAAAGTTATTCTGCTGGGCAGTTTTTCAGTAATTCGAAAAACAAAATAAACAAAGTTAACTGGTGGTGTTGCTGTTGGTGCAGATGCTATTTTACCCTTGGTTCTCATTACTTTAACCAGCCATAGTAATTGAAAGTTGATTTAAGCACCAAATCGCAGCAAAGTTGTGTTTGCAGCAACATTATGCATTATACAATATAGGGCTCAATACGGTATACTTGGGTATCAGAAAAAAAAAACTTCTGCTAGATATTCAGGAAATGTTGCATAAATGCAAGGGTGTATCCTGGAGTTAAGGGACAGAATACCCTCAAGGTCAGACTTCTGCAACACCCGCGGAGTACAAAAGATATAACAGGTAGTAAGAATGGGATGGGTCAGATATGATTTTCTGTGTTTTTAATATGTGTTGTTGTACAGTCCTTCAGGGAATTGGAAGGAAGGAGTTGTGGATAATTTGTTGACAATGGTGGTGAGGTTTGGCACAGAGAAAACAGTGAGCAGATTGGCAATGCAAGGATGAAATAAAAAAAAAAGCCATCACTATTGTTATTTTCTCATTCATATTACCCTCTTATATGAAAATATTGCTTCTGACCATTGATTTCCATCTGTATATCTCCAAATCTCTCTATTCTTCGTACCTCCCAGTGCTTTTCTATTCTCCTACCATCCCATCTCTGCATGTCAGTTTCCTTGTGTCAGTGGTGGTGGTGGCTGTGCAGGTAGGGAATATGAATTACCTTGCAGGCAGGCGGTGTTCTGCTTGGAAGACTGCTGTCAGCATGGTGAGAATGGATGAGGAGAGACAGGAGAGAGATGAGACTGACAGCTCCAGCCAACCTTCATCCACCCATCCACTCCCCCTCCTCCCCCGTTTCCTCTTTTGCATGCTCCTTCCACGCCTCCCTTAAACTCCACCACTTTTCTGGTTAAAAATAGAATACAAAAACCAAAGCCTAAAGTGCCACGTGGGAAAACTGATCAGACATGTCAAATTCCAACTACAGGATAATATCTCATCTTAAAGCACCTAATCAAATATGAACCAAATATGGGTCTCTAGAGAACTTGAAAGTGGTGCTCAATCTTCTGAACCTATGTTAAAAAAAAGAAAAAAGAAATTGTTGGTGTTTTACACTAAATGGTCATACGTGTTGTTATCTGGGTCTTTCCTTACTGTGAGGTTTTTGGTACTGTTGACTACCCACAATACATCCTGAACTATATTTTTTCTTTAAAACTGGGGAGATATTAAAAAAAATCTTTTGACATTTTAATAAAGAATATGAGTGCAAACTTGACAGTATATTTTCTGGACCGTTAATCAACTTAATGATGCAAAGATTCGCCCGTATTAGTTGTTGATGCAACACAGCATACATCAGTCTGCAATAGGAGTGCGTTTGCCAGATTTTACAAAGATTTTCTTTGTGCCTGTTCTAGCTGGCCTTTATCACTTTCTGCAGACAAAAAAGAACTTACTGTGAAGGTTTTACATCCCCCAATCCAGTCACATAGTGAAGGGATTTGGAGGAAATTGCTGGGGAAAACAACAATTGTTACCACAGACACGACATGAAGTTGAACACATTGAAAGAATGAAAGTTTTTTTTTTTTTAAAGAGGCCAAGATCCAGACAGTAATGCACACTGATTTACCGTATCTGTAGAGTGACTTTAACAATGCTGAAATCCTTTCAGTATATGCCTTATCTAATGACTCTGAGTTTTATAGAAGATGGTGCTGGTTCATCCAGAGATTCGTGCCATTCTTATTTCACATAATATGGCATGACTTCCAGTGTTATTCTGCACTGTGCAACCTCAGTCTCATTAACCATCTGACTAATCTGCAGGATTGTGTAAAAGAGAAGAATGTAGAATGTAGAGGAGGTTGTTGAAGTTAAAATAAAGTGGCTTATTGATTTATACTCAGATTGGGGTTAAGCATTAATATTACACAGTCCATGAATCCACTGAAAGAATGAAAGCATTTCATGTTAACCATTAAAGGCTAGGCTGAAACTAGTCCAAGTTCTTTACAAAAATTACAAAATTTTTAAACTTTTTAGGTCTTGGTCCATTTTCATTTGTCCCTCTTCCAGTTTGTTTCTGTGTCCTCAATGTGACTCTGGTGCCAATAAGCTGAAGCTGAGGTATCAGACGGAGCACCCATGCAGGGATCCATTAGGCAAAAACCAATTTCACACAGAGCCAATTTCATAAATATGGAGTATGGGCCCACCTTTAGCTGTGCTTGACTAGCTTTCAGTGGAATACACAAAACCATAAACAACAAGCCTGCGCCTGAGCACTCCTTTTAAATGATAGCTGGAGTGTGGCGTAGATCTAAGCACATTATGTTGTAATTTTAACAGTTTAATGAGGAACACAATGAATAACTCTTTCATTCAAAACCCAAACAACCCTAATGGAGGACTTGTGATTAGTTAGAGCAATTTACAACTGCCCAATAATTATATTAATCCAATGTGTTTGGTGTAAATTGTGATAAAAGCACCAATTTAATCACATCCCTTTTAAGTCTGGTTACGATTTAAAACCTTTACATCAGCGCTGGCTGTTTTTTGTTTTGTTTTCATTCTTCTGTACAGCTCTTGTTGATTATATCTTAAAACACAATACTCATAAGAGTCACAAATGTCATACTGTACATACCGTACTACCTGTAAATAAGCTTTGCCTCCTAACCAACCTGGCTAGCCGTTATCTCTCCACACTCTTGCATATCTATCAATAAAATATACTTTATGGACTGCATTCACCTATGCACTCATTAATACATTTATATACCAGAGGTGGCAGAGGTGCTGTGCAAAACTTTATCACTTTACTCATTGTTGAATATATACATCTTTCTCTATACTTGGTCAACTTCCTAGTAAATCACAGAGAGACGCATGCTTGCATTTCCCATTTTTTGTTAATATATCCTTCCCATAATGACAAAACTCATTTTAAAATTGCCATTCACTAAAAAGGTGACAATCCAAAAGTTATAGATTATGTTTTAAGTGAGCCAGAGATTAGAGTGGGGTGATGAGGTAAATAGAAGAGCTCATCAAGGGGGGACATGGATCTCACGCTCTCTTTTATGGAAGGACCTTCAGCACAGAAAGGGTAATTTAGAGGATTAACATAGATAAGTGGGAGAAATAAGCTATAGCCATGGACAGGCAGATCTAAGACTTAGACTGGCAATCAGCCAGCGCATTGAGGAACGTGAAGAAATTCTATAAAATGCATATAATGTGGCTGTTACAACTTTTGGGTAACAGTTTAATCTGAGCAATGAACTATAAGCCACAATGTACAGTACGTAAAATTGACTGCAAGCTAACAGATAATCATGAGTGCTTAAGTAGTAATACACTCACCAACTACTGCACCTTCATTATCCAATTAGCCATTCACATGGCAGCAACTCAATGCATTTAGGCTTGTAGACATGGTCAAGATAACCTGATGACGTTAAAATTAAGCATTTCTGAATACACACTGCATCAAACCTTAAAGCAGGTGTGTTACAGCAACAGAAGACCACACTGCATGTCACTTCTGTCGACTAAAAACAGGAAACTGAGGCGACAATTTGCGAAGGCTTGCCAAACATGGACTAGAAGATTAGACAGAAAATGCTGTCTGGTCTGATGTATCTTGATTTCTGCTGGGGCATTCAGAAGGTAGAGTCTGAATTTGGTATTGAACAACATGAAAGCACAGGTCCCCAGTGAACTAGAGGACCTCTGGGATGTGGTGGAACAAGAGATTTGAAGCACAGCAGTTCAGCCAACAAATACGCAGCAACTGTGCAACGCCATCATGTCAATATGGAACGAATTCTTGGAGGTGTATCTGCATTAGACCCCCCCTCTCAAGCTGTGCCTAAAACAAAAAGAGAATGACTAAGTTTTTAAAAAAAAAGTGTTTTCCAAAAATTGATTTTGCTTAATATTTAATGAAATGAATGTCATCCTTGTTTTGAATGCCAGGTATTTTTATTACATGACATTACATTTATACATTTAATACCCTGAAGACAATGGAAATGCCATAATATGAAATGTGTTGATGAAATTAGTTGAATAATGTCCATTTAATTTACTTAATACAAAGAATAATTTGTTACTCTAGCTCTGACATTTTGATTTGATAGAAGTAAAAAAAAAAAAAACTGGTGAAATGACTATACTGTGCATAAACATCCACATCATACGCCACCATTCACTGAGTTATGTGATGAGCTCTGTGTGTGTGTTTGATGTTGCTTTTATTATACCATCCTTTTGATCTTATACCAAGGTTGCCATTATCAACAGCAGTACACCAACGTGTACAAAAGCTTAATGTGATCAGAGAAGCGGGCTACACCCAGGATATCACAAGATACTAAATTTATCAGGTATCTTCTGATTGTCACCGTTCTACCCACCTAACAAAATATATACATATATATACATATATACATACACACACACGAAACTTTTTTTTTTCCACAACCTACGCACAATCCAATCCAGCTCAGCTCTGTCTTTACTCATATGCCAGGAAAATGTTCTGAATCTTTAGTTTCACAGTCCAGGAACTATTTCCTTCTTCTGAGTCCTCAAAAGAATAAGAATGTGTGAAATTGTAACAGTGCAAGGATTCCTTATGACTGTTGTGTATCGCAGAGTGCAACATCAAGGTAAGCTGGAACAGTTGGGAAAACTTCTTGTTTGAAGCTTGCAGCCTCTCAGGCCGACCTTACTGGTTTCCATTCTCCTTTAAACATAAACTGCAATATATTTCTGTGTGAACCTGAAGCCATCCCTTTTTGCCAGTTATTGAACCTTCAAATAGGCTGCTTTCCTCCACAAAATACTTCTGTGTTTAGTATGGTCTGCCGGTCAGTCTCAGCTTGAATAAACTCAGTTAATATCCAAAGCTCTTCAGGGGCATTCAAAGGTGATTGCCACTGTATGGGATTATCACTTTAAATGATACTGCCATACTGATACACAAAATTAGCACATCTTATCTATCCATCATTTATTTTTCTTTTTTCATTTATCCATTTCGGTAACAAAGGGACTGCAGCCCATCCCAGCTGTCACAGGACTAGAGGACAGGTCACCAACCCGTTGCAGGGCTAACACAGACACACACAACCATCCACAGTCCCATTCCTACCTACGAACAACTTGAAATTACCCTGGACTGATTGAGGAAGACTGAGTACCCAGAGAGAAACTCCAAACTTCACATAGAAAGGCCCCAGGCTGGATTCAGACCCTTCTTGTTGTGAGGTGACAGTGTCAACTACCTCACCACTCGTCTTACAAGATAGATTAAATAATGACGGGGTACAGTGAGTTACATGGTCATAGAGGTGACACAGGGCTATTTACACCACGCTGTTGACCTGTGAATTAATTAACCCACAGAAAGGCAATGTAGCCGTATTTATTGAGCATTTGGAGGTTGGTAAATATTAATGGAGGCTGTAAACAGCACGGGAAATAGTTTTATGTAAATATTGCATAGTTTTTGTATGCGTAGCCCTTTTTTGTTCTAGTAATTGTATGCACAGTGTGTTAGTCTGATTGCTTCTCCTGAATTTAAATCTACTGGTATATTAGGACCTGGTGTTACGTCCCTGTGCAGCTTCTAATAGTCTCAGTGTTTTCAGCTGGTGCTAATTGGCCACACCTAGTCAGGTGTGGATAAAAGCATACCTGAGGCAAGCTTCCCGGCAGTGCACTAGTCTTTGCCTTGGTGGCACCAGCCATTTTAGCCAACCTGGTTTTCCATTTTAGGATGAAACCTCTTCTCGTCCGGGATCTTTGGACATTTTAGTGGAGACTGAATATCAGTCTTTTGTTTTGCTTTTAAGTGGGTGAGTGATGGTGTTCAGTGTAATTGTGCAAACTCCCTTTAGTAGTGATGGCCAAATGAAGCTTTCCGAAGCACTGAAGCTTGTATTGAAAAACGGTTCATTACTCGAAGCTTTTCAACACAGTCCTCTCCGGTGACATCTGGTGGTGAAAATTTTGAAGAGCAGCTTGAATCTGCAAAATAAAACGGACTGCTCAATTATCACTGCTCACTCAAGAGTGGAGTTCTCTCTGATATTGGGCCACCGTTCCGTTGCTTTGAACATGTAATTGGTTTTGTTTTCTCGATTGGGGGGCTGAAAAAAAAATGTAATGCGTATTTGCGTAATACATTTTGATCAATAAACTTTCCCTATTTAAACATGCACTATGGTGTGGCCTTTCTTTGCTCATAACTCCTTGATGTTGGTAAATACAATAAGTGAGCAATATATATAATATACATATGATAATGCACAGCACATTATGGAGTATGCCCCTGCTGTGAAGTCCTGCCTCCATCTACTTGTCGTTTAATCACTGGACAGCTGGACAGGTTCATACAAAATATTAGATTAGGCCAATTGTCCTATACATATTTTTGACCTAGGGGTGGGATTGATTGTGAACTGGAAAGGGAAAATGCTTAGGAAGCTGAGTAGGGCTGCATCGTCACTGATTTGTAGAATCATTTTGATTCGATACAGGATCCGATTCAATTTGATTGGAATCTGGAAAGTTTTGCCTCAGTCAGAAATATTACAAGTCTGATCATTTAACAGTATATATCCATAATTTCGTATCTATTAAAAGAAAGCTGACACATGTGAGACTTAATTAGAGATGTAAACAGAGAGTTATGAAACCTGCAGCTGCAGAAGCCAGCGAAAAAAAAAGAGGCAAACACAGCGCGGACCCGCCGACACATCAAAATCTGACTCTGAGGCGTCGGGTCCGCGCTCTGTGTTCACGTTTGTATGCAGAATCCGTAAACCTGCTCCCAGTTACTGTTTTAGCTGCATGGTGTTTGACGACATGTTGTGAGGTTTAACCTGAGATGCTGGCGTTTCAGGCATAATAACGTTAATTTACAAATCGACACGGGATTTTAATGAATCAATATCACTTTATTCAATTTAGCATGGATTGTAATCAGAAAGGCGATAATCAAAACCCACCCCTAATCAAGAACTTGCAAAGTAAAAACATGATCAATGTAAGGTAGCCCTTTTGTTATTTACAGTTAACAAGAGGATTAGTGTTACTGTGCGCTGGCTGAGTCTGTTTCTTTTCTTAGAAATAGTTTCTCCTGCCCTGGAGAAAATCCACTTGCATGGAACAGAAGAGGCTGTGGAGTGCAGGAACTACACTGCAAGTTGGTAGATATGCAGGTATTCCTGGGTCCTGCAGACTATCACCTAAAAACAATAAACAAAATGATTTTCTAAACTGTGTAGCAATGTCATGTACGTATAGTGTCAAATACATTTTTGTAGTCTTCATCAGCTTTAATTCACATGGAAGTGTTCCTAAAGTCATATGCTGTAATGATATTTACATTATGAAAACATGATTTTGGACATTTCAAGTTTTTCACTTCGGCAGATAAAATGAATTGAGCAAAATCAACTCAAAATATTCCCACACGCCAGAACGTCCTCTCTTCCTCGCTGGCTCCATATCTGTCAGTGGAATGATCACCTCGTCGCTATCTGTCACCATCAACACACTCCACGAATCCCGTGGATGATTCACTTCCTTATATCTGTTTGAATCAGGTACCGAAGCAGTTATGTGCGTAATGAAGCTTCGGACGTCACTGGTCACGTGACTTTTGCCAAACGAAGCAAGCCTCGACACAGTGCTTCTGAACCAGTGTGTTGTTTTTTTCGACACACGCTCCGGAGCGTCAGCTTCAAGCGGGCCATCACTAGTGTTCAGTGTAATTGTGCAAACTCCCTTTAGTAAGTGTGTTTCAGCTGGGTGACTGTGCTGCCCTTCCATCGAAGCACTTGTTTGTTGTTTTGCTTTATTGTTTTAGTTTATTGTGTTTGGTGGCTATCCTGGGTGGGGGTACGCTTCAGAGTTTGGTAGGAGACTGTATCTCTGGTCTGCTGCCTGCTCTCGAGTTCGCGTTTAAAGTTGCCTCGAGCCTGGTACACCACTGAAGACTAGGGTAGGGAAAGTAAGGGTTTTGTTGTTTTTAGTGTTTTAGGCTGGGAGTTGCACATAGTGAATCAGTGGCACCAAACTTGGTAGGAGGTTTGAGACCATTCATGATTATGGTCTGTAGCTGAGGCAGGTAGGCTGTTTTTAAGTTGGCATTGTGTGCACACCCTGTGTGTGCATATGTCAGTGTGGATGGATGCTAATGAGATCCTTGTGAGGTGAGTGTTTTGTGCTGTGACCTTTAGTGTTGTGGGGAATATGGCTATTTTGTTGGATCACTTGTGAGTGTTGTTGGCCAGGTGATGGCAATAACACTGTGGGGTGCTGAGCCACCCTTGATGTGATCATTGTGTGGCCATAGCTCTCCAGTTTGTGGTTGGTCACTAGTGTGCTTGATTTACTGAACTTCTTGGATTAAAGTAACTTGTTGTGGTATAGGGCCACTTGTATGTGACTGTGTGGTGGAGACAACAGATCACTTGTGATTATTTGTTGCTACTTTTGGTTTTGTGTTGTAGCAGGTCAGGTAATCATTTTGGGTTTGACTGTTGTGCTCCTTTGTGTTGGTCACATGTTACTTTTTGTGTGTTCAGTGTGGCAACTTCAGATCCTCATGTAGGGGCATCCATGCTTAAAGATGCCAAGTTACTTTTGAGGGATCAAGGCTTCAGAGGGACTTTTAATTTGTTTAGGGGTCCTAGAGGAACCCTTTTAAGGGAGGAGGTGTTACGTCCCTGTGCAGCTTCTAATAGTCTCAGTGTTTTCAGCTGGTGCTAATTGGCCACACCTAGTCAGGTGTGGATAAAAGCATACCTGAGGCAAGCTTCCCGGCAGTGCACTAGTCTTTGCCTTGGTGGCACCAGCCATTTTAGCCAACCTGGTTTTCCATTTTAGGATGAACCCTCTTCTCACCCACACTCTGTTGTTCGTCTCCTTTTTTTTATGTTGCGGCTTTTGAGCCGGGTCGTAACACCTGGTCATAGCTGTGTTCTCGTTCTACTTGACTAAGGGCACAGGAGCACCCAGTGGCGTGTCCTGGAAAGAAAATGTGAAACAACCTCACAACAATTACGAAAGAGTTTTTTTTTTTTTTTAAATTACGCCAAGATGAGCTTCGGTAACTAAGTGCTCACTGTGTTGAAATAGCAGATGAAAAAAGTAAAATAAAAAACAATTTCAGGGATATAAATGAACCTTTAAAGTATTCTTCATGTTCATGCAAGGTTACCAGTTAAAAGGAGGAGTGTTGCCTAATTGCCTGTAGAGCAGGTAATCAATACTACATACTAGTACAACATCAATACCCAAGATTACTCCTAGAAAATACTCCAGATTTTTCCTGTAACACTCAACTAAAACATCTGTTTTTGTGAAACCAAACTGGGATGTTGCTGCACGATCTTAACTTACAGTTGCAATGGGGAAATGCCACTTTTTTAATTACGTGAGATTTAATTCAATTTTAAATGATTTAATTGCTGATTCATAAATGCTTCAGTGAAATAGTGCAACAACTTTATTGCAGATGGTTCCAAGGATGAAATAACACAGCTTTCTGGAACTCAAATGATGCAGCTAGATATGTGAAAAAAGAAAAACACTCGAATGCACCTGACAAAGGTAAGGCCATATGCAAAACAGGTGAACAGGTAAGTAAAGATTTGATGCCAGCTCAACAGTAGGAATAAGATCTTATCTGTCATTACATCAGTCCTAGTGGTCATCTCATAGCTGGAATAATAAGCTGGCCAAAAGAGACGATAGATGACGACTGATGACAGATGATGTCAAGACATGAAAACTCCTCATGTTGCTTGAAGAGTTCTGTGAGGCTCTTTTGACTGTTTACTAAGATTTTCATGTTTAGATAAGAGTTCTGACATCTTTCTTGTTCACCTAATTTCAATATTCCTCTGAGGTTAACAGTAAAATTCAAGCTGTTGGTCCCTGAGGGGATATGGGGGAATCACCAAAAATCCTTGCTGCATGCACAAAAAAGAAATCTGCCTTAGCAAATGAATTTGGTTTGGACTGTCAGTGGGTGTACACTAACATGCACTAGCTGCAACTCAAAAATCATTTCTATAAACTTATTACTTTGCAAGTCTTTAATTTTGATCCACCTGAAAACTTCACAGAGACAACAATTGCTAGTTTTTGCTTCATCTGTGCATGACCCAAGATAAAGTAAAAAGCATCCATGAACACATGGATACATGAATGCATTGCAAGCTGGGACAGCTGAGGGGCATAACCAAGTGGTTGGGATAGTGCATTATATGTATTAGAAGTCAGCGTCTCCCATTGGGAGACATCTCCAAAGGTTGTATAGAACAACCGGTCCTGTGGGACCGTAAGTTTCAGATAGAGAAGCAGCTGCAGGGCACCTAACAAGACATTCAGTCATAGTTGTGGTTAACAAGGAGCAGAAGGCTACAGCTGTGATAGATGTGGCAATCCCACCTGACAGTAACATTAGAAAGGAAGGAGCACAGGAAAAGAAAGAAGTACCAACAGCTGAAGGAACAACTGGAGCAGATGTGGAAGGTAAAGTCCCAGCAGTAATAGGAGTGCAACCTTCAAACTGGAAGAGTGGCTCCAGCAGATACAAGGGATAACAAAGGTGCAGATTCCACAAAAATAACAATATGTATATGTATGTGTTATAGGTAAATATTTCTATGCGGCTATGAGCACTTGTATCAGTGTATAGGCTGAAAGTTATTTATCTTGACCGGTGTAGGTCTCTCACAAAACTATGGAGTTTAAGTGTTCCACCATTTGAATGCTGCTCATCACTCTGCTTTGGAGACTGAGGCTTGGATGACTGATAAAGCTGCTCAAACGTTCTGCAAAGAGTTCGATTTACTTTGTTTGTAATAATTTCCAATGCATCGTGTATTGTGACACCTTTCTATCAGAACCAAAAATCACTTTTTCAGCAATTTGGGTGAAATTAATTTGGACGGATTGGACCACAGGCAGCAATCTTCGCTCCCCCTGTCACTGGTTGACCACTGTTCCTTCCTTCGACCACATTGGATAGATGATCACTGAAACTGCAGACTGAGAACATCCCACAAGCGCTGCAGTTTTGGAGCTGCCTTTGTCAACCTCTTATTTATGTCATGCTTTGTATCCCCAACAGCATTAATGACGTGTGTGTGTGTGTGTGTGTGTGTGTGTGTATATATGTGTATATATATATATATATATATATGTATATATATATATATATATATATATATATATATATATATATATATATATATATATATATATGCGGGCGGTTTATCCTTCAAGCTCGGGTCCTCTACCAGAGGCCTGGCAGCTTGAGGGTCCTGCGCAGTATCTTAGCTGTTCCCAGGACTGCGCTCTTCTGGACAGAGATCTCCGATGTTATTCCCGGGATCTGCTGGAGCCACTCGCCTAGCTTGGGAGTCACCGCACCTAGTGCTCTGATTACCACGGGGACCACCGTTACCTTCACCCTCCACATCCTCTCGAGCTCTTCTCTGAGCCCTTGGTATTTCTCCTGCTTCTCGTGTTCCTTCTTCCTGATATTGCTGTCATTCGGAACCGCTACATCGATCACTACGGCCGTCTTCTTCTGTTTGTCTACCACCACTATGTCCAGTTGGTTAGCCACCACCATTTTGTCCGTCTGTATCTGGAAGTCCCACAGGATCTTAGCTCGGTCATTCTCCACCACCCTTGGGGGCATCTCCCATTTTGACCTCGGGACTTCCAGGTTATACTCGGCACAGATGTTCCTGTACACTATGCCGGCCACTTGGTTATGGCGTTCCATGTATGCCTTGCTTGCTAGCATCTTGCACCCTGCTGTTATGTGCTGGATTGTCTCTGGGGCATCTTTACACAGCCTGCACCTGGGGTCTTGCCTGGTGTGATAGACCCCAGCCTCTATGGATCTTGTACTCAGAGCTTGTTCTTGTGCTGCCATGATTAGTGCCTCTGTGCTGTCTTTCAGTCCAGCTTTGTCCAGCCACTGGTAGGATTTCTGGATATCAGCCGCCACCTCTATCTGCCGGTGGTACATACCGTGCAGGGGCCTGTCCTTCCATGATGGTTCCTCGTTTCCCTCCTCTTTCTTGGGTTTCTGCTGCCTGAGGTATTCACTGAGCACTCGGTCAGTTGGGGCCATCTTCCACAATGTATTCTTGGATGTTTGTTGTCTCATCCTGGACTGTGGTGCTGACACTCACCAGTCCCCGGCCCCCTTCCTTCCGCTTAGCGTACAGCCTCAGGGTGCTGGACTTGGGGTGAAACCCTCCATGCATGGTAAGGAGCTTTCTTGTCTTTATGTCAGTGGCTTCTATCTCCTCCTTTGGCCAGCCTATTACCCCAGCAGGGTACCTGATCACGGGCAGGGCGTACATGTTGATGGCCCGGATCTTGTTCTTACCATTCAGCTGACTCCTCAGGACTTGCCTGACCCTCTGCAGGTACTTGGTGGTTGCAGCCTTTCTAGCGGCCTCTTCATGGTTCCCATTCGCCTGCGGGATCCCCAGGTACTTGTAACTGTCCTCTATGTCTGCAATGTTGCCTTCTGGTAGTTCAATCCCCTCAGTTCTGACTACCTTCCCTCTCTTTGATACCATCCGACTACACTTCTCCGAACGACATTCCAATGTCATTGCTGTATAGCCTGGTAGTGTGGATCAGTGAATCGATGTCTCGTTCACTCTTGGCATACAGCTTGATGTCATCCATGTACAGGAGGTGGCTGACAACTGCTCCGTTCCGTAGTCGGTATCCGTAGCCAGTCTTGTTAATGATCTCACTGAGGGGGTTCAGGCCTATGCAGAACAGCAGTGGGGACAGAGCATCTCCTTGGTAGATCCCGCACTTGATGGTGACTTGTGCTATGGGCTTGGAGTTGGCCTCTAGTGTTGTACGCCACATCCCCATTGAGTTCCTGATGAAGGCTCTTAGGGTCCCATTGATCTCGTACAATTCTAGGCATTCCAGTATCCAGCTGTGGGGCATTGAGTCATAGGCCTTCTTGTAATCAATCCAGGCAGTGCACAGGTTGGTCAGTCTGGTCTTGCAGTCTCGGCTGATTGTTCTGTCTACCAGTAGCTGGTGTTTTGCACCTCTGGTATTCTTGCCAATTCCTTTCTGTGTCCCGCTCATGTATTGACCCATGTGCCTGTTCATCTTAGCCGATATGATGCCTGACAGGAGCTTCCATGTAGTACTGAGGCAGGTTATTGGTCGGTAGTTGGAGGGGACCGGTCCCTTCTTGGGGTCCTTGGGGATCAGGACCGTCCGGCCTTCAGTTAGCCATTCCGGGTGTCTCTCGTTAACTAGCAGCTGGTTCATTTGTGCTGCCAGACGCTCGTGGAGTGCAGTCAGCTTCTTCAGCCAGTAGGCGTAAACCATGTCGGGCCCTGGTGCTGTCCAACTCTTCATACTGGAGACCCTTTCTTGGATATCTGCCACTGTGATGGTTACTGGACCCTGTTCAGGGAGGTCGCTGTGGTCTGCTCTCAGATCCTCTAGCCACTGAGCATTGCCGTTATGGGTTGCATCCTTCTCCCATATGCTCTTCCAGTATTGCTCCGTCTCCAGCCTTGGTGGTGCTGTTCTCTTATTGTTCCCTTGCCACTGAGAGTACACCTTTGCTGGTTCTGTGGAGAACAGCTGGTTTATTCTCCTGCCTTCTATCTCTCTGGTGTACCTCCTCAAGCGGCTGGCCAAGGCTGTGAGTCTTTGCTTGGCAGTTTCCAAGGCCTCAGGTATGGACAGCTTGCTGTATTTCTTAGGCACCTTATTTGTCGCACCTTGCTGCAACTCCGTTAGTTGGCTAACCTCCCTCCGTGCTACTTTGATCTTGCCCTCTAGCCTCCTTCTCCATGGAGGGTACTGTCCCTTGTCGCTGTTCAACTTGTAGCCAAGCATCTCACTGATCACGGCTGCCGTATTGTAGATCAGCTTGTTAGTGTCGGTAATCGTGGTTGTAGGTATTGCCCGTAGTGCTGCATTAACATCATCTAGCAGACCTTCTGAGGGTACTTCACGTAATCTTGGTAACCGGCTATGGGGGATCCAGGTTTCAAGCTTGGCCATGAAGGGGCCCAAGCGAGCCCCAGGCTCCAGGCCCCGATAAGCGGCCGCCAAGGAGTGAGCCGGTGTGTACCTGGACGCCCACCCCCAGACACAAAGAACCACCAACGCACCGACACCTGAGGGAGTCCACCACTGGCAGGGGAAGTGGTGGTGGGCGGAGATAGGCCTCCAAAACTTGGAGGGCCTGAGGTGTCCCCAGAGAGGTGGCATCTGATACCCAACCTGACATATAGACACAGACATACAGGCACACACAGACACAAACATCCATTCCCCCCCCATGCTCTCATATGCACTCACTCCACACTCAACCAACATGGAGACAGACATAAAGAGACGCTGTACACACGATCACACTCCCCAAGCGTACTCTACAAACCGGGTCTAGGTACCCTTGCCCCTGGAGGGGGGAACTGCACCCAGACCCAGGTGCCTTCTTGTTCCAGTAGCCCACTTTTCGTCGTCGTCTGTCCTGGGCCCTGTGCTTCGTACGTCGCTTACTACATCCAAGATCAAATGAAACATCCAAGACCAAATCATCGCGCTAACTCTGAGCTCGCTATTCCGGTTCCCCGAACACACCTGTTGTTGACGATTAGTATAGCTGGATGAAGTAATGTGAGATCACTGGGTGGCCCAACAGGGGCTACGCATCGATAGTAGAAACATTGATCGGCAACCCTTTGATTGGTCGGCGAAAATGTCGAAGGAGCGCGCTCGGTATTTTTCGGCAGCAGAGCAAGAACTCTTGAGTGAGGGATTTCAGGAGTTTCAGAGTTTAATTAAAACGCAAGGGAACACTGCAAAGGCTGCAAAAGCAAGGAGAGAGGGCTGGCAGAAAGTTGCATATACATATATGTATGTGTATGTATGTATGTATGTATGTATGTATGTATATTTTATTTTGAATACCTTTTGAATGATTCCATCCAGTGTTCTGAATCTGCTAGTACCTTCATAGCACAGTAATGTGGTTATACTTAGCAATTGAGCTTCAAATCTTAGTTTTATTTATGACTTGAATTGATGGTATAACTCTAATGGTAAGAGTTGTCCAGTGAGAGTTCTATGTGAAACTGTAACACTAGTCATGTTAAACCAATTCTTAGAAACTCTAAGTAGAGACATTACCTAGAATTGACCACATGACTATAACTCAAAACTGCCATTATCCAGGAAACTCACTGCAGTTACAACTCATCCAAAATTCAACAGTCTGGCTTATGTGTACTGACTAAGAATTGGCTTTACTTTCTGGCTTACCTCCAGCCTGGATTTCAGTTGCTTTATTATTTTATAGCTAGAAGATTTGTCTGCATCTGCATCCACTCACACAGTATCACATGTGATCATATGATCTTCCCACA
Organism: Mchenga conophoros; assembly: GCF_057382185.1. Taxonomy (NCBI): domain Eukaryota; kingdom Metazoa; phylum Chordata; class Actinopteri; order Cichliformes; family Cichlidae; genus Mchenga; species Mchenga conophoros. The sequence continues at coordinate 27,092,674 of NC_140541.1, forward strand.
TCTAAACTAGGAACATGGTGGGCTGCCTCTGAAACATAATTAAAGGATGCAATCATCTGTATTGAGAGCTAATCAATAAGTGATATTATACTCCTTCTTTCAACCATTAGTAACTTATCACCCAACCACCACCTCATACCCTTGCTGTAGTAGATGTTATTGTTCCCCTTTGCCAGGTAGTGTCAAATTGAAAATGGCTGACACAAGCTGCCAGGCATCGGATCACAGAGCAGACCTCTCTCATCATTTAGTTAGCTTAGTACAAGAAAATACTGTGGCTGTCATGTGCTGAGACTGCTAAGGAGCCAAAAGAGAAAAAATAAATCAGAAAACGTTGCAAATCAGCTATAATAAACTTTAACACTTTTCTACCTTAGACCCCCGCGGAGTCATCATTTTGCATTTCTACCTTTAAAAGCCGGAGAGCAGTCAGTCAAATGCTGGAGTCATTCATATGTATATTAGGTCGTTACCTAGGAATTCTGGAGGGAGGGGAGTGGTGGTGAGTGATTGAGGGGGTGGGGGAGTGGAGTGTTTCAGTTTGCCATCTTAGGGAGAAATCAACACATGTCCTTTGTATGTCCTTTGTTGCTGACATTTATTGATGAAAACAGTACAAAAAACCAACCATTTGTACACATATTTACAAATAATGATAAAAAGTGAGTGAGTACATTTCAACATTTTCAGCAATCACTCACAATCCTGGCACTGCCACGGTATCTGTCGTCTGCATTTACCACATGTGTACCTGTAGCAGTGAACACATCGCACAGTGGCCTGATTTTTTTTGCATCTGTGTTTGACCTGACACGTGGCCCTTTTTCCAGGGCTCGGTGTGGAGGGTTCTGCCCGAAGCAACTGATCTTTTCTTGCCTTCTTCGCAGCTACATGAGAGTGAGCCAACTCTGTTGCAAGCGCCACCAGGAAGTCCACCCGTCTTTCCTTCGTCCCGGTGCATGCTTGATACAGCACATGTGCATTCAGTGCTGCCATGTCAATCATGTTATAAAACACGGTGACTGGCCAGCGCCGTGTTCCTTTGCGGACAGTGTACTCCCGAACCATCTGGTCCATCACATCCACGCCACACTTTGTTTTGTTGTAAAGGGTGACAGTGTTTGGCTTCCTTTTGGTGGTGTTATCAGTCTGAACCACGCTGTGCATGCTGCTAAGAATATAGACTGTCTTCTTCCGTTTGGCCGCATACGCCGTCAGCGTGGCAGCAGAGGTTGAAAACACCTAAGAAATAAGATAAATTGTTATTTTCATAGCCCTTTTACACACAATGAAACACATAAACATAGAACCACAAAAGACCTGCAACATACCTGAGTGGTGAATTCATTGCGATCTGTCTGTCTAGTGGATTGAGGAATTTCCCTGCGAATCTTGTTGACTGTGCCGAGGATGGTGGTTTTCCGTCCAAGAAGTTTTTGCGCAAGTGAAAGCGATGTGAAAAAATTGTCCGTGGTAACATTTCTGCCCTTGTCTAGGAATGGTTCCATCAGCCTCATTACTACATTTTCAGAAAGTCTCTCCCCAGTGGGACGACTGGGGTCCTTGCCAAGATATGGGAAGACATTGCAAATGTACTTGGATTTTAGGTCGCAAGCCACCCAAAACTTGATCCCAAACTTGTCCGGTTTACTTGCAATATACTGCAGGAAACAGCACCGAGTCTTTGATGGGAAAAGCTGTTCATCAATGGTGATATGTAGACCAGGGTTGTAGCACGTGATGCAGTTGGTGACAAATGATCCCCACACACTGGAAATTGCAGCAAACTTGTCAGTCTTTGCTCGATCACAGCGGGTGGACTTGTCATCAAAGCGTAGGTGTTGCATGATGTTTTGGAAGCGGTTTCGTGCCATAGTTCCAAGCATCCTGGGGATGCTAGTGTTAAAGATGCTTAACATGATCTGATTTAAAAATGGCAACAGCTTGGGTTTTTAGACTGCAGACTGCAAGCTTCATCAAAAGAGGTTGAGGGATACTCTCAGTGTGCCTCAGAAAACAGAGGAGAGGCTAGGGATCAGACTTAACAGTAGCCTGTGGTGAAATATTTACATGGCCTAGATTCATATCTAATGAGCTTAAAGAAAACCAGTTATGCAACATAGCCAAAGTTAAATGTTTTATGTTGTGTTGTTGTGAAAACACTGAAGAGACCTACACTCATCTTTAAATGGGTTCATCTCTCTGGTTTCATACAAGAATTTTGCAGGGTTTAAAATGAGCTGCGCAAGTTTCCTTCTTATGCAACACTCAGTCATCCTCTGGTATGACGTGACTTAATAATCAATGGTTCATATTCAGACTTTTGCTTATTCACTAATATAACATCTACTAAATGACTTCAAGTGTTTTACAGTGTTGTTGCTATTACTAATTATGCAATGTCAGTTGAACTTCTATAGTTCCCTGATAAGTTAGAAGTTTTCCTCCATATGTCTATGAAGAGTGTCTCAGTGGGAGCCGTTTGGTGATATGAGCAGCACTGAGCCATTGTTCCTACACTTCTCTAATTAGCTGTGAATGTACCAGCTCTATTCATGTAGCTTGTTTTAAAGTCCCACACTTTACAGGACCCATCCAGCACTCATCTGTGCAGATCTGTACCCCAGGGCCACAGAAAGAAAGCAAGGATAAAACAGAGACCCAGCTGGTGGCAGAGCTTTTGATGAGGATAATAATCCAACAAAATGTGTCATTTTCATGAAAGGTCTTTTTGATTCTGTTTGTGAGGCCTTTTTTTGCCTGGGCCATGTGTCTGTGTCACTAAAGGCAAACTGGCAGAAGATGAGGTGCTTTGAGACTAATAAAGCCCTATGGTTCCTCAGGAAATGTAGCTAAAGTGATTCTGTTTTGTAAAATTTGCTTTTGTTGTGTCAGTCTCTGTTTCGAGTCTGACTTTGCTAACCTTCTTCAACTATAAAGCACTAACTTATACAAAATCTAATCAGACTACATTTTTTGGCTTCGGATCATCTGCCATGTGATAATAATATGCAGGGCTTAAATAGACTAATTCTTACCTAAACTTAACTTTGCCCTGATCAAAAACATGGATGATACAGCTGCCACAGGTACATGGAGCCATGGCCTTAGACTTGGAGGTGCTATACCCAAAAAGTTACCCTCTTGCCTTTTGCCTTGAAATTTTGTACATCAGTATTAGAAACATGAGTGGAGACAAAGGACAACCCTGGCTTATATGAATCACACAAACATAAATATGTAGCTGGGATGGTTGCTGCTAGGAGTATTGATTAATTTGAAATTCCAGGAGAAGATGTTGTCAGGACAAGCACTCAGTTGACATTGGTGGATGTACAAAACAGTGCCAAAACTTTACTCATTATCCTGACTATTTAGAGCTGAACTCGAAATATTTCTGCTCCTTAATGATAAGGGCATTTTGATGTAATGGAGCAGAAATTAGGTGACATTAACTTAATGTGGAGCATCAGCAGGAGAGAGAGAATCCCAAAAAGTGTCTTGTGTTCTGTATTTCAGAAAGCCAATATATTTTTTATACTTAATTTTTCAGCCTACAGTGGTAAAAAAAAAAAAACAGTGGGAAAAAAAAAGCATGTGCTGCACTATATCTGTCTATCTATATAAATTAAAAATAGATAGGTATCCATATTATATACACACATTATTTATAGATATAGATAAAAAATACACTCATACATAAATTTACCACAGAGGGACTCCAATCAAGTTGTAGAAACACCTAAGGTTGTAACATGACAAAATGTGGAACAAGTGAAGCATTGCAGATACTCAATGCACAACTCAAAATGAAGGCTCCAACACACGAAAACATCCATAAACAATATTATAGCCAATATTGTCCTATATTAATAGACATAAAACCTTCCCATCTCCAGTAAGCTGACTAAACAACAACAGGTGGTTATGAGCTATATCAGTTAATATATATTGCTTCCCCCCCCCCCCTCCTTGTATATTGTTTTCTTTTCTTTACTTTGCACCTTTGTGGTCCAGCTACCCAATTTCGCTGTGCAAGAAACCGCACAATGACAATAAAAAGCTCTAAGTCTAAGTCTCTAAGTCTAATGTTAGAAAGTCTCACTTATGTCAGCTGTGGTGGCAAGCCACACATAGTAAGCTCCACACCTCACCACTAGTTGCTTCACTTTAGTTTACTTTGCAGTCACTACTTTAAATATATTTTTCTTATTGTCAAATATATTGTTTCTTTATTAAATTAGTTTAATGTTTATCTATCACACCTTCCAATGTTTAAATGGAGTACACACATATCTACAGTGCAAGGTCAAACTTCTGTTCTATGTTATATTAACAGATCTTTTTTTGGTTGAGTTACCTGGTGGGTCTGGCTTCTCCTTCCTGGTTAGCAAAAGGTGTGGCAAAGGGCCGGGGGATCTGAAGTACTGCTTGCTCACAGCCTCATTGGACTAAACCACATGCTTCATTGCCTGCCTGGGGGGTGTTTGGGAGTTTGTTTAATTGTTTTGTGTCAGTTGATTATATGGCAGCCATTTTGTTTTCCCCTTGTGTGTCATATGGTTTAGCTAAGCCATTATTTAAGTTCCCACATGTCAGTTGACCTCTTTTCTTTTTTTTAGTCTGCCTGTTTAGGTTTTAGCTTTGTTAATTATTTTTCATATTTTTGGGTCAATAAAACCCCCATTTTTGAATTAAACAACTGTGTCCTCTATGCTTTAATGCTTGGTCCCTGACATCCGCTAACAGTGGCAAAGACAGCAATGCTAGCCAACAGAAAAGTTCAGGATATCCTCAGCAACTCACCTCAGTATCGCTGTGAACAGAAAAAAGATGAGCTTCACTGATTCATCGTATCTGACTCCTTTCACAAAGTTATATTGCCTCCAGAGTAAGTACATATTAGGCTAGCGTCACCTAACAGCCTACACTCACAACAGATGAACAGCGACCAGAGTTGTTTGCAGTGTTGCCAACTCCTCAGTAAGGAAAATCGCAATTGGTTGTCCTAAAAGTCGCTAGAAGTCGCTAAATGACGTCATCGCCTAATTTGCATAATTGGTCATGCTAATCTAATTGTAACCTATGTTGTTGGAGAGAGAAATAACATCTTGGAAGAGACATAAAGTGAGTAAAAAACGTCCTAAATGCATTTAGAGTTTATTTAGAACTACATATTGTGGCGTGTTGGGGGAGCGGCTAGTTCTCTCCCATCATGCCTTGGGACTGCTGTTTGGATGTTCTTGTTTTGTTGTTTATGGTTACACTGCTTTTAACTGTTATCTTGAATGTTGTGTTTGTACTGCGGTTCAAAGGCACTTACAGTTGTTGTTTTATAGAATGAATGCAACCATGGGTGAGTTCTGTTATGCTGTTGATGACCCTCGAAGCACAGTGTAGCATCAGTGTGTGTTGTAATAAAGAGCTCCCCCTACCAGCTTGGGGTTGAATAACAATCTCTCTCTGTGAGCTTCTTTGTAAAGATTCCTCTGCATGCCACATTGGTGTCAGAAGTGGGATTCCAAGAGCATGGCCACTATTCTGAAAGAGGAAGAGGAGCTGAGGAAGATTGAGGAGCTTATCACTCACCTGGAAGCAGTGAATGGAGCACAATCGAAGAAGTGGGGAGAGCCCCGGGCAGCAGCAAGCCAGCCAGGGGAAGATCTGTGGGGCTTACCAGATGGAGCCTCACACCCCCACCCACTGGGGAGCTGTCGTAGCCGCCAAGGCATGCTGCAGGCTCCAAGACCACGAGCGACCAGCCAGCCTCCACTCAGGGTGATGCCTGGGAGCAGCACACCCTCATCGTTGGCAGCCGAGGGGGACAACGCCAACTGTCTCCAGGACCAAGTGCAGCCACCACTGCCATCAGGGGCTCCTGTCCGGGGGAGCATGAAGCTGCCACGCTATAATGGGGAGGCACCTCCAGAGACCTACCTTATCCAGGTACAGCTGGCTGCTCAGCTAAACGGTTGGTCAACAGAGGAGACAGCTGTCCAAGTTGCCCTCGCCTTGGAAGGCAGGGCCCTGCAGATACTCACAGATCTTCAGCCAGAAGAGCGTTTAAGTTGGCCTGCTGTTGCCAGAGCAATGCAGAGCAGGTTTGGCCTCCGTACACATGCAGATGATGCCCGAGATAAACTTGCTAGCCGCCCACGGAGACAAGAGGAGAGTCTGGGTGCCTATGCTGCTGACCTACGTCTTTATGCACGTAGAGGGTACCCTGCTTTTGATGCTGCAGCACAAGAAGAGCTTGCTCTCCAGGCTTTTGTCCGGGGTCTCCAGCCAAACAGACTACAAGAGCACATCCGTCTGCATGCACCAGAAACCCTGGCGGCAGCTCTAACTGAGGCCGAAAGAGTGGAGCATGTGCTCAGCCCAGGTGCACGCAGCCCTGGCATAAGTCACCAAGTGCGCCAAACGGACTACGAAAGGAGCGACCAGGAGGAGGAGGCCTGCCAAACCACCAACACACCACCCTGGCGATCTCGGCGAGGGAATAGGCGAGCAGGAGGCCAATCCAGGGGTAACTGCCATTGGTGCGGAGAACCAGGCCACATCGCACGCTACTGTCCAGCACCAAGCCCACAAAGCTTGGCACCCCAGCAGCCGTTAAACTAAGGCGGGGTGGCACAACGGAGGAACTGCCCCCTGCCACCCCTCTGTCCTCCGAATCACACTTGCGGGTTGGCCGGCTCGGCCAGACACGGGGACTGTATCTGGACTGTGACCTTGCCGGCACCACCTGTAGAGCCCTGATAGACACTGGATCCACGCTCTCCTTAGTACAGGCTGGAGTCCTCCCTGGTTCTGATGGCCCAATACCGCAGGGTTGGCAGCCTACTCAGCTCCACATCACCACAGTCACGGGGGAGCGTGCCAAAGTTAAGGGGGAAAGATCCCTCCCGGTGACTGTTGCTAACTGCACCGTGGACCACCAGTTCTGGCTAGCCAGCATCCAGGACCAATGCATCATTGGCCTGGACCTGCTAGCCAAATGGGAGGTCACAGTGGATGTGTCCCGAGCAATCCTTTACCTGGGCACGGAGGCTGTGAAGCTCCACACCACAATGGAAGTCCCGCTGCCTGCCTCCACTTTTTCAGCCAGCGTCAGGAAGCCTGAGGACCTGTCACCGCTGGCTGGGGAAGGGGCCTCGCCTTCACCAGCAGTACCGCAACTGTCTGCAGAGACCAAGCAAGCTGTCGAGGACCTACACCAGAGGAGCTGCGAGGGTCTCCAGGCTGATCAGCGACGGCAGCTGCGAGAGATACTAGACTTGTTTGCCGACATCTTTGCAGCCAAGGATGAGGACTGCATGCAAACCAGCCTGGTACAACACGACATTGACACTGGGGATGCACGGCCCATCCACCTCCGCCCTCGTCGCCTTCCCCTTGCCAAGCGTGCCGCAGCAGAGCAGAAGATCAGGGAAATGGCAGAGGCGGGCATCATCGAACCCTCAAACAGCCCCTGGGCAGCCCCGGCTGTACTGGTTCGGAAAAAGGATGGTACCTGGCGGTTTTGTGTCGACTATCGTCTACTCAACAGCATCACACGCAAGGACTCCTACCCATTGCCCCGGATTGACGATGCCCTCGACGACATTGCTGGGTCCTGCTGGTTCAGTTCCCTCGATTTGCGCAGTGGCTACTGGCAGGTGGAGCTGACACCAGAGGCCCGCCCAAAGACTGCTTTCTCCATTGGCCAGGGACTGTGGCAGTTTAAGGTGATGTCCTTCGGCCTCTGCAATGCCCCAGCCACATTCGAGCGCCTAATGGAGAGGGTTCTGGCTGACATCCCCCGCGACCGCTGTGTGGTCTACCTGGATGACCTCCTCGTCCACGCGACAGACTTCGAGAAAGCCTTGGCTAACCTGACTGCTGTTTTCCACGCTATCCGCCAGGCTGGCCTTCGCCTCCACCCCAAAAAGTGCCATCTCTTCCGAAAGGAGACGACCTTCTTGGGTCACGTTGTGAGCGGAGCAGGGGTTTCCACTGACCCTGCGAAGGTGGCCGCTGTGAAAGACTGGCCCATTCCGGGCAACACCGCTGAGTTGCGGAGTTTCCTTGGCCTGGCATCATACTACCGGCGTTTCGTCAAGGACTTTGCTACCATTGCAAGCCCCCTGCACTGGCTCACACAGAAGGGCCGGGAGTTCCATTGGAGTCAGGACAGTGCCGTGGCATTTGATCGGCTCCGATCTGCACTGGTTGAGGCACCGGTGCTAGCCTACCCAGACCTGCAGCTCCCTTTTGTCGTGGACACCGATGCCAGCAACACAGGGGTGGGGGCTGTACTGTCGCAGGAAGGCCCTGAGGGGGAGCGGGTCATCTCCTACTACAGCCATTCCCTCAGCAGACCGGAGAGGAACTATTGTGTCACCCGTCGAGAGCTGCTGGCCATCATCCTGGGTCTCCGCCATTTCAGACCCTACCTCTACGGGAAGAAGTTCCTCCTGCGCACAGACCATGCGTCCCTCACTTGGCTGCTCAGCTTTAAAGAACCGGAGGGACAGCTAGCCCGGTGGTTGGAGACGTTGCAAGATTACCACTTTGAGGTCCGTCACCGGGCGGGACGTCTCCACACCAATGCAGATGCCCTCTCCCGACGCCCTTGTGAGGAAAAACAGTGCAGGTACTGCCAACGCTTGGAGGACCGGGAGGGCATGACTTCAGTGATCGCGTCACCACAGGGCGGCCCTGAGAATGACTCTGTTCCAGGTGGGCATTGTAGCAGTCTTCAGGTTCAGTCCGCCGCAGGGGATACTGAGGGTCTGGAGGCCATGGATCCCTAACAGCTGCAACACGACCAGAACCAGGACCCTGCCATTTCCCAGGTTCAGTGTTGGATTGGAGCCGGTCAGAGACCATCATGGCCAGAGGTATCTGCACTGGACCTCGAGACCAAGGCTCTCTACTCCCAATGGGCCAACCTCACAAACCGAAACGGCCTCCTCTATCGCCGCTGGCAGGCTCCCGGGGATCACCGAGAGGTCTTCCAGCTCGTGGTACCTCAACAGTTGCGGTCCAGGGTGCTCCAGCTGGTTCATGGTGCAGCGGGGGCAGGACACTTTGGAGTTACCAAGACTCTGCGGCGACTCCGGTCTCGGTTCTACTGGCCCGGGTGTCGCCAGGACGTAGAGCTCCATGTCCATCGGTGTGATGCCTGCACGGCTCAGAAAGGGCCTTCCCAACGCTCTCATGCCCCCTTGCAGCAGTATCAGGTGGGGGCTCCCATTGAGCGGGTTGGTGTGGACATCCTGGGACCCTTCCCCACCACTGACCAGGGGAACCGCTACGTCCTGGTTGCCATGGACTACTTCACTAAGTGGCCTGAGGCCTATGCAGTCCCTGACCAGAGTGCTGTTACCACTGCTGAGCGTCTGGTCAACGAGATGTTCTGCCGGTTCGGGGTACCAGAGGAACTGCACAGCGACCAGGGCCGGAATTTTGAGGCTGCGGTGTTCAAGGAGGTCTGTCAGCGGCTGGGTATCAGGAAGACCCGGACGACGCCACTGCACCCCCAAAGCGATGGGTTGGTGGAACTCTTCAACCGCACCCTGGCCACCCAGCTTGCTATCCTGACCTCCCACCAGCAGCGTGACTGGGATCAACACCTTCCCCTGGTCCTAATGGCCTACCGTTCTGCAGTCCAGGAGTCTACTAAGTGCACTCCAGCGGCCTTGATGTTTGGTCATGAGCTTCGTACCCCAGTGGACTTGGTGTTTGGATCTCCCCCCAGGCAGGAAGTGTGCGGGGATCCCGGGTTGGACTACCTCCACAACCTCCTCGCCCGGCTCCGAGAGGTGCATCAGTTGACCAGGCAGGCTCTCCGAGATGCAGGCTCCCGGCAAAAGCGAGCTTATGATACCCGCTGCAAGGGGGAAGGACTTTCGCCCAGTCAGCATGTGTGGGTCTACAGCCCGGAGAGGAAGAAAGGGCTTTCTCCCAAACTAATGAGCCAGTGGGTTGGACCCTGCACTGTTCTTGAGAGGCTGTCTGACGTGGTCTACAGGGTGCGGCTGGTCAAACGGAACAGGGTGGTCGTACTCCATCGCGATCGCCTGGCACCCTATCAGCCCTTGAGTCCATCCAGGGAGACGTCAGGGTCCCAGCTTCAACTGCAGGCCCCCAACCTGGCCTCGGAGGCAGCTGGGGGACCCACGGAACGTCCTCAACGAAGCCGTCGCCTTCCCCAACACCTCAGAGACTTTGCTATGGACATGCCGGTTGCTGGGGACAGCTAACCACTCAGGTGGGGGCTGTGTGGCATGTTGGGGGAGCGGCTAGTTCTCTCCCATCATGCCTTGGGACTGCTGTTTGGATGTTCTTGTTTTGTTGTTTACACTTACACTGCTTTTAACTGTTATCTTGAATGTTGTGTTTGTACTGCGGTTCAAAGGCACTTACAGTTGTTGTTTTATAGAATGAATGCAACCATGGGTGAGTTCTGTTATGCTGTTGATGACCCTCGAAGCACAGTGTAGCATCAGTGTGTGTTGTAATAAAGAGCTCCCCCTACCAGCTTGGGGTTGAATAACAATCTCTCTCTGTGAGCTTCTTTGTAAAGATTCCTCTGCATGCCACAATATTAAATTTCTTTTAGCAATTATTGTTTTTTTTTAATGTCACAATTACACAAACCTGCTCCTTTACCCGGGCTTGGACCGGCAAAAGTGACCCGAAATAGGCACTCTGGTGGAGTTACTTTGTGTGTGTGTGTTTATAAGTAGTTTTAAACCTTGTGATCCACAAAACAGCATATGAGTAAAAGAAGAACTGACTGCGTTACAGCACCTGCTGCTTGTTGAGAGTAAAAGCGATACGCGCTTTCACGTCTTTTTTTTAGCGACTAAGGGGTCTGAAAACTCGCTAAATATAGCGACAAAGTCGCTAAGTTTGTAACACTGGTTGTTTGTCCTATAGTTGGGAGGGGTTAAAAAAAAACAAAATAGAATTCAGTTCATCGCAGTCTGCGAACTACTGACATCTAGTGGTGAGATTTTACACAGTGTACCTTATGTGACACCAGATGTAATATTGACTAAAAAAATACCTCGACCCTAAAGACACACAAGAAAAACAAAAAATTTAAAAGGATGGTGTGTACATTTACACTCTTAGTGCAGTAAAAGTAAAACATACAATGTTTTGTACTGCTCTTCTACAAACCCTATAGGTCACCTGTTGCACACGCAATCCAGGTTTGTTTGGTAGAAGAGTGTGCTGTAGAACTACCTTCCTCTGGATAGATGTTGTGCTTCTCCTGAGCTTTCAGATCCAGGGAACTACCGTCTAACATTCATACAGTCCCCAGCTATTGCTAAAGGAGTTCTGCCTTGTTTCAAAAACATTAATTTTCCTTCAGGTGCTTCATGGATCTAAAATTTCATATGGTTTCCAAAGAGAATCCAATGCATAAAGCCTCCACTAATGCAATACTCACTTATCAGGTCTGGTAATTCCTGAAAAAATTAAGTGGTTTAGTCTTTGTAAAATCATACATTGTTAATACATTACCCACAGAACTTTGTGCAACTGCAACCTCATGCTAATTTGCTCTGCTTAATATATCTGGCCCTAAGACACCTACTCATTCCTAAAATCACATTTCCATTCACTTGTTTTGGATGAAAGTTCCTCCATAGTTTGCACAACTGTAACAGCTTAATGTACAAGTAAACCCATGCTTGAGTGCAGAATAGTTAGAGGCTTGGAAAGATAATCCTATGATACTTTGAGTAGAGCTTCCCTGGGAGCATGTTACAGAGGTTGGCTGTGAGTTTTTAGCAGACTACACAGGTTTCCTCGAGTTGCACGGTTGCATGTACATTTGGGGGAGTGTGTGTGTTGAACAGCACACACCTCGTCTTTGACATTCCAGACAAAGCCTCAGTTACAACCTTCACAGACTGTGCAGGGAAATCTCCTCTCTACCACTAGAATACCAACACCCTTCCACATTGACATTTAATTGCCACCCTCTTTCACTAAACAAGGGGCGTGATTGAGCTTAGAGGAAGTTCTGTAATACTGATTGCAAAACATACTCGTTAAAGAACTCAAAGTCCTCCCTTGAAACCTGCAAGGTGGGAAAAAAAATTAACAAAAGGGAGTTCGCCATCACTGCCGTTTCTCTTCCAAAGTGTTTCTAATTGTGTGTTAACAAGGAAGTAATCTAAACGTGGGCTCATCGGGGAAGCTTACAAATACAGGGATCTGATGTGATTCAGGGCTAGAGTAATTAGTTTTTTAGGCTTGCGATACATGTGCATGTCAAAACAATGAAGAAGAATGTACAATTTACAACAGACACCTTCTGCTAATCAAGATTTAAGAGATAGTCACACTGAACCGACTCAAAACACCTTAGTTGTATGAAATCACTTGACAGTATTACACTACTTAGTTGCACCACACTTATAGGTGTGACAAATTGTGCTTATTTGCTGGGACTTGCCATTGCTAAGATAACATTGCTTCACTTATTATCCTGGGTTTTTCTGTATTCAAAACATCAAAACAACTGAGCACGTTAAAGCGAACAGACAATCAACTGTTACTTTTATTTTCTTGCAGGTTTAAATCCTGTTTGTTTCTTTGTCTATACGTACTTCTGTTTTCTTGTTCTGAGGTTCCACGCAGGTCAACAGTTTATGAAGTGACCTGTCCAGCTTTTCTTGACTTTCATGGTGCTGGTGATGTCATGTTCAACATCACTGGGCTAAACCAAGCAGGTGAGTTTTCTTTCTGGAAATGTCCTCTCTTTTTTGTTTTTATGGATTTTGAAATAATTTTATGTAAGTGTTTGTCTTTATAAGGAGCCTTTTAACTATATAAAAGAACTAGTGATGCATTGGTAAGTTTTACTGGCTTGAGCCAATAATTGGGTGTGAATTGGGTGAACTGGGTGTGAATTGACAGCCCTATAGTCAGTCAGAGGTTGCTTCAGGTAAAGAACCACTGGTAGCCAGGACAGGCTCCAGTCCACCCAATCACCCTGGATTTGTAAAGTGGAAGAAAGTGGATGGATGCATTATTGTAAGCAGGACTTATGTGCTGTAGTTGGTTAAAAGTGAAACTAAGATTAATTGCTGTATATGGGGATTAACTAACTATCTAAACAGAAAAAACTTTGACTTTGTCCTAGTAAAGTCCATCCATTATTGGAGGCATGGCAAGCGATTTAAACTCTCATGAGATGAACAGAGGCTGTTAAACAATAGGTGACTATGCTGTCGCAGTGTGGGAACACATTATGACAATCGTGTACTTACAGATGGCAACTCGAACTGTTTGATGGCCTGGGAAACAATTAAGCTGCACAATCACAATTGAATTTAAAAGCTACTACAGCTAATGGGGTGGTGTCTTGCTGACAGAATGGTATTTAACACTCATCAAAAGAGAGCAGTTGAAGAAATTAGACTCTGCAAAGCATTAAGAAGACTTTCTGGGCTGATTTGACATCATTATTTGTATTATACGATTGAAAGTTTGTATATTTGTGTTAGAGAAAGATAGAGGAGGTGAGGGTGGAGAGCTTATGTGTATTTTAATAGATAAAAGTTGTCAGCATTTGCTAAATGGTGTGTTAAAACTACAAAATGTAATGCAAGAGAAATCTAAAGAAGAAAAATGTCTTTTTTTTAAAAAAAACAAACAAAACAAAAAAAAACTATTGCTGTGATTTATCTAATCAGAACAACTGAGTCCCTTGCAAATCTTTTGTGCACACTTGGCATGCATGGCTCTGTCTCCAACTACTATATGACTTATCCCACTGTGATGCACTGTCTTCTAAGCCCTGCTTGCTCCTCACCTCCATAAATTATTCATTTAGCACAGCATGAAAAACGCATGTCAATTAGCCAGGTTTATTTTTTTTTCCTCCAATGAAAAACAGCGGGTTTCTCCTCATGCCAGCTAGAAGAATTATGTAGTGAAACAGTGCATTATTTATCATTTTTGGACATGACTGCTCAGGCTACATACCCTCATTCTTCTTTAAAAGAAAGGAACAAAGTCTGACAATGTCAGTTATTCTGTTTGATTTGAGCAGACATATATCTATATGTTTGCAGATAGATACAGTAGATGGACAGATAGATGGATTTTTTTCTTAAGTTGGAGTAGTTTTTAATTTTGCCTGTTGTATTAATGCTGTGATTGATTGAAATCAATGCTGGCTGATGAACGCTATGACTGAAGATCTTTGATGAACTTCCTCATTTCGTCCTTGTCCGCCTAAGCATGCGGTAAAACTGAGAATACATCACAGGATCCTTTTAGTCAATGTAGAAATGTGTATATAGTACCAAAAATCCACTATATGGAGGAGTACACCCAAAATACTTGTCAGTTTATCCCCATCCTAGCTGAAACTATATCTGTACACAGTGAGATATTTAAATAAGCCATAGAGCCCTATGCACAACTGCTAAGCAGTAATATTTAGTTGCCAAAATCTAAAAATGTTTTAATTTCAATATGTTCATGTATGTTTACATAATTTGCATTTTTATGCTTTGATTCAGGTTATAATAACCTGAAGATCCAACAAAATACAATGCTATTTCATCTTTAATTAAATCATCAATTAATATCAGCTGCAATTTTACCTGCAGGTCAACTTACTATTTAAATTACACATAGCAGAATTTCCCCAAAATATTAAACCTTTCATTTGAAACAGATATAAATGATTAAAGAATTTAAAAACATTATTCAAGCATTGGAACAATGGCATGCTCAACAGTGTGATCTAGCAAACTTTCATGAGTTTAAATTTAAATTAAACCTCATTATTTATAATATTTAAATACTAAATTAGCTATGTAAAATATGCCTAGTTTAATATGTATTAATATGTGGTATGTCTAACACCATTCCCAGGTAATTAGAAAAATAGAAGTTTCAAAATCTGGCTGGAAAATATTTTCTCTCAGTTTGTAAAGTGGAAAAATACAACCTTCATGACGCTTAAATCTAAGTTTTAACCTTCCAAAGAACATTTTTGTTTATGGTCTTCATTTGCTGTCTTTTCTTTCATTTTGTGCACTCAAGGAAGCACTTGGCCACATATAGAAACGAACACCTTGATACGCTCGTGGATGATTCAGAGTCAGCAGACCCAACACAAAACAACCATGTTTCAAATAACAGAGTGAGGTTAAATTTAGCAACACTATATTTTAATCAAAGCAGGATTTGGTGAAATACTCCTGAAGACACAGGGGTCTGTGTGGAAGTTATTGTCAGCAATGAGCACCACGCGCAGTCCTGTTGCTTAGATACTGTACCTGCAGTGATTCATGACTCTGATGGCTCTGGGCTGCTAAGGTAGTATTAGCTCAGCTGAATCAGAATTGAGATTTTGCTTATAAAGACAGAGGTATTTTTTTTATGTGAGACCCAAGTGTCGTTGGGTTTTTGTTTTTGCTGTTTTTACCCCCGAGAGTCAAAAACATATTCTCCCCATTTCACCTTTTCTCTCCCACACCAAAGCAAATAAAAGTAAAACTATAGCCCTGACATTGCACTAAACCAAATGTTCAGCATAGGGTGACACTATAAAGCATATGTTAAACCCCAGATGTGCTTCTCCATCAGCAGTAAAAAAACAAACAAAAACAAATAAATGCTTTTTTCCCCCTCTCTTC
This sequence comes from Mchenga conophoros, assembly GCF_057382185.1. Lineage (NCBI taxonomy): Eukaryota > Metazoa > Chordata > Actinopteri > Cichliformes > Cichlidae > Mchenga > Mchenga conophoros. The sequence goes on from NC_140541.1 coordinate 27,108,336, forward strand.
TAATGGACAAATTTGGTTGTGCATTTTTCCCATACTCTCTCCACTGACTGCCAGCTATGGGACATTTTACAACTGCACTATAAACAAACACAATATGCCCCAGGCTGCATTTATGAATACAATTCTTAAAGTGTTTGCTTATTTGTGGATATTACAGTGCTGTAGGCAGATGAACAGAATGGTACTTAAAGAAAAATGGTGAGGTATTTTAGTCACCTGTAGAAGCAGAGGCACAGGAGAAAAAAAAAAAAAAACAGTGTGGGTCAAACTGCAGGAGGAAGAATATGTAGCAGATCAATATTAGCACTCTTTAGAGAGTTTAGTCTAGAGACGAAATCTGTAGCAGTTAACCTCTTAAGCCCCAAGCCTAACTGATCTCCTGCCTTTTGCCCCCGTATCAGGGGGCGTTGGGGTTTAAGAGATTAAGCTATAGGGGTACAAAATAAAAAAATAAAAAACTGCATAGTCCAAGTGTGTAGGCCCTATAATAGCATTATTGTGTGAGTCTTTTGGACTTGATGTGCAGGTTACCTCTTTGTTCAGCTGTGCTCTTGTGTGGAAGAAAACCTGGAGGGTCTCAATAGGTGGTAAATGCAGGTGTGGCAGCTATTCATACATTTACAAATACATTAGTCTATATTTGCAATATTTTCTCTCCTGCGAAAGTGGAGGAAAAAAGTTTGGAGGTGTTTATTATAATTGTTATACCTTGTGGCCCTTAAGGAGAACACACACACACACACGGTACAAATGCAGTTCTCATCCACCTTCATGTACCCGTCAGTGATTTTTCCCCACCAGTCTCAAGGGGTAATAATGAGCACATTATGGCTTGGCACTGCACAATGAACAACACGGCACAAGAAAACCCATTTAGGAAAGTTGACACTAAAGAAAGATTTATACTTTTTTAAATTGCGTTTTATTTTTACAAGAGAAAAGACCATAACAAAGCTCCTTCCCTGAGCTTTTCTGCGGGGATGATGAACTGCACTAAACCTTTTGTTGTTCCTTACTTCACTGAAATAGTTACACTCCGACTCACAGCTGTGATCAAAAGTTTGCATACACTCCTCATGGCATGAATGCCATGATAATTTAGGGGTTTTAATAATTTGTTTATTATTTATCACTTATAACTATTCTTATTCCAGGGTGCAATGACTTTTTCAGCATACATCTTTAATGACAAGAATTGCATTTTCTTCTCATTTAAAATTGCACATCGAGTCAAAATTACACATAAAAGGTTCAATTATATGCATACACCCCCACTAATATTTGGTTAAATGTTTAACAACTTCCATCTTGACCAAATGTTTTGGTAGCCATCACGTTTTTGGCATAAGTCCTGTTGGAACACCCAATTATGTCCAAGTTTCAACCATCTAGCTGTTGACATGAGGTGAAGTTGAAGAATTTCGAGGTACTACTACTTTTTGATTATCCCATCCACTTTGTGCAATATTATCAGTCAACAGGTGGAAAAACAATGCAGAGTACAATGAATCCATGGCTATGTTGTACAGTGTTTTTAGGTTTGAAAGTCTCACCTTTACTCCTTCAAACACACTTTGTGGGCAAATACCTCAATCTTTCTATTATCCGACAGCAAAACTTTTCTTTTCAGAAGACATTTAGCTTGTCTGTGTGGACAGCTGTAAATTTCCGTTGAGCTTGTGTATTTATTCTGGAGCAGGGGCGTCTTTCTTGATTGGATGGATTGAGAGGATGCCAACGTATTGTAAAACTCATTTTATTGTAGTCATCTTTCCTAACCAACTTATTCTCATCTGAGGGTGACAGAGAGGGGGAGAAATGCAGCAAACTTGTACATGACATTCTGACATTAAAAGTCATCTTAATTGTCCATGTAAGAACTGTATTAACACATAATAGTATTAAACAAATTTAACATGTAGTGTACAGTGCCACAGATATCAAGCCTTGTTATAAAGTTGGGATTTTTGCTTTTACGTCATACACATTTGCAGTAAATATGACTTAGATGATCTGATCACAAGCTAACAACTGGCCTTAGAATTAACTGTCGCCATTATTAGTCTTTCTCAATTTGACGTTTTAGTGCCAAATTAATTTGTGTGTGTCTGTGTCCGACGGGGCTCTTAAAAGCATCTACACTGATGTTAGAGTGACAGTCATTTTAATGCACGACCATCACAAGCGCACTGAAAAACACCAACACAAAGAGCATCCATTATGTGAAATAAGTCTTTATTGTGTTTCACTGATTGTTAAAACAACTATTACCAAAAGCACGTAACAAAATATGAGACTATTTCAACACAACGTCTGGTTGAATGCGTTTTCACTTTGATGCATTAAAATGCACAGCAGGTTCACATGCAGACTGAATTTGAAACATATGGCATATACAGAGATCGATCCAAATATATAAACAGGGAGGTTGCCATCTTCTTCAAACTTCAAAGTTTGTGTTCCAGACCGATGCCCTTGAAAATAACAGTGATTTCTTACCAAAATGGGGGAAAGTCTATTATTTCAGTTTGTTTATCTACACTTATGTTGAAAGTTATGGATATAGTACATGCTTTACATACAGTACATCTTTAGCACCATCCAAACTACAATAAAATGCCTCAACAAGAGCAAATTAGTAAAGTCTTTTGGCCAAGCCAGTAGCATTAAAATTTACTGAGGGGAGCTGAGAAATTGAAAATTTTCATTTCATTACATCCAGCGAGAGCCATAAATGAAACAACAAAAGAACATAAACTCTCCTTAGGGATTTACATAATTGAAAATCCAGTGTAATTACCTTCGCTGGTACCCCTTTATAAGTCACCCTTTAGAATTGGTTTTGCGCTCCAACGAAAGGGCTTTAATTATTAGTAATTAGTTCTATAATGCTTTTTAGCTTGCTAGCTATTAATATTAACAGTTTTTGAATTGCCAGGTTATGAAGAAACTCGATGGCTGATGTTTATCCTAATTCAGTACAACACTCATCTCTTTCCTAGTTCGGGACATTTATTCTAATGACCCGTCTGACCTTTTGGGAAAGGCAGAGTTTAATTATTGTAAAAGCCCTGACTTTAGGAGAATTCTGGTTTATTTAAAATGGGCTTATTTCCCCATTAATGTGGAAAGCTTGGCTCCAAGTGTTATAAGAAAATAGTACAAAATATTGCTCTCACTTCATATTGCTGTTTGGCAACAGGACTGGAGAGGAAATTCTAACCCTGCTGGCCAGACCCTCTTTGTTGGCTTTCTTTCTGTCGGTAGTGGAAAAGACTTGTAGTGTCCAGCTGAGCTGCATAGTGGATCGCCTCAGCAAATAGCTTTACCACCTAACGCAGAAAGAAAAAAAATGAAACAGAAGTCAGTCAGTTGTCACAGTGAGTCAGATTGTAAATAAAACCACAAGTTTTAGTTGGCAGCATAGTACTGACCTGAAAATTGGTAATGAGTGGGACTCCATGGTCAATGGCCATTCTGCGGATGAGGAAGTTATCCTTCACGTGTCGAGTATTGTTATTGGGCAAGTTGACCACCAGGTCGATATGACCCTCACTGATCAATCTATAAACAAAAAAAAAAAAAAAAAAAAAAAAAAAAAACAAAAAACAAAAAACAAAAAACACAACACATGCAAAAAAAAAAATTAAAAGAAATCATTCAATTTAAACCCAAAGCACAGAGTAAACTTTGACTCAAACAAAATGTGATGGGGTGGATGCAGCTCAGGTGGTGGAGCAGACTCGACTATCTGTAGGTTTGAAGGTTTGAGCCCTGAACCTTATGTGCCAAAGTTTCCTTGGAAAATGCAGCAAATATTTCTACACCCACAACTGATGTGTGTGAGAGTGAGTGTGTCAATCTGTCAATGACTTAACTCCTTTGCATTAACTCTTAAGAAAATTAAATGTTAAGATTCTGAGCTGCTACATGTAAGAATATTATGAAATTTTTTTATAATTTAATTCAGAAAAGATTTTAACCTATTTTTATTTATGTAAAATGAAATATTTCATTCATTTTGTGTTTTAACTTTGGTTATGGATTATAGAGGACTAAAATCAATAATTAAGCTCAGATTATTAGAATATTAAATTTTAAATTTGATTAAATTACTATTCAAACATTAAGAAATGATATTTACAGTCTAGTTCAGTCTTGCACATGGAAACAGTCACTGGGAAGACAAATGAAACCTTCAACAAGGAGGATTAAGCCAGAGAAAGTCCACAGATTGGAGAGTTCACTGGAACAGGAAAGTGTTGTTGGGAAGGTGCACAAGCAACCAGTGACCAGTTGATTCAAGAACTTGGGTTTCACAACTGGTGTCAGTGTATCACAAGCCACCATGAACAGATGTTTTCAGGAAAGGAGCTACAACCGTCACATTCTTAATATTAAGCCACTCCTAAATCAGAGATGTGAGAAGCTTCTTACTTGGGGTAAAGGAAAAAAAAAAAAAAAAAAAAAAAAAAAAACTAGAGTGTTGTTCACTGGTTCAAAAATCCCCCTTTCAAATAAAAGTAAATTCTGATTTGATTTGGAAATCAAGGACCTAGAGCGTGGGGGGAGAGTACAAGAAACAAGAGTTGAAGATCATTCAAGTTTGAATTGTCCACAGTCCGATTATTTGAGGTGCCTGCAAATGGCAGGTCGTCTGCCAGGAAGTTGTAGAGCTTCCAGCTGCTGACGAGCTTTATGGAAATACCCATTTTTGTTTTCTAGCAGCCCTTAGTACCTGCCCATAGTGACAAAACATCTACCAAATGGTTTGTTATTACTGTGCTTGATTGGCAGCCAACTCGCCTGACCAGAACCGCATAGCTTTAGGCCATATACCCCACAGATTCTCTACAGTGGAAACAGATTCTTGAAAATCAGATTAGACAAGATGACTTGACTTTACATTCTAAGCAAAAAAGACAAAAAAAAAGGAATCAGTGAAGGACGAAGACAATTATACAGAGATGCAGCAAGTTGAAATGACACAGATACTTTACAACTAGGAAAAGAACAGAAAGAACAAAGAGAGCTATGAAGAATTTAAAAAAAAAATGAAATAACTAAAATCAGGTTTGACCATGTTGCTGACAATGGCATTTTCTCCTGCCTGACTGATCAGTCTGCTTCAGATAATCATTATATCAGCTCTTGATTGATAAAACCATAGTTTAACAAATATTCAAACACAAACACAAGTCCACATTGATCACACAACTGAAATACTCATAATGCAAGTAGAAAATTACAGCTAAAATTATTATCATCAGCAAAAGCTGAGTTACAAACTTGCAAACATAAAGCCCAATCATCAATGAAATCAGCTTGAAGTTGTGGGAAGATCTAAGATCTCAAAGTTGTATTTGCTGTTGTAATTGCTGACTTGTATGAAGCTGGAACAGTTGATGAAGAAAGTCTCAGTCATCAGTTTACAGGTGGATGTAAAGACAATTTAGCAGAGTCTACTCTGTGGGAATGGTCACCCAACTATAATACAATATTTTTAACAACTTAAAACAAGAATCAGAGACAAAAAGTTGGAGATGAAGAGGAATCAATACAGGAATATTTTTCAGTGATTGAGCTTTCTGTACTGTATGCAAGTTAACCATAGTGTAAAAGAGGGCTGCTGCCAAAATGAAATCATTCACCCAAAAGTCAAACACAGTGGAAAGAGGATTTGGGGTTGGTTTGCTCCTTCTAGACAGCTCAAGAGCATTTTACAGGATAATATCAGAGTGGCTTCTCCACTAGCTGAAGCTGTTGTAGAAATTGGTGATGTCGCAGAAAAGAAAAAAAAAAAGGACTTTAAACATAAAAGTAAATACACTGTGAAAAGAAAGAGACGCTGAATTTGCACATTGGCCAGACAGAACCCAGACCTTGAGACTAGAAATGTTACGGAGCTCAGGTCAGTTGTTCACTCAAGAAATCTTAACAATGTGGCCGAGATATAGGAACGCTGTAAAAAAAAAAAAAAAAAAAAAGTCTAAAATACCTTCTGAGAGCATAACAGGCCTGATGTGAAGCTACTGAAAACACTTATTTGAAGTTACTGCTGCAAAAGGATGTCCCGCCAGTTATTAAATCCAAGTGTTAGATTTTTCCTGCCAATAATCCAAATGTTGGACAAGAATGTTCAGAAAAGACAAAAAAACAAAAAACAAACAAACAAATATTATAATTATGACCAAATAAGCAAATTGTGTTTGTATACTTCCAACATAAACAAAGATCAGACCAAATTTTCTCTGTCCCCACACACACACACACAGCCCCAGTCTCTTTTTACATTTTCACCTGAAGGCCTTCGACAGACTGCATAGAAATAAGGCTGAATTCTAAATGAACGTGTGTGACAGACAGTGACAACAAAGGTTGAGTTTTTTTCCTTCTATAAAGAATTGGCCTCTATGCCACCTTGCACAGATGATGCCAAATAGTGTTGTGTACATCTGTATGTGTTTGTTAGTGTTGGTCTAGGCTTATTACATTTTTCGTACCTTCTTTTTCACTAGCTGACTTCCGAACATATGGTCCAGATGGCTTCATTGTGGCATGATCATTACCCGTTTGTGGAATCGTTACCTGAACACCGTCACAGTCACGGCTACTGTGCTACAATAATTCTCTCTATGTAGAACTTTCTTAACAGGTTGTACTACTGGCAACTGAGCAATTCAATAAAAAACAGACCAATGTTAAAACAATGTACAGCAATTCGTCGCCAGACATGTCCTGGTTAAGATACCAAGAAAGTGAAATGCTATTAAAGAATGCAATCTATAATGTTCAAAGTTTTGCAACTCTAATTAAGCTTCCACTGCAAGTTTCCCTACAATGTTTCACAGGAGTGGCCAACAGCAAAATATATCACTATCTACCTAATTTGTGCTATTTTTGATTTTCTTTGGTTGTGATAGTTTCTCTCTGTGACCAGACTTCAGTGTCAGTATTTTACAGTGTGCTGTGTGTCTGGAAAGTGGAGCAGTAGTACACGAGAAAATGATAATTCAATGACAAGTCATTAGTGTCGACCAACCAAAATCAACTTAGGAGACACGCTATAGGACCGTAACAAAGTGTCAAAAAGTGGAAGAGTAGCAGCGCCATTTATGGAAGTTGTGCAAAATATTTGTTCAATTTTTGTACTTTATTATTGCCCATAACTGCTTTAACTTTATGTTACCCTTATAAATAATTTCATCATTCTCCCTATTCAAGTCTTATACTGGTCAATGTAATGACTCTGGACTTCAGAGTCTGCTAAATCTTCTTTGATCTTTTCACATCTTACAACGATAATGAAGAGGCTTTAGATCTTAAGGCAGCATACTATGCTGATTAGACATCTTGTTTTTAATCTAATATGTTACAATTCATTTAATGCTTAAACACTTCCTCTAAAAACCACAAGCTTGGCTTCAAAGTTTAAAGGCCAAAGTTTCACATGAGCCACTTCAATAAATGTGCCAGAAGGGTTTAACATCAATTTAGTAATCTAAATGAACATTTACTCACCTCTTAATACTGGGCAAGCTGTTGTCTCCACCCATCCCAGTGGGCCAGGCTACTGGAATGGCAGGAACGTCATTGGCACACAACCAAGCGGAAGTGGCTTCAGTAGCATAGAGCTAGAAGAGCAATATAATGTAGCATTACAAACGCATACATATATAGAATGTAGAAATACTGAAGGAAAGGAGGAAAGAAATTCTTAGTTCTTTTCAGTAAATCTAAAGAGCAGGAATCAGAAGAGCTTCATTAACCGAAGATCATAAAAAGGAAGCCATTTCTGATTTTCAATGACCGAAAATCACAAAAAGGAAAATATTTCTGATTTTCAATAACACGTCTCGTCTCTTATGTTTGAAATTGCAGTCACCTTGAAGCCTTCCTCTTTCAGCTGGTTTGCTGTAGCCAAGAAACTGGGTCGGAACGAATGCTGGAAGGGAGGGAAGCAGACGGATATTTGAAAAACTAAATGACATAAGAACATCATAAACAACAAACAGAGGGAGCGCTTTCATGCAGATTTCTGTTGATCCGTAATTGCTGACAGATACTGTATGAGACAAATTCAGCACTGTATCATTGAAGGTTTGTTCTTCTTTTCTGTCTCACTTTCCCTTTCAAATCAAAATCACACTGTATTCATGATACTTCCCTACAGAAAAGCGGTTACAAAATAAGGCACAACTTGTAAAATAATTGAATTTTTAGATGCCCAATTAGGACTATATAAATATTCAACAATAATACAAATATTGTCATCCCTTTGGAATACCCACATTTCCCCCCCCAATTCATTAAACATTTACAAAGGCAATAAAGGGTTGTTCCAAATTAAGACAACATAATGACATTCTGGTTTGGTAGGTAGGTGTGTTATATCAGTCAATTTGAAGTTAAAAAAGAAAAGAAAAAAGGCAGCATTGCAATATCTAGACAACAGAAATCTAAACAACAGATTCTCTGATAAGGAATATGATAACTGAGGCAAGCTAAGGAGCAGTTTTGTTTTTTTCTTTTAAAGTGTGACAGTCTATTTACTTCCTCACTCTGGTGGGATGACTTTGCCATCTGTCTTTTGGCAACAGTCAACCAATGGAAGATTTCTCAGAGAGTACATGTGTTTGCTATGACAACAGACACTGACTGCATAATTTATCTTCAAGCTTACCAGGAACTTCAGTTGTGCTAAAAAAAAAATAAATTAAAAAAAAAATACTGAGAAACCATTGTTTTAAAAAAAGAAAAGAAAGAAAGAGACAAAACACAAAAACAACAATACATATTTCTTGAGGTATCCTTCTAGATTCAGAACCCTTGATAATGCGAATCTATAATAATCTATAAAACAAGGTATGAGCAGGACAACTACATTCGTACGGAAAATCTAAATAGACCAAACTGCTCTGATCTTAAGGATGTGATTGTAACTAGGTGTTCTTTTTCCTTCAGGTCAATGGAGGGTAGGTCATATTGTGCCAATCTTGGAACAGTCTGACACCACTGATGCTAAAAATGACTTCAAGGTTACATCTTGTAGATCTATAAAAGGAAGACACAAACCAGCCCTGAAACGAGGTATTCAGTTAAGTATTAAAAGGGTTACTCTTGTTGTCTGCAGATGCTTGTTTGATTGTAACTGTGGTAGTTAAGACTGTTCTGTCAGAGGATTATAAACATGTTCAACCATACAAGCAGTTTACATGATGTCAGTTTTGTTATGCAGTACACATTCATTCTTGTGTGTTGCTCGAGTCTGTTTTATGTAACTCATGGACATTCGGTACAGACAATGCTGTGCACTTAAAAAAAAAAAAAAAAAAAATCTATTATTTAAGCAGAAAAGAATTTCAATTATTCTGTTTTTTCCATGAAACAAGCTGACGTAAAAAAAACAATTTTGTTGGAGATCAACTTCAAATGACCCACTTAATGGATTCTACCAAGCACACAGAAGAGTTTTCAGCACTTTCAGAGTGTTTGCTCCTGATTTGCAACTGATTATGCTCACACTGGGTGCCCTTCAGCTTAGTAAACAATGCGCCTGCTGAAGTCACTGCTGTCTCATCAAAAGCATTGTGATATGGTTTGATATTTGTCATGTAACTACATTAAGCCTTATATAACACAGAAGTCTGTACTTAGATGGGCAAATCTGACATACAGCTAAAAATAAGGGCATGACAGGTTAGGAAAATAACAAACTTTACCAATAGTTATTGTTAATATAAGTAGTCTGAGTGATTAATCTAATTTTCAATAAAAACTTGTTTAAACAGCCTTAAAGAAAGAGTATCTTGAACACAACTGTTTAGTTTTTGTCTGTTAAGACAAACTAAATAAAGTAAAACAAAAAAACTTTACTTTTGTAGATCCTGCAAAAATACTGAAATGCTGAAGACATTTGATAGCTAAGCAATCCATTTCTAGACAAACAATTTGTAAAATGATCTGCCGTAACACAGAGCCGCAGACAGCGGTTATAATATTTTCAGACCTACATACATATTTCCAATACAAAACCAGATCAAAGAACTTTGTAGAGTTTGTGTAGAGTTGCAAGAAAACATTTTTGAAAACCATCGGTATTGTCAGGGTTTACGGATTAATTATTCAAAATGTTTAAGCCTTTATTGGGGAAAAACAAACAAAAAAACAAAAAACCAAAACTAGTATACCTCACAGTACATGCTGGAAAAAGTAAACGCCTCAATTGAGCAACCTGTGGAACATCCATTAGCAGGAATGACCTCAGACATTTTCTGTATCTGCTAAAGAATCTTGTACCGTATCTCATGCAAACGTCTAACATTTCTGCATCGTCTTAGTTGAAGATCTTTCTTCTAGTGGTAATTGGTGTGTGCTTTTGGAGTGCCTTTGTTTATCATTTCACTCAACATTTCGTAAGATTGGTCCTTTTTTTCTGTAATTTCTTGATACAATTTGGAATTCAGGGTGTACACGCTGGTAGTAAAGTTTTCAAGCCTAATGTAGCAAAGCATCACTGTGGTTAGAAAAAGGCTTTGATGGTGCTGTGCATTGCCTTTTCTCCCTTTGTGGATTTTTTCCATTAAGTTAACTTACGTCTGCTTTGTGCATTTCTTATAAGTATCTAGTTTCTTTTCTGAACCTTAGAAGTTTCCCCTTTTTTTTAACCCAATAGGGATTTCTTTTGCGGTGTCCTTTCACCGATTAACACCATTCTTATTCAGTGTTTTTGTATATTAAAGACTGTCCACTATATGAAAAATTGGTATGCGTGCTCAGTGTGAGTACACAACCCATTTAATTCTGTATTTTGTAGATATTTTTGCACATCTTTCAGGACTGCTTATTGTGCTCTTGGTGTGGTCTTTGCAGGACAACGACTTCTAGGGAGAACAACCATCCCAAAACAACTCAGCTCTGATTTTTATCTTGGTGTGGATTCATCCAGCATCGATCACAGCATGAGAACAGCAAACCTCTGGCATTTTAGTGGATCCATTGTTCTTGTGTTACTGCACAATAGGTGATTGGCTTCAATATGGAGGATTGATAATGCTGCATGAGAAGAGCACAGTATTAAATTGTAATGAAGCACTGAACTCTCCCCATCCCCCGCCTCCTCTACTGCAGCTGGTTGGGTTTAGGAACTTTTCTGCCAAAAAACTGTGATAGGCAGAAACCAAGAGTCCAGTGTGTACACTGTCAGCAGAATATCCATTAAAAAACTTATATCAGCATCACAGAAATGAGCCTAATATGAGTACATCATTTCAGAACTCTGTGTGAAACTCAGATGTTTACCCCACCCTCCAGCAGACTTCTTCACAAAGATTGCTCAATCAAAAAGACCATTTTAAACTCCCCTACAACTAAGTTTTTTTGTTTTTTGTAGTTCCATGTGTCTGCATTCTCTGGATCCGTCAGCCAAAATTGCTGCTGTTTGTCAGCCACGTTATAGTCTGTATATGACCCCAGGCACTTGCCTTGAAGTGGACCTGTTCCCCAAGAGCACCAATTACACAGATGGTGCTGTGAGTGCTTTGTTAAAGCTGCATTAGTGAACTCGCAGTTTGGCAACTCTGGGTAGCAGCAAGACTTAATTACTAGAAATCATGTAATGCAGTGGCAGAAAACAGTCCAGCTTAACATTTTGTTCTTTTCTGTGACTGCAGATTGGAAAAACTTCTGTGTTTTGCAGCAATTTTTTCATTCTGACATAGCATTCTGATAAGTATGTAAACAGTTTTCTCCTTAACTAATGTGACTCTTATGTCAGTGGTAGTTCTTAGTCATTTATGTAAAAAAGCATCAGCTCTATAACTAAGAACTTTTATCATTTCCATATTATGTATTGCAGCCTTACTGGGTCATTCCCCAGACTGCCAGAGTTGGTCATAGTTTATAGGTCAGTGAGAGTAGTTAGACCTGCATGAACCCGATAGCCTGAAACACTTGTCTACACATTTGATGTCTTGTAGGGGAGCACCTAAAGGAAACAGAAAGAAGTAAAAGCATAATACTTGGAGCCTTACCTGAATCCCAATCAGGATGCCCTTCTGAGGCAACTTAAAGCCTGTGGACAGCATAGCTTTCAGGAAGGCCGAGTAAATGTTTGGTCCAAAACAAGCTACCTGCATCAGAACACAAAAAAGGAGAAACATGAGAATGTCTTTGAACTAATTCTACAATTGAAACACAATAATAAAGAGAGATAGAGATATCTATAGATATCTCTATATCCACACACACACATCTCTATATCCACACACACACACCTCTATATCCACACACACACACACCTCTATATCCACACACATCTCTATATCCACACACATCTCTATATCCACACACATCTCTATATCCACACACATCTCTATATCCACACACATCTCTATATCCACACACACACACACACACCATTGAGTTGTATATTTGCAAGGGACCTACTTCTCCAGTGGAAGCCATCTCACAGCGAAGTACAGGATCTGCATCTCTCAGTCGTGGCCAGGAGAACATGGGTGCCTGGTAAAAAGATCGAAAAGAGCAAGAAGTTTATTTTGACAAGACTGTGAAAAAAGAAAAGAAATGTCACCAAATGTGAGCTAATACTAAAGCTCTGTCACTTGTTTTTTTGAAGAGACTCCAGTTTACAGCTCTAACAAGCTAGAAGATTAATATTAGGTTTGTGGGATAAGTTTCCAAAAATAAATCAGTAAAATCTTTAACTGAAGTTGAAAAAATGGTTTCCAAAGAACAGAAAAAGAAAACTACAAAAAAGTGGCAGTCAATTAAGAATATTCTTTAACATTATTGGTCAGTATCATGCATTATGGTTACAGTCTACTGAAACCATTTCAGAGATTTCATGACGCTGCCACCTACAGGTGGAAGAAAGCTTGTCATTAGGAGTAACAGCTAAACCACGCAACAGCTGTTTGTTTATGGACTACAGAAAAGAAAAGGCAAATACTGATAAATAGAGTGTCAAATTAATACCAAGTAGAAACAATTCTTTCTACAGAAATGAGAAGAGGAGGCATGGTATAATACAAGAGAGAACTGCTATGACTACTGCCGTGGACAACATGAAAGAGAAAAGTAGTGATGCTTCTCAAACTGCAGACCACCACGAATAGGGTTGTGGCATTGTCTGTCCACACACACACACACACACACACACACACACACACACACACACACACACACACACACACGCAAGGGCCACTTGGGGGGCGGGGGATTCATCCTTGAAGCGAGCTATCTAATCAGTGAATGTAATGTTAGCATACTAATGTAAGAAGGGACGAAGAGAGGGGAATGCAGACAAGGGACCAGCATCTTTATCGTGCCTTTGTTCAAAGAGTCAGAGAAAGGCAGGGAAGTATGCAGAGATAAAATGGCAGAATGTAAAGAAGAAAGAAAATGAAATGGAGAGAGGGCCATGTATTGAGAATGAACAACAACGAGGGAAGTTTTAATGACGGAGACAAAAACAGATATAAATTCAGAAAGACTGACAAAGACACATTTGAAGGTTTCCGAGTAAAACGGTCCATTTGTGAGTCAAATGAAGTACCAATTTTACCTGCCACAAAACTGTAAAGACCCAAGCAACATCATCCAATTCTAAATCATTAACACTAAGAAGAAGAAATGAAAATGGAAATATAATGTAGGCGCAAACAAAAGGGGAAACACAGGGACGTGTTTAAAAAAAAAAAAAAAAAAAAAAATGCACTCACCGACATCTGTCAAGATTTAGCCGTCACGAGATACGAGAAGACAAGCCTTCATAAACAGAGTTCTTAAAAAGGCTGCCCAGTTTGGCCTATAATTGCTTGTTCTTCAAATGCAATTGAGTGTGTGGGATTGTATGATTGTTACAATATTCCAGCTTTTCCAATCTCAACATCCTACCACTCGAAACAGAGTAGAACTGTGAGTGTCCACAACATGAATCGTGTTATCTTCGGGCACCAGCTGAGCTCCAGTGGAGAAGGACATGAATCTAGCAAGACATTTTCATGTAACATTGCTGTTGTTGTTGTCTGCTTTATTAGAAAAAGCACTTGTATGAATGTCTTTATACTCACAGATAAATGGAACTCAGGAACTTGGCAGATTCAGGATTCTTGGAAGACATTTTAACAAATACGAATAGTGAAGACAGTTTTCTGAAAGTTGACGGCATCTTCATTCTAAGAAGTAAAACGACTGCCATTCTGAGTAAAGTGCTTTTTCTATTACAAACGCAATTATGTGGTAATTTTGAAGTTTTTAACTGGCTCATGCTAGTTGGTTGCATGGCTGTAAGGATTCTAGGAAACAAATAGTGCCTGGATAGTGTTCTTGGTAAAGCTGCACACTTACTGCCAACTAGGGGTAGGCCCTCTGAGGATTGTGTTATAAGTAGATAACTGGGGTGGTGTCAATACCATTAATGGGCAGTACCAAGTTACATAGCATTGGATCCTAGAGAACTTAATTGTTGCTGGTGTGAAACAAGTGTTCCTCGGTGCCATTTATCATTAGAACAGCTATAACACAGTAAAAGTTTCATCTTCATGGTGATGACCTTTATATTTTGGATATTTAATATAAATTTTGATGATACTGAGGGATTCAAATAATATAATTAAACGATTAAAAAATAAGAAAAGACTTTTTAAAACTTTGTGAAATGCAATTTAAAAAGAATGCAATTTCTGGTGAGGAATAAATTAGGACACTCCCACACGTAAAACACTTAAAATGGTTAAAATCCCACCGGTGTATCACGTCAGGTGCACATGATCAGTACGTCATTAACCAGCATTTTAAAGGAGCCTTGCCCTATTTAAACCTCAGATTTAGTTTGGTGTGCTCCTGACTGTTGAAGTGAGCGCTATGGTGAGATCTAAAGAGCTGTCTGATGCCCTCAGAAGATTGTGGCCACTTATGGGTTTGGTAAGGCATTCAAAAAGATCTCAAAAGAATTTGACATCAGCCATTCCACCATCCAAATGTTTACAAGTGTAAGACATTCAAAACAACTGCCAAGATTCCCAGGGCTGGCCGTGCGAGCATATTCATCTCCAGAGCAGAGCGCAAGATGCACAAAAATCCTAAAATGTCATCACAGGAACTGCAGCAGGCTCTGGCTACTGTCGATGTGAAAGTGCATGACTATCAGAAAGAAACTACACAAGTTTGACTTTCATGGTAGGTGTGCAAGGAGGAAACCTTTGCTCTCTAAGAGAAACATTAAGGCCAGACTGAAGTTTGCCAGAGCGAACGTAGAGAAAGACCATGACTTCTGGAATTATGTTCTTTGGACAAATGAGTCTAAAACGGAATTATTTGGACACCAGAACAGTAGACATGTTTGGTGTAAACCAAATACAGGCAAGAACCATCGCCTTAGATCGAAAAGCGTGGAAGATAATCGTTGGTCAAGCAAGAGAACCTGCGGCACCTACAGCAGCGTACTGGTTGCGCGGCAGACCACCGCCGCTGGTCGCCCGCTAAGGACAAGAAGAAGTACGGCCTTCTAAGAAAAGAACCTCATACCAGCTGTGAAGCATGGAGGTGGCAGTATCCTAGTTTGGGGATACTTTGTAGCAGCAGCACCTGCAGCCCCCCATAATAGGCTTCTCTCAATGACTATCGCCCTGTAGCCCTCACCTCAGTAGTGATGAAGTGCTTTGAACGCCTGGTCAGAGACTTCATCATTTCTTCACTACCAGACACACTGGACCCACTACAGTTCGCTTACCGTCCAAATCGTTCCACAGACGATGCCATCTCTCATCTCCTCCACACATCACTCACTCACTTGGACACTAGAAGGGGGAATTATGTTAAAATGCTCTTCATAGACTACAGCTCTGCATTTAACACCATAATTCCCTCCACACTCACCACCAAGCTGGAGCATCTGGGACTCAGCTCATCTATGTGTCAGTGGATCTCCAACTTCCTAACTGGCAGACCACAGGCAGTAAGGATGGGCGGACATGTCTCAGCCTCCACCACTCTCAGCACTGGAGCCCCCCAGGGGTGTGTTCTGAGCCCCCTGCTGTACTCTTTGTACACATATGACTGTGTGGCCACTACCAGCTCCACCACCATCATCAAGTTTGCTGACGACACCGTCGTGGTGGGCCTGATCTCTGATAACAACGAGACAGCCTACCTGAAGGAGATTAGGAATCTGGAGAACTGGTGCCAGAGGAACAACCTCCTTCTAAACGTCAGTAAGACAAAGGAGCTGATAGTGGACTTCAGCACTAAGCAGGAGAGGAACTACCAGACCCCCGTCATCAACGAGTGCCCAGTGGAGAGAGTGGACAGCTTCAAATACCTCGGAGTTCACATCACGCAGGACCTGTCATGGTCCTGTCACATCAACACCGTGGTGAAAAAGGCCCGACAGCGTCTCTACCACCTCAGACGCTTGAGAGACTTCCAACTGCCCTCCAAGGTGCTCAGGAACTTTTACTCGTGCACCATAGAGAGCATCCTGGCGGGAAACATCTTAACCTGGTTCGGGAGCAGCACCATGCAGGACAGACGAGCTCTACAGAGGGTTGTGCGGTCAGCTGAGCGCACCATCCGCTCCGAGCTCCCTGACCTGCACTCAATCTACAGCAGGCGGTGCCGGACCAAGGCCAGGAAGATCGTGAAGGACCTCAGCCATCCCAACAACAGACTGTTCTCTCTGCTGAGGTCAGGAAAGCGATTCCGCTCCCTGAAGACCAACACAGAGAGACTGAGGAGGAGCTTCTTCCCGCAGGCGATACGGTCTCTCAATCACACCACCACACAGTACTGACCCACACATATGGTTCTTACACACACACTGGACTTTCTGGACATTGTTTTTGCACACATTGCTTTTTTGCACAACACTGGTCACTATATTCTTCATTTCCGGTTAATACTTGTACAGCTGCTGTTATTGTGTATATATTTATATTTAGATTTCTTCATACATTCTTATATAGTTCTATATTGTGTATTTTGTTGTACAGTTATTTTATTTTCAACTTTAATTTATATATTTTATCTTATTCTTCCCAGTTAAATTTACCCTTCATTCTAATTTGTGTTGTACAGTTATTTCATTTTTAACCTTAATTTATATTTTATTCCTTCTTAGTTAAATTTACCCTTTTTAATTTTTCATATTTATTTCCTATCTTATTCATAGCCTTTTCCTTTTTTGTTTTCTTTAGGTCACGAGCAGTTGTCCAAGCATTTCACTACATATCGTACTGTGTATGACTGTGTACGTGACAAATAAAATTTGAATTTGAATTTAATAGAATCCATCATGCATCTGACTGTGTATTGGGGGGTGCTTATAGAACATGTGAAACCATCTGTTAAAAAATTAAAGCCGAAGTGGAACTGGACACTGCAACATGACAATGACCCAAAGCATACCAGCAAATCCACCAAGGACTGGCTAAAAACTAAGTAGAGAGTCCTGGAATGGTCAAATCAAAGCCCTGATATTAATACCATTGAGATGCTGTGGGGTGACTTGAAACAGGTTGTACATGCAAGAAAACCCTCAAACATCTCACAGCAGAAAGAATTCTGCATTGAGGAGTGGGGCAAACTTTCTTCTGATCGTTGTCAAAGACTGGTAAAAAGCTACAAAAGGCGTCTCACTGAATTTATGTCAGCCAAAGGGGGCAACACTAGTTATTAGGGGGTAGGGTGTCCTAACTTTTTCCTCCATTAAAATACAAATTTTTGTTCATATCTTTTTTTTGATGTGTAAAATGTTTTTAATTATTGTTGTTTAATTGCAATTAAGTCACTTTCTTTCCCAGTAATACATGAAAACATGATTGGACATTGATATGTGAACATTTCTTTAGAAAGAGCCACTTATTTAATTGGGTGTCCTAATTTTCTCACATGACTGTATGGTGCAGGTTGGCTCTGTTATGCTGCACCTCAGTCACCTCAGTGGTAAAGCTTGCTGGAAGGTGCTCTGACTGATCATCACTACCAATAAACCCCAGTTAATATTATTCCTGTGGTTCTCCAACCAGTAGTTGATATTTATACACATGTGTGAATAAAGGCAACACAACTGTGAAAAGCTGCAGTGTCTAAAATGTTCTTTTCTTCTTTTTCATAAAATCACGCCACCAGCAGGGGAAACAGCAAAGCACACTTCTAATTTGAGAACCGTTTTTAGTTGAAAAGCTTGGAAGCATATAATTGGGCAAACTAGAAACCATTATAAGTTCTTCTTTTTTCTTTTAAAAGAACTGAAGGAAAAAAAATCTGTTTGGGCAAGATTTTTCTTACACTCACACACAGAAAAAATAAAAAACATCTGCCAAAATCAGAAGGGTAGCTGCTGTGCGTCTCAGTTGCATGCAAGACTTAAAAACAAAAAACAAAAAAGAAAACCACAAAACAAGTTTCTGCTAAGTTCAGGCTAAATTGGGTCACTCTCATGTTGAAAAAAAAAATGAGCATGTGAAAGAAGATGAAAAAGAAGAACTATTTATCCCCCCCACCCAGAAAGCTGACCAGAATTCTTAAGGAAATCAATTAAAAAAATAAAATAAAAATCTGCCCTCGCAGATCACCTTATTATTAGGTATATCTGTTCAATTGCTTGTTGACATAAATCGTTATTCATAATTATGTTACCATCTTAATGTATTTAGGCATGTAGACGTACTCAAGACGACCTGCTGAAGTTTAAGCGGAGCGTCAGAACAGTAAAAAACTATGGAATGGTTTTTGGTGTCTCACAGGCTGGTCTGAGTATTTTAGAATTTTGCAATGTACTGGCATTTTTGCACGCAGCCAACTGGTTCAAAATAAGAAAAAACGTCCAATGAGCAGCAGTTCAACTAGTTATTTTTACCTAGAGAAGCCAGGAATCAGAGGACAATGGCCATACTGCACAGAAGACATCTCTAAACGCACAACATGCCAAACCTTGAACCTTGTTTTCTTAGCACACTTTGGGGCCCTTAGTTCCCTACTAAGCATCATTTAAATAGCAGAGCCTACGTAAGTACTAATCCTGGCCATGCACACTCCTTTATGACCACGTTGTACAGATCTTCAGTTTCCAGCAGAATAACACACTAATGTCACAAATCCCAAATCATCTCAGACTGGGATCCAATCCAAGGGAGCACCTTCGGGCTACGAGGTGTGTCTTGGATGTGCAATTGACAAATCAATAGCGACTGTGGAATGGCATCATGAGAGCATGGTCCAAAATCTCTGAGAAATGTTTTGAGCAACTTGATAATTTTATGCCATGAAGACTTGAGGCATGCTGTTTCAAGTGTACATTTTTCTCCTGGGTCATTAAGCTCACAAGAATTTGTCTTAGAAGTTACCATAATACAGTAATTCCCCATGGTCAGGGGACCAAGCATGTAGCAGCTGGAACTTACATTTCTTCACTAAATGGCTTTGAACCGGGGAGCGACACCAAACCATCATATCCTGCTCAAATGTTGTTTTCATGCTCTTTCTCCTCCTGGTATAATAAATACAAATGTGGTGTTATTCCTATGAGTTTGTATATGGAGACAGAAATGACACAATAGGGACTTGTTAGTGAAAATAAAAAAATAAAAATAAAGAAACATTGCTTCAAATGAGGGGCCGTCAGAGGGAAAACAGGCTGCAAGACTAAAGCTTGAGAGGGAATAAGACAGATAAATGACAGTGGTCTCTCTGGTGGTAATAACATGTGTCTTGTGATGATACAGTGAGGATAAAGGTGGTGAGAGGGGATATACTGATCAAACACACTTTAGGGCACTTTTGCTGGATAAGGTTGTTTTTTTTTTTTCGACAATCACTCTGTCTGCAGTCAGGTTTGATGTTGTGGAAGAAACATGTTTAACAGGAAAAAAGAAAATTAGCTCTGCTTTGTTAAAACAACTCAAATGCACCGAGGCAAGGTTTCAAAGAAGTCCCATATCAGTCAGGGGGTATGAAGCCTGTGTCATATTCTCCAAATAAACTCTGGAAGTCTAAGCCTGGCGCATGGAGAATTCAGAGCTCTGATTAATATTCCTTACCACCGCGCAGACTGGAAATTGAAAACTTTAGGTGGTGGGGAAGAGTTGGGGATTATGCCTGCGTGATTGGTTTCAAACTACAACCATTGTTACAGCAGCTCTGTTGTAATTAGAGAGAGAAATTACTTCAGAAAAAATAGCTTTTGAACAGCTGGCGACACGTAAACGCTCTCATACCCAGTCTAAGAAGTAAGCCTCCCAGTTGGTATGAGAAAGCCAGGTACTATTCTCCTCATCATGCCTAGGTATAACGATGAAGGAGTAATTGCTGTCTTTGTTATGTGAGCCAACGCAAGCTATATTAGTGCAGCCTGCAGTACGTATAACAATACCATACATGTAAGGCTCTAAACGCGAACTCATTTACAAACCACACAGGATAAGGATATGGCAGTTAGGTATTTTTAAGGAAAGGTAAATGACTCTTTCACACAAAACACTTGTTCCCTTTAAAGTCACCATTGTGTTTGTGGTCTGATGCAAACTACAGGGGTTATAGGAGACCGCTAGAGAAATCTGTGAAATAGTGCAACCTGAAGCTCAGTGACAGCGAACTACCACAGTATCGTTGACTTGCCCTGCCCATTTGCAAAACAGAGAAGCTTCACCTCCATTTGTCCAAACTGGTGTTTCTGAGACAGCCAAAATATGCAATATACTATACTCTATCAAATTATACTGTTTGTTCATAATACAAGATGATGTTACAAGATTATACCTTGTAATGTTAAAAACACTGGTTTCTCTCAGCACTGTTGCCTCACAGAAAGACCCCGGCCTGATGGTGGAATCGAACTCAGGACCTTCTTGCTGTGTGGAGTTTGCATGTTCTCCCCATGTTTGTGTGGGTTATCTCTGGGTACTCCGGCTCCCTCGCACAGTCCAAAGACATGCAGTTAGTGGCATGCAGTTAATGGTGATAGGTGAATGTAAGTGAGAATGGTTGTCTGTGTCTATGTGTTAACCCTGCGACAGATTGGCAACCTGTCCAGGGTGTACCCTGCCTCTTGCCCTAAGACAGCTGGGATAGGCTCCAGCCCCCCTGCAACCCTGAATGGATAAGCAGTAGAGAAAGAATGAATGGATACTATTTTCTTATGGCCCTAAAACCCAAAAGTCAGGATTATTAAGTGAAAAAAAAAAAAAAAAAAGGGGGAAAAAAAATGAAAAAGAAAAGAAAGCTGGTGTTAAGCTTGATCTCAAAATAAACAGCTGCATTTTATAACACCACAGCACAAATACTGTTGCTACTCAATTTAAAGAGGCTTTCAGTGTGCAAATAGAATGAAATTCAGAAGAACTAAATCATTTTTAATTCATTTGTTGCACTTTAGAGTGTTAACAATGACTATCTGTGTAATTTCTCAAGCCAGAGAGCTAACAACATGTTTTGGCCTGAAGTGTCAGGCGACTGCTTTAATGTACACACATAAACACAAAAGTGACATCTGAAGAATTTCCTGCAAGCGCATAATGGAACCATGGTTAAATTTCTATTACATTAGTGTGTACAGACTCTAATGGGCATGGGCTGAAATAATGAAAAATAAAAGCGGTTCCTTTGTCTGCTCAGCTATTCCATTTTTTCCTGCACAGAATGACACTGAACACACAATTACACAAGTGCGTTGGCAGCATTTGTGCCCACTGGCAGCAAAATGGGCTGAGCACAGGGTTCCATGGGCACACTGAAGAGAGTCCTGAGTACTGCCAGACTGGAGGGAAAAAAACAAAAAAACAAAAACAAAACCACTACAAAAAGCAGAAGGGCTGAAAACAGGGTCACCCGACTCTGATGACCAAAGGAGAATTTAGGGCAGGCACTTAGGCTGACCGGAGCAGCACTTGGGACATTTTGGCTGATCACAGGAGCTACTCTGTGGCCTCCTGTGGGTTGAATCACAGGGCTACTTGGGCTGCTCAACAATAGCAACAGTTTATGTCAAAACCTTGCAAGCCTGGTATCCCAGGTGGTTAATTTTGTAGACCTCCTTGGACAGAGGCACCGCTTGGCACCAGGCAAACTTTACACTACAGCAATGGAAAAGTTTGCAATGAGAATCAGAGAGACCACACATCCCTAAGGGGGCCCCACCTGACTCCAGTCGCTCCCACTGCAAGTGGCGTTTCTGATTCTGTTTAAACGAACGTAATGAGTGAGGCTAGCCAGTGAAAAAAAGAAGAAGAGTTAACCTTCTGAGAGTGAAGAAAAAGGAAGACAGCAGTGAATAGAGCTGATAACAATTAAATATAGCTTTAAACACTGAATGGTCGTACTCTCTCCCGCTCTCCATATTATACATTATTGAGCTACACACGTCTGTTGCTACCACGGACGTCGCACGCTCGTACGTCATTGTCATGAGACACTCTCACAAACAAAATCACGGTTTAGTAACGCAGTAATGCAGCATGCTTACGGGAAAGTAACAGTATTCTAATTACTCTTTTAAAATAGTAATCCCTTACTTTACTCATTACTTGAAAAAAGTAATCGGCCCATCTCTGGTCCTAACACCATTTTACTATCAGTACTTTATTAAAATTTATTAATACTATCAATTAATTCGACCAACTATGAGAGGTTAGTAAGCTGTTATAGCCTACATTGCTTTTCCATTCTTCATGCTTGGACACAAAGACTTACAGAGAGTTGCAATTGTGTTTCCTCACTTACGCTTTCTTTTTTTAAAACTCATTTTGTCTATAATCCAATCCATTCTCTCTGCACCCTGAAAAACATCAAAATAACAAACAAAAACATTCAAAGAAAGCCAGTCGTGCATTTCCCAGCTGTAAGCTGTAAGTTTTCCTTCTTACTTTGATTCCAACGTAGTGCACGGGAATGATGGGTTTATCGAGCGAGGGAAGGCTGGCCTCATCCAAAGGCTCTCCCACCATCACTTTGGTTGCCACGTTGATAAAGTCGACACCAATTGTTTTGGATACAAAAGGGAAGGAGCGTGACGCTCGCAGATTGCATTCGATCACCTACAGGATGCAATATACAAAAATATAGTCATCTGAAAAAAGTTTTTTTTTTTTTTTTTTTTTAAAAATAAAAATAAGAAAAACCGATTCTTTCAGTATACCATTAACTTTAAATTAAGGTTACTTAGATAAATAGAAATATATAGATTACAAATGCATAAATATACTATACAAATGGCCAGATTAGATACACACACATACACACAAATAGTGGGCGTGCATGTGCGCTGTGGCTGAACACCAAAGCTGAAGGCAAGGTTGATTATTAATTCGGCCAGCTTTGCCAACCATTTTAAACAACAGGGGATTTCATTTTGTGAGTGAATTGCATTAGCTGAAACCAGGTGTGAAAATGTCAATCTGTCTTTTTAGTCACACACTGAGAGATATACCTACCATGACATCATTGCCTTTAACCAGAAATTGAGTGTTAAATGGCCCAGAAATTTCAAATGCGTGCGCGATTTTTCGGGTGGCAATTTTAACCTAAAAGAAGGAGGAGGAGAAGACGAAGGGAAAAAAAACCACACACTTAAAAATCAAATAAGACTGTTTCAGTTTGAACACAAATGGAGAACATTAAAAGCATAAAGTGCAAGGTAAACTGCTTACTCAACATGGATTAAGAAAAAAAAAAAACCCAGTTTGAATCACTAAAGCTGCTTTCCATTCTGCCAGTTTTGATTTCCTTTTTTTTAAATTTTTTTTTATTTATTTATTTTTTAATGGACAGATGCACCCTTTTCATCAGGATACATTTTATTGATTGGTTGCATTTTCTGCTTATTCACACTGTTGTGTTTGTAACAACAAACAGGGATGGCAGTACCAGCTCTGGTTCTAACATAACGACATGTGCATGGGGCTGGAAAAGACCTAAAGCAAGAGACACACATGAAAAGCTCATTTTGTACCTAAAACTGCAGGACTTAAAGTAATTAGTACAAAAGAATATAATATTCCAAGGCACATCCCCCCTCACTTAGCTATAAATGTGAAACTAGCTTTAAATAAATATCATTAAAAAAAAAATTCAACAGATGATCGACTGTTTTGTAGACTGTTTCTTAAACCATTTGAATTATGGTCTCAATCTGGAAATTTGTTGAACACTAAATAATTTCTTTATATGTCATTTTTTGTGTGTCTATAACACACTGGACACTTTCTACAAGGGAATATGCAATGTGCACCGTGTCAACTTTAAGGTGACTTAACTGACCTTTTCCTGTGCCCCTTGGCTAATGGTCTGTGTTGGCAGCATTAGGGTAGCATCTCCAGAGTGCACCCCAGCATCTTCCACATGCTCTGTTATGGCATGAACCAAAACCTAAAAAGACACACCCGAACGCATGCAGAAACATTAACGGAGTAAACTGGGCACAGAATAACATTTGCAAGCAGCTCACAGCTCTAATAAGACACAAAAATGTCTGTTCAAAGCAAATACTCCTTTCACAGCCTTGGTCTGTTGACCAAGAGGAAGTTTCCAAATTTAAGGAAAATCGCCTCCAGATTTGATGTTTTCACACATACAGTATGCCACAACAGAAAACTGTAGCATTAACGTACAGGGAGCCACCTTGACGATGACGACTGCTGCATTGTGCATGTGGGAGAAACAAATAAATTCAGCAAGGTCAACACTGTTTGAGACAAAGGCCTTGTATTTGTTGAAACAATGTACATTGATATAACTATGTCTGAATAACTTCCAAAATTTCACCCAAAGGAAAGAAGATCTATATTGCCAAGCCACTCTGTATGTGTGTGAGTGCGTGTGCGGGTCTGTAAATGAGCTGCCGTGTCATTAGCTCATTTAAACTGCTGCTAACCACGGCATTCATTAACACTCTTCAGATAGAGCCTGTAATTAATACGTATTATCTCTGACTTTTTTACTCTCCCCCACACATACGCACACAGTCTAGCTTCAAGTAACGAGTCCTGTTTGGTATTCAATGAATGGACAGCTTGTTAATGTGATACTGAAGATAAAGGAGGGTCTGTATTCAGAGAAAGCAGAGTGAGAAAATCTACCATACAACTGAAGAGCCCACGTTCAAAATGACACCCTTGAAATGACTCTCACAGTCTAAACAATAGAAAAATAGACAAGGCGTTCAGGACAATTACCTTGGTGGCTCCTTCGCCTACTGCAGCTTAAACTGCAGATACAGTTATACAAGAATTAAAAAGTTAGACCACCAGCTTGTACTTTAATGTGAAATTACTGTAGCACTATGTAGTGTTTTCGTCTGCAAGGTCAGATTCATATGTAGGTGTCAGAGGTCAACGCTCACCTTACGTTTACTTTAAATGGGGTGACGTCATGCATTGTGGATCCATTTCTCCACTCAGTGGTAATTAATAATAATAATTTTAAAAAAAATCTTTTCAAGCCAAATTGCTTGTATTCAACTCCTCTAGCTTCATCCCTATACAGTCAAATTACCGTATTAAATAAGGTGCGGGCAAGTTGGCATCAGCATGGAGGAGATGATCACTTCAGTGAACACTCAGAATAATATGATATGAAAAATTACAGAATATGCAGGTCAATGTTTGTTTTTATTAGGCAAATGCATTAGAGAAACATGCACTCCAGGCCTCGAGGGCTGGTGTCCTGCAGGTTTTAGATGTGTCCTTGATCCAACACAGCTGATTTAAATGGCTAAATGACCTCCTCCACATCTTGGAGTTCTTCGGAGGCCTGGGAATGAGAATGGATTCAGGTGTGTTGACCCAGGGTGAGATCTAAAACCTGCAGGACAAATGGTCTGAAGAAAAAAAAATATATATATATATCAGGTGAGCAACAGTTCTCTGGAACACTAGAAAAATGTTGCTTAAATGGTAGGGTCATGTTGCCATAAACAACATGAAAGCATGGATCCATCCTGTCTTGTATCTTTTTCAGACCATAAATTAGTTTTATTCAATGCTAGTCTCCCACTATACAAAAATAAACAAAACCGCTCAATTACTTTTAGAAATATTAGGGGCATTGATCTATCAGCTCTTTCCCATGGCATTAATAACTTACCTACCATTGATGCCTCAGCTTCCATAGACGACCTGGTATCTCACTATAACAATGAACTCATCAACCTCTTAGATACCTTGGCTCCCCAAAAAACTCGAACAGTTTCTTTCTCTCGCTCTGCGCCATGGTACTCATCTGAACTTCGCCAACTTAAAGCTACTGGACGCCGCCTAGAACGTCTCTCCAGGAAAACGGGACTTACTATTCACAAGGACATGTATCTCAGTCATATACAACACTATAAAGAAGCTATTCATCCTGCTAAATCTGCTTACTACACCTGTTATTGAATCTGCTGAAGGAAACACTCTCACTTTGTTTTCTACATTGCATAATATTGTTAAACCCCCAGATACCTTTGCCATACATACACACTCTGCCACCGTTTACAACAAATTTATGATTTTTTTTTTTTTTAACACCAAGATTGAGAATCTTCATCAACAATTGCCCTCGTACTGTGAAATGGTAAATTGTTCTATCTGCATTTTTTGTCCTTCTCAGCTGTCATCCTCTCTATCCAATTTTGAACTTCCCACAATAACTCAGCTATCTTCCATAATTACTAACTTAAAGTCATCATCACGTAAACTTGATCCACTGCCTACAAATCTTGTTAAACTCTTATTCCCGTCTCTTGCCCCACTGATTGCTAATATCGTACACTCCTCTCTTATATCTGGTTCTGTTCCTTCTTCTCTTAAAACTGCAATAATAACTCCAATACTGGAAAAAAAAAATGGTTCAGATCCCTCCAATCTAAATAATTTCAGGCCAATTTCAAATCTCCCTTTCCTAGCAAAAATTCTTGAAAAGATAGTGGCTGCACAGGTTCATCATCATCTCATTGGAAATAACTTGTACGAACAGTTTCAGTCCAGCTTCCGTTCATGTCACAGTACAGAAACAGCCCTAGTAAAATTCACCAATGATCTTTTGCTTGCAGCTGATTCTGGATCTCCCACCGCATCCTCCTTCACAGATTAGCATCTATTGGCATCAATGGTACAGTACTCGCCTGGTTTACTTCTCATCTCTCTGGCCGCTCATAGTTTGTTCAATTACTCCCTCACAGATCAGTATCTACTCCAGTTAATTCCGGTGTACCCCAAGGCTCTGACCTGGGTCCTTTACTTTTTATCATCTATCTCCTACCCCTAGGTAATATTTTTAGGAAGCATAACATCCAGTTTCACTGCTACGCAGATGACACCCAGCTCTACCCATCCTCCAAACCCACAGCTACTCTCCCACCCACATCCATTTCTGACTGTTTAATTGAAATCAAGGTCTGGTTTACTCACAACTTTCTTAAACTTACTGGCAATAAAACAGAATTCATTTTAATAGGCACCAGATCAAAACTGACTACAGTTCCAACCAGTCTTTCGTTATCCATTGATAACTGTTGTCACACCCTCCCCTCAGGTTAAGAGTCTTGGTGTCATTCTCGATAGCACTCTGTCCTTCACAGCACATATAATATCACTCGGTCTTCCTACTTTCATCTCCGTAATATTAACCGTCTTCGTCCCTCACTCACACGACACAGTACCGCCATACTTGTCAATGCTCGTCACATCTCGGCTGGATTACTGTAATTCTCTTCTCTATGATTTACCTCATAAATCCCTCCATAAACTGCAGTTGGTTCAAAATACAGCTGCTCGTATTATTTCCAGAACTAGATCCACTGAACATATAACACCTGTTCTTAAACAGCTCCATTGGCTCCCAATTCACCTCCGTGTCAATTTCAAGATCCTGCTTCTCACTTTCAAACCGCTTCATAACTTTGCTCCTCCATATCTATCCGATCTTCTCCATACATACTCACCCCCTCGTACACTCCGCTCTTCTTCAGCTTCCCTTCTGTCAGTTCCACCTGCTCGCCTGACTACCATGGGACTCAGAGCCTTTAGTTGTTCTGCCGCGAGACTTTGGATGCACTTCCACTTGCTCTACGGACCACACACTGTCTCACCACTTTTAAATCACTACTCAAAACCCATCTGTTTAGAATTGCATACACCTGATCTGTCTTAGGACATTTTTACCTTGCTCAGTTTTTATATTTGCTTTGATACTTTTATGACTGTTTGTGTCTAAATTTTATCTACCGTGTTTGCTATATATACACATTTTTCTTATGTTTTTATGGTATTGTTTACGTGCTACTGTAAGGTGACCTTGAGGGTCTGAAAGGCGCCTAAAAATAAAATTTATTATATTACTTTGTACAAAAACGGTTTCATTATATTTCTCATATATATATATATATATATATATATATATATATATATATATATATATATATATATATATATATATATATATATATATATATATATATATATATAAAATTGTATTATGTAATTGTAATAATAATATAATATAGCTTCATAATGATTACAGGACATCAGACTACTTGTGTGATTGTGTGTACAGCGTCTCTTTATGTCTGTCTCCACGTTGGTTGAGTGTGGAGTGAGTGCATATGAGAGCATGAGGGGGGGAATGGATGTTTGTGTCTGTGTGTGCCTGTATGTCTGTGTCTATATGTCAGGTTGGGTATCAGACGCCACCTCTCTGGGGACACCTCAGGCCCTCCAAGGTTTGGAGGCCTATCTCCACCCACCACCACTTCCCCTGCCGGTGGCGGACTCCCTCAGGTGTCGGTGTGTTGGTGGTTCTTTGTGTCTGGGGGTGGGCGTCCGGGTACACACCGGCTCACTCCTTGGCGGCCGCTTGTCGGGGCCTGGGGCTCGCTCGGGCCCCTTTGGAGGTGGGGTGCCCCCGGCCTCTCGGCCTAGGGCTCGGTCACTCAGGCGCAGCTGGGGGCCGGCGGAGCTCACGGGCGCGTCACTGCAACTCCCCCTGACTTCTGCTCCGCGGCTGCTGGGCGAGCCCTCATCTGGGACTCTCCTCAGCTCTTACTGGGACAGTGGCGCGGCTGCCCCTCTGTTGGTCTTCCATGGTCTCTTGTGTTCTGGGGGCCTCTGGATGTCTGGAGTTTTGATCTCCTCCATACCCGCTTCACACCCTGGAGGACGGGGCTGTGGCCCCCCCACACTCCCTAGCAGATCATTACATGGAGAAACCTTTGGAATGCAAGCATGCTGATCCACACAGGTATGCACACATGGGTATTCACAGACGCGGACTAAAGCTTTCTTGGCTGCTGCCTCAAAGCACACTGTGCGCTGTCTATCTTGCGTGCTGCACAATATCGTTTATTACTTAGTAAATACTGATATCTATGACTAGCTAGTTTATTGTGATGGTGCTTTGTTTTCTCTATTATTATGTTGCTCTTTGTTGTTTGCTGTCTCCTCTGTTTGTTTTTGTTTGTTTGTTTGTTTGTTTGTTTGTTTGTTTGTTTGTTTTCTCCATACAGGTGACCCAGGAGTTTTTTTTTTTTTGTCTCTCTTCCCCCCCCTTCTCACCGTCTCTTCTC
The DNA here is from genome assembly GCF_057382185.1 of Mchenga conophoros. Lineage (NCBI taxonomy): Eukaryota > Metazoa > Chordata > Actinopteri > Cichliformes > Cichlidae > Mchenga > Mchenga conophoros. Next base: position 27,137,890 of record NC_140541.1, read on the forward strand.
CCCTTTGGTTTTCTTTCTTTCTCTCCCCCTCTCTCTCTCATTCATTCCCCCTGTCCTATTTATTAAAAAAAAAAAAAAAAAAATGACAAAGGATGAACTGAAGCTCTGCCATCACGTAATGTCGCATACTGCTGTTTCTGATGTCATTTAGAAGAAAAAAAAAAACAAAAAAAAACCAGCTCCATTGGCTCCCAATTCACCTCCGTGTCAATTTCAAGATCCTGCTTCTCACTTTCAAACCGCTTCATAACTTTGCTCCTCCATATCTATCCGATCTTCTCCATACATACTCACCCCCTCGTACACTCCGCTCTTCTTCAGCTTCCCTTCTGTCAGTTCCACCTGCTCGCCTGACTACCATGGGACTCAGAGCCTTTAGTTGTTCTGCCGCGAGACTTTGGATGCACTTCCACTTGCTCTACGGACCACACACTGTCTCACCACTTTTAAATCACTACTCAAAACCCATCTGTTTAGAATTGCATACACCTGATCTGTCTTAGGACATTTTTACCTTGCTCAGTTTTTATATTTGCTTTGATACTTTTATGACTGTTTGTGTCTAAATTTTATCTACCGTGTTTGCTATATATACACATTTTTATGGTATTGTTTACGTGCTACTGTAAGGTGACCTTGAGGGTCTGAAAGGCGCCTAAAAATAAAATGTATTATTATTATTATTATATTACTTTGTACAAAAACGGTTTCATTATATTTCATATATATATATAAAATTGTATTATGTAATTGTAATAATAATATAATATAGCTTCATAATGATTACAGGACATCAGACTACTTGTTCTTATTGCTTAATAATGCAGAATTATCATATAGAAATAAAAAAAAAAACTTGAAGTTGTGCCTATTTGAACACCTTGCCTGCCTGCAGCACTAAAGGACTCCGTAAGAGACGTCTGTCTCACCCTAGCAGCACCTGTCCCTCTCCTCCTCTTCAGTTCGCCTCAACATACGCTCGTCATATTCTGTGATATGATTTACTCTGAGGTGTTTGACAAGGTTAGTGGTGTTGCCACAACACCTCACTGTCTTGCCACATGTATCGCAAACTGCGTCTCGGCTGTTTGTGGAGGTAAAATATGTCCACGCATGACTCTGTTTACGCTCAGCCATTGTTGTTCGTGTGCAAGCCAAGGGGCTGCGACACATTTATACAGCCGTATTTCGCATATGACTATGAAAGGCGTAAGAGGAAGTAGTTCCTTCCAATATAGATGATCCGAATGATATAGTTTCTTTCCACTGTGTTCCTGGTAATGATAAACTACAAATTTACCCCAAAGTACTAAAATATTGATATTTTAATATGAGAATCGATTCTAGAGCATAAATTACTGGTATCGGAAGAATCAATATCGATCCGCACACCACTAGTAATATTTTCTTGCCACACTCCGTAGTACCAGCTAAATATTGTTTAACTGCCACAACCTACGTAAATGTTTCTTATTGACAGTTTCCTTTATGACCACTGTTTACCTGATTACTGCTTCCAGCAAGATAATGCACCATGTCACAGATCTCAAATCAACTTAAACTGGCTTCTTGAACAACGTAATGAGTTCACGGCCTCTATACTCAACAGATCTCAATCCAATAGACCACCTTTGGGATGTGGTAGAAGATTTGTTGGCTGCACACAAATCTGCAGCTGAGGAATGTTTCCACAACACTGTTGAATTGATGCCATGAAGAATTAAGGCTGTTCTGAAGGCAAAAAGGGGGTCTAACACAGTACTAACAAGGTGTACCTAATATAGTGTACATCCAGTGCATAACTGACCTTTCTGATATTGCATTAACTGGACTGCACTTTGAATTAGAGTTTTCCTTCAAGCAGTCATTGGAACAAGCCAAGTTGTGCATAGTTATTGTATGTGCATGTCATACATGACAGAGTAACAACGCAGCAGTTCAATCCAGTAACAAAGCAATGGAAAACTAAATCTGTGTGAACTGTCAGATTTAAAAGTCAGTATGTTGAAGCAGAATCATTTAAAAGTATCCTTAACTGATCCAATATAAATAGAAAAAATAATTTAGTACCACCATTTTCCTGTACTTTGGTTTTAATATATTCCATTCTTCCCATCAGATCTATCTGGGCTGTGATGTTTTTCATACAAGATGAATGAGATTAGCTCCACTTTATTTTTCTTCTAAGCTCAATATATCTGTCCTACCTCTCAGTTTAAACTAAGGAATAATGGAAGACTGAATAATGCCAGGCTATAGAGATGAATAAAAATGTTGTGAATACTATAAATGAATATATGTTTAAAAAAAAAAAAAGTACTGTCAATATAAATAAAAAACTGAGTCCAGAACATTAGGACAGGTCATATTTTAAACAACACCACACACTGTTTAAATAGTCGGGTACTTTGTGTGAGCACTGTAAGAACCTCATAATTAAACACTTAGCACATGTTGTATATTTAGCCTGTATTGCCAGTAATGCCTTTGTAGAGTAAGCCACCTTGCCATTCTTGGCCACAGCATCTACCTCCACCTCCCTGGCACCACGTATGAATTTGGTGATGACAACTGGATGCTCCTGAAAGAGAGTCACGAGCAAGGTTATTCATTTGTGGGGGGAAAACAAAACGCAGTTGTGTATATTCATATTGAGAAGATATGAATCTTATGAAGAGAACTTTTCAGTTTCTGGCCTAGTGCCAACATCAACATAATTTTAGTTTTTGGATTCTACCCAGTTCTGAGGAAAGTCTCTCTTCTCCTAAATGCTTTACCATTTTTTGCCATCACTTGAGAAAGCAGTGTACAGTGGGTTATGGCAGTTACTTTTGTTAACAGCTAGCCATCTGCCATTACATTACACCACATTGTACCCCGAAGAGGTGATGGTGAGTCACTGTAACATCTGGTCTGCCTCATTCAAACACAAGAAAAAGAGGTGACACTGCCCAGGTGTTGCATTTTTCTTTTATACACCGTAATTTCAACTTCTTGTCAGTCACGTTGAAGAACAGGCAGTCAATGAACAGCACAACAATAATGTTGCTGGAGAGATTTGGCTGACTAGGGTTTGTTTTTAGCCAGGCATGGATGTGTACCCTCTCACCATGCTTCAGGTCCCTAACACATTGCATACAGCGTCCACTTCCCTGGCCACCATCAGCATCAGGCGACACAGCAGACTGAACACCTGATCCCCGTAGCTTAAGTTCATCCATGTATGCAGATAAGATATTTCTATTCTTGCACACATTTTTCCTTATTTTGCTTTTAACTACAAGAGGCTGTGATTATTGCCTTGTTCCAAGTCTATTAAAATGCCATGAAAAGGTTTGCTTTGGTGCTCTGAAGGTGTAAAATGTGCATGTGTGTACGCATATAGCCCTAAGCAAAGGCCCTTGGAAGGGCCAACTGCCTCCAAGCTGCCTAGGTGTTCAGTGGAGTAGAGATGGGCACATAATACTAGTCAACAGCCGTTGCCAGCTGGTAGCATTAGTTAATTGAAAGCAAAGGGACAACTTTGTGCAAAATTAATGTGATTGTATATGCTAGACAGAGACAGAGGGACCAGTAGAAAAAAAAAAGAAAAAAAAAAAGGGTGAGACAGAGTTTTATCGCAATATGTCTCTTTTGCAGGTGCAGGTAAGTACAAATAGTTAAGAGTGAGCTCACCTGGGACACGTGTGCAGCCTCTTCCAAGAAGCGTTTCATCTCCTCTTCACCGTACACAACGTTCATAGCAGAGCCACTGGCACGATGCAGGCGAGGGAGAGAGAGTGGGGAAGGGAAATCAAAAGGGCACAGGAGAGGATGAGAAACTAGCAAAAGAGGAGAACATACAAGCTTCAAATGATTGTTCAAAAACACTCATTATCTCTCCATTGCATCACTATTACCATCAGGAACAAGGTCTGGAAACAGTTGAAATAAGGAGCGAGGGAGCGAGAGAGACTGGGAGAAGAACAGCTATTTAGGTCGAAATGCACTCCAGGCTCTAGAAAATGAGTTCAGATCTTCATCATTAAAAAACAATGGATTTAGGCTAGTTTTGTTGTGGTTGTTGTTTTTGATTTTAGACTGCTAGCTGGGCTATCCTCCTGATAGAAAAAGCGTGGTTGAGTGAAACAGGACGAAGGAAGGCCTCATGCTTGGGTCAGAGCTTTATACCGTAGCTCTCTGTAGCTTAGAGGCAGATATACTGTATGTCTAAACCCCAACACAAAACTGACCCTTCATTCAGGAAACCAGTGATATATTTATATCGCATTTAAATGAAGGCATATAACTCAGATGCCATCTAGTTTTTGCCTCACTGTTCTCGGAACATTCAAATGTATCCAGCCATTAAGATTAAAGCTGTTCAGCATGCTGTGTAAGTGCTGCCGAGTTAAAACTTGATGGCTTATGTGTCCAGTGTTGGCCAAAATCAAAAGTCAGCATTCTATTAAAACCCCCTAAAATGTCTATGCTTTAATGTCTTTCCATCCATTAGCCCAGCATATAATGTGTCCAGTATTAGCAGGATTAGTAAAAGTTGTGATCACAATGAGTTTTAGTTCTAAAGAGGTGCACATTTGCTGGATAATGTAATGGTAATCATCATACTTTGAAAATTCAAGACTTTTTTTAAGGAGTAAGTAAAAATGCTGTCTTAATCTTAACCAACTTTCAGTAAAAGGCCACATGCCTGATGTAAAATGATCCTAATGTCTGACAGACAATACGTTAGTTAGGGTTGGCCAGTTGGAAAGTGGCAAGTATTAATTAGGTGCTCAGTTGTAAACCCTCGTTTGTTTACTTTCACATTCTGATGGGATTTCAACTTCCAAGACTTCCAGCTAGCTCCCAGTCAGAGACGTTTCACCATATCAGACACTTATTAAAACAACTGGAGTGCAATAAACTCACTTGATGCTTTTTTTGTCCCCTCTCCCCCACTAATAAAAGCGACTATGGTAACTCACCCACACAGATATTTCACACGCGTAGCAAATCTTCAGGACTTTGCATTTGCACTTTGTATTTTCAAGAAAAGCTTTTGCAGCATTTGTTAAAAGCAAAGAACAAGACGATGTCTCAATCTTTCTGCTCTGGACTCACATCTCAGATGCATGTTTAAAAGACGCGACCTTCATAAAATGGTAAAACTACAGACTAGTTTAAAGTCTGCTTTGCTTGTCACAGCAGTAACAATACTAAGCAAATGTTTACACAACTAAATGGAAAGATTAAGTTAAATATGCAAATAGTATCACTTTTGTCGTTTGTGTGCACATTTTACTTCTACAGAAAACTGAAGTATGATTCCGACAAGGATGAGAGTGTTTAGTGTGTAAATCTGAGTATCTCTGCATATGTACTGAGGCTGAGCAGAACACTCAAAATATATTAGCAAGCATGTCAGAGGGAAAAAAGTGAAAAAAGCTGTAGGGATGCTAAAGATCAGGATGAGTTCATCGAACACTGATGCTACGGAGAAGAGAGGAGCTTCCACTCCACTGGTATTCAACAGAAGTCACTGTAAGTGGATTATTATTCATTTCATTCGATCATAAACTGTATGATTATAGTTCCTTCAACATCAAACAGAAGCACACTTTAATACTGGTACATATCACTTGACTGAATTACATTAATATTGCCTCGTGCACAAAACTCATGGGTTTCCCACAGTCCCCTGCAGTGAATAGACAAATCCTGTTTAAAACAACATCACAGCTTGAATGTAGAAACATACGTTTTCGGTGACAGCAGACTGCCTGCCGAATCCAGGGTGCCATCATGACACCTTCTGGACAAAAGTGTCACTGCATGACTGAAGCAGCGTTTGAGTGAATGCAGTTCATTAATCATCATAACTTAAAATCTGTTTTATCCATCTAGTAATTACGCTGTGAATTAGCTGTTAAGAAATTCCATTGATTTCCCTCTCAAGTCTCAGTAAAACCAAGGGTGCACTTAGTGTGTATTTATTTAGGACAGAAACGTGGCACAAGATAAATTCTGATTAGATTTTATACTTGCAGGCCACTACAGTCTATATTTTTTGGAAAAAGATGAAGCAAATTATCTAAAAATATCTATATATTTTAAAGTATTAATGATTAATATGCAACATTTACAGTTAAGAGACTGCTGATGGAATAAGAATCTGAACTACCGCAACCTTTGTGATGGGAAACAAGATTAGTCTGGTTGTTATGATATATTAAAACCTACCTCAGAACATAGGAGGGCCTCAGCAGACAGGGGTACCCCATCTGGTTAGCGAAGGCAAACGCGTCTTCCTGTGAGGAGACAGAAGTGCACAGCAGACGTATTATAGTTGGGCCAGAAATCAAAGGGAATAAGCTGCCACAACTCGGAGCTCCACATATAAATGTGCATCTTGAAGCTCCAGTGACACTGCACTAAAATTTTAGAAAAACACATCTGTCAACTGAAGTGGGATTTTTTTTTTTTTTTTTTACATTTCTGCAATTTTACATTTTGTAGTAAACAACTAACTGAAACATAAAGGTTTTAAAATCCAGTTGATATTAGGGGAAGGGTTGCTAATATAAAGTTGGACAGGTGCTTTCAAATGCAAACGTTCATCAACATCCAGTGCAATTTTGCTTTTTATAGAATAAAAGTTCTGAAAGGTTCTGCATATTAGCTGTTTAGGACATCTGTGTAAATTACAAATACATCGGTTTTGGAGGACACAGTGAAAAAATATTTTATTCCTTTAACATACTAAAATGTGTTAACAGTGTTAAAAACTCTAAATGAGGGAGAATATTTAGTCCAGACATGACAGTTTAACCAGAGTATCAAAGTACATTTAATAATACCTAGATTCATCTGACTTGTGTAACTACTATGTTGTTGCTGCAATAAGAAAGCTTATTGATTACAGACACTTCAGATAAAAGACTAAATATCAAAACAAGGAATTCTTGTGCTCATCCTCTTAAATCTTTTATACAGCAAGCCCCTGTTTTACCTTTTCTCAGTTCAAAAACACACATACTAGTGTCTCATGAACAAAGGGTGTACTCCCATATCTGCGAAGAACAGAACAAATCAAGCAAATACAAGGGGGAAGATAAATGCTCCAAGAGTGAAAAAGCATGGGGCTTACATTCATCTCCCTTTTGAACCCTCCCTCTGTCATGAAAAGAGTGAACGAAGAAATTGTCGGAGTTGTGGACAGAGTCTAGAAGCAAAAGCAAGGCTGAATGTCCTCCTCCTCCTCATCATCATCATCATCATTATCATCATCATCCTCTCTATTCTGTTTCACCGCATGTCTGGTCTTGTTCTCTCCATCATTACCCACTCTTCACTCACCAGGTGAAGTACCATTTACCAAACAGAAAATAGCTTCCCAGAGATGCAAGAACCATCTCCCTGAGGCTCTCCTGGAGTTATTCCAGCCAATTAAAAACAAACCGTTTCTCGAAGACTGGCATGAATATAGAATATACGCAAACCTTGGAGAGAAGGAACTCTGTGTGTGAACTAGATAATCACTCCTCAGTGGTAACTGAATACAAGAGCAAAGGTAATGGAAGAGACATTTTAGCACCGACTGCAGACATATTTCCACAGTGCTCCGCATGTTCCACAGAGCAGTCTGCCAGTGTTTCATTCAGATGGAGCCAGGAGTGAGTATAGCCAGCCAATTACAAGAAAAAGACTAAAAAAAGACATGCACGTAGTAGTGAATAGTACCTTTGTAAGGAATATATTTTAGAAATAATAAGCATGTGTGTAGAAAATTCTAAATATAAAAAAATAATGCTAATTGATAAATCAGAAAAAAGGCATTTCCATGGTCAAATATGTGCATCAGTACACTCTGTGTGGGGTTTGATGATCTTAATATTTTTCATAGTTTTGAAATTTCTCATCCAAACACTATGATTGATATTCATAGGAGTTCCCTGTAAACCATCAAGATCGTCTTATAGAAACGAAGTAAAACGCTAAATTTCCAATCACTTTATGTTCTCTGCCTCAGCTGACAAGCAAAATCTTGTTACAGTTTCTCCAGGAACTGTTTTACACCATGTTCTGACTCTAAAACTCTAAAATATTAACACACTTTCCACAGCAGAGCTGTAATAAATCTAGCAATGTATACAAGTAAATGTCTTTACATGCCTTGACTCAAAATATTGTCTTAAAATCTTTGCCTCAAAATTGTTAACTGCAGTTACAAGTCGCAAATGTCACTCTTGCATTTTGTGATGGTGAATATAAGAGAAAGCATGTACCACACAAACTGAAGGGAAAAAAAAGAAGAAGTTGAGAATGCTAACTAGTATTTGAAGTGCCATTATGTGTTAGGGCAAGTCTCATATATAAGCACCAACTCAAAATTAAAACCTCTTTCAATACATTTTGATTTTTTTTCCCCGTTATCAGAAATAATTAATGGTATAATACTGATCCTTGGGCCACAGGTAAAGAGTTTGCTGAGAAAAATCTGCATCCCAGCATTGTACTACTATACAACTTTGTCACATCAATAATTCAGAATTTGCGAGTTTCCTCTCACCAGGGAGCTCAGGGCCCTCCATGGGGCTTGGGCAACCTCGAGGTCATCCAGGATACTGGAGAAGACTGAGCGCTCTTCAGCTCGGTCGATCTGCAGGGGGCTCGTCCCGAGAATCTTCACCCCACTCATGTGCAAGGGGACGGCTAGGTTGTTAGGAATCTGACCTCCCACTGATACGATGCAGCCAGAGCAACCCTGGAGAGGAGTAAATAGAATAAGAAGAATGCAAAAGAGAGCAGGCACTAAATCAACTAGAATACTAAAACAAGAGGAAGAGGGGAGAAAAGACGGGAGGAGAGAAACCCTGCCTATAAGCCAAGATCTACATTCTGAAACCACTTTCAATTATTCTGACCTCTGATCACAGTGAAAATATGAGACAAGCACAAAGAGTTGATCTTGGTCGTGCCATGGGTTTAGTTATCACCGGGGAAGATAGATGTGTGTGTGTGTGTGTGTGTGTGTGTGTGTGTGTGTGTGTGCGCGCGCGCGCTCCTTTTAATAACAGCGTGCAGCCCCTTTTCCTGTCTAGCTGATCCAAGGGGGATGCTGTTTCCATGGCAATGCCAGGTTGTATCTCTTCATTATTCATGGCCTTGCTCTCCTGCTCCTGTCCAGGGTTTATCTCCATGCTCTAATGCCATATTTATCACACACACACATATACAAACTGTAGCTGTGAGAGAGGGATTGATGGTAATGCTATCTCCCTGAACAAACAAACACTTAATCACACTCTGATCCCATCTCAACTTTAACTGGATTACATTTCCCCTGCAAGGGAAAGTCAGCGGACGTAAGTATACAAACACAGAACACAACATAAATACACAGGTGCCAACAAACCTATACACGGAAAATAGCAGGGAAACGTTGCCCTTGAATATTCTTTGACAACATCTGAGTCACCTTACGCCACACACACACACACACACACACACACACACACACGTTTCCTCATTACACACGGCCAAATGAAGAGGTCGGTCTGTGAGCCAAAAGTTTTCAAGCAGTTTTTCCCCTTTCCTACTTTTGAATCTTTATGACATCAAAGAGTCGGGACATCCTTAATATAGGCATCTCAGGCACATCGCTCTGGCGGAGGGCGCATCGCTCTTGCTAGGGACACAGTAACCCTGTCCACCTGTTGTTCAAATTGTTTGTTTGCAAAAGGGCAATGAACCAGAAGAACGTTGGCTTAAATGGGAGCCAAAATGGCTCATTTCAGACAGGATGAGGGGCTGTATAAGATATATAAAGTTAAGAATCGTGCAAAGTACTTTTACTCCAAGTACAAAAATATGGAGATGGAAGTGAGCTACATTTAGGATGCTAACTGTCAAATAATTTATTTATAAAAGTCCACAATACACTGTTCATTTGTTTTTGTTCATAAAATCATCAATCCAACAACCATTTACCACTTCTCCATGTCCAGGTTGCAGGGGTAAGAGTCTACGCAGAGCCCCCAAAAATCTCCCCCTGCCTAGCCACTGCTTCTACCTCATCTTGGGAGTTGCCAAGGCCAAGTTAGTCCATAGTGCCCTCAGACTGCCCTAGGGTTTATTGATGGTAAGGCATGCTTGAAACACATCACCTACGTGGGCTCCGATAAGATTTCCTAGTCCTGATTCTCAATCCACCTCAGCTCTTCCTCGTAATGTGGAGCAGCAGCATCTCTGACCAGGTTCCTAAAAGACCTAGCATCACACCCTAACTTGAGCTCTACCACTTGTATGACCCATCTTTTTTTTTTTTTTTCCCAGTTACTGCCCACATCTTCTAGTCATGACTAAGAGTAGGATCATAGATCAACCAATAAATCCAGAAATAACCATAAAAATAAAAAAAATAAAAAAACTTCATTATGCAATGTTGCATTATGTAAACCAAAAGCAGAGATAGATAGATATCTCTATCTAGATATCTATATCTCTATATACACACACACATATAAAAAATAAAATTAAAAAAAAACAACCCACGCAAAACAACAAAAGCAAAATGTCCATTCACTGCCAATTCCCCCCCCATTTAAAAGAGTTATGTTAAGCTGGTTTTTGAGGCAAAAATTGGTGTGACACATAAAGAGTGACAAAGCTGCTTGCTTAACCGTCTTCTGAATTCATATATAAGAATAAGAGAAAATTCAGACAGTGGTGGTTATGTTTCATCCATGCCACTCTGAGCAGAGAAGGTATTTTTCCTCCAACACTGCGGCGATCTACTCTGTGGGTAGTCCATGGTAATAAGTCACAGTCATGCTGCTAATGTTTGATTTCTATATATTTTTCAATAAAGAATTATTCTTCAGCAGTGCAGAGAAGTTATTATGCCATTATATGAGTGCTTGTGTGCTGGTCTCGGATTATAAATCTACTTGCCAGTATTATCGGGCAAACATTTAAGTCCACGAGTGCACTCTGCCTTTGATATAGCTGTCAAGATTGATTTCTTTAATAAATATGCATCATGTACTTAATCAATATAACTCTGTTTATGGGAAATTTAAATTGGTTGCAATGCAATATTTAAATCAGATTCCACAGTTTACATATGAATATAATCGTTTTCATTGACAAAACCCTTTAACATATTGGTGACCTGCCCAGGGTCTACTGCCTCAACACTGAGCTGTGATAGGCTTAGAGTTTTAGATCAAAGCAGGGCAGTACATTTATCTTTGGTATTTTCAGTAATTCAGCATTTAAAGTTGTAGTATGTTTGGTTTGGACAGTGTCTTAATTGTATTGCATTAAAATATTTGTTCGTTTACAAAAAGTAGAGAAATATGTGTATTTTGTTTGAATTTCCACAAATGAAAAAAGTCACGTGTTCGGTAGTGTTTTAACCTCCTGCTGGGTGATATCCAGAATGCGTTCCAGGGTCAGTTCTTCAAAGTAAAGGCGATCACACTCATCGAAGTCTGTGCTGACCGTCTCTGGGTTGTGGTTTACTACAACTGTCTTCTTGCCCATTTGTCTCAAGGCTCTGATGCTGGACACCGCACACCAGTCAAACTCAACACTGCTGCCTGGTGGTCAAATGGTTGATAAATAGGTTGGCCATCAAAGGAAGATCACAATTTCAAAATTTCATCCTACAAAGTTTTAACTTGAAACAAAATGCAGCAAGTTTCAGTTATATCCCTTCTGGGTAAAAAACACTAGACAAGAGAAATAATGAAAAATGTACATCTTAGAAGTAATGGTGCTATTTTTATTATCACATATCGCAACAAACAAACAGTTTATTATTACACTCACCTATGTGGTAGGGTCCACAACCAAGAACCATAATTCCCTGGTCTTTAAAGTCCAGATCATGCTCCTAGTGAAGCAGACAAATCAACGATAGACTCTTGCATACATAAACCATGTTTTAGCCTTTTTTTGCTGCCAAATTTTCTTTCATTGTCTTCTCAAAACAAATAAGAAAGTCAGCCAGTGGATTAATATGTGCATTTACTAGTAAATATACTAGTGTTTGGTCATGCTACAGTATTGTTTGGACTGTGATTTTATTCTATTGTTAGGTTGATGCTAGGCAACATAGTGATATAATTATATATTTTTGTGGATTTAAAATTAAAATGATGTGCTTTTACAACATATTCAAGGTGGATAAATGCTACAAATGGGTAATTTTAGCCCATTTTTGTAGATGCCTACCAGGCCACACGATGACATCATAATATCAGATTTAGATAAGAACCTTCACGGGCCTAAGATGTTCCTGTGTGTTCATTTTGTCTATTCAACTCCTGATAGTGAAAAAAGTTTGTAGGCAAACAAATAAACTGTGTGCCTCACATAGTAAGAGATACAGTAATTCAATTTTATACATTCAATAATTGTATATTTACAAACGACTTTGTTTTTCCGAGACCACATACCTGACCGTGGTAAGTACAATACAGGTAGTTGGTCATTGCTGGGTACTCTGCAGCCAAAGTGTCAATCTAAGATGAGAGAAAACAAAATGTTAAAAATGGGGCATTTAAATAAATAAATAACTCAACTACTACTCTATAATGTAATCATCCATCCATCCATCCATCCATCCATCCATCGTCATCCGCTTTGTCTGGGGTCGGGTCGCGGGGGCAGCAGCCTAAGCAAAGAGGCCCAGACCTCCCTCTCCCCAGCCACCTCCTCCAGCTTGTCCGGGGGAATACCAAGGCGTTCCCAGGCCAGCCGAGAGATGTAATCTCTCCAGCGTGTCCTGGGTCTGCCCCGGGGCCTCCTCCCGGTGGGACATGCCTGGAACACCTCACCCAGGTGGCGCCCAGGGGGCATCCTTGTCAGATGCCCGAACCACCTCAGCTGGGTCCTTTCGATGTGGAGCAGCAGCTGCTCTACTCTGAGCCCCTCTACTCTATAATGTAATCATAATGGCCAAAATGGGAGTAAACCAGTTTAAGCATTTGAAGAGCATGCAGACTCTCTCCAGAACGAAGAAATTTGCTCATTTTTACGAGGTTTACCACGATACCGCATAATTACAGATTATCATGTGTATTAACTTCAGTATGTGGTTAAAGACAGAACATGTACTAGCTGATGATGTATTAAATAAAAATAAATTTGGACTACTAAAAAGTTAGCCTCTGAAGCTGATACAGCTTCATCCCTTTACGCTTATGAACTCTGCTGTTGTCCCAGCCCTGTAAAAAACAGATTTCATGCCAGGCTGGTGAATTGGATTTGCAGATGTTAATAATTTAGTCACCTGCTTCAAGAAATACAATTTGGACAAAGGACATGTCAATACAGACTGAGATGCAAAGACAACTTTACTGACTCTCTCGCTATATGCACTTTTTATGCTTATCTTTTAAATATATTTGTAGCCAGAGGATACTTCTCTGTTGAGGTGTGTGTATATATCGATTAGCCAGAGTCAGTTATCTGAGCCCATCTGGTCTCTACTAAAAGGATCAGCCCAGTAATGCTCACCTGTTTGACCCAAGGTCTGATGCCATAATTGAGCCTCAGCTCTCTTGCTACTCCCTCATTGCAGCCTAGAATCTGACCAACCTGCCGGTCTGAGAAGCCGTCCTGCTTGGCCTTTAGCAACATCCCCTTGGGGACTGTGCCACTGTGGGAAAAGATAATCAGCAGAGGTAATTAGGCAATTTTGCTAACCATTCTGAATCTTAAAGACTGTCCACAGTTTGATGCATTTTAAGTGTGAATCCCTGCAAATGCCAGACATTAGTATGAGAAAAAGAGGAAAACGTCCATAGAACCATAGAAATAAGAAGGTGAATCGAGTAAGTGGGTCATGACTAGCTCACTTACCCAGCAGCGGAGACCACAGGGAAGCGTCCACCTCAGAGCAATCAATAACAAATTGACAAACAAGGTGCAAAGTTGTGGGAGCATTAGGCTGGCAAGTGCAGCCATTTAAAACCCATTTGAATCAATAAAACTTCCACGTGAGCTGTAAGGTTACACAGATAAATAGCAGTGGGAATAAAGTTGGGAATCGGAAGGTGAATTCTGAATCGTGGTAAGGCGAGTATGTGGTTTGTGTGCAGAAAAGTCACAATCAGGAATACAACCCGTAGAGCGACGTCTGAGAAAGGAATAAGATCTTTTATTCCTTTGTTTATTTACATTTTTACTTATTAAGTGATACCATGCCTTGCACAATTTACTTGCACTGATAGTCTGCATATCAATTTTCTATTGATACAATAAATCCTCTTTAATAATAATAATCCCCTTTTAAAATAATTTTGATAAAAGAATTTATATCAGTTGGCATACTACCTATTGTGATGGTAAAACAGTTTATAGTCTGTCAATAGCAATGTTTTACACATTAAGACAAAAATTCTCTTTAGTCCATATCAGGTCTTAAAGATGAGGTAAAGGCAACCTGAGATGTGTGAAATCATGACACATTACAATGTTTTTTTTAGACAAACACTAAACCAAAATTCAGGGGGAAAAAAATGAATAAGAAATAATAAGTACACCTCGTGCTTCAGTAGTTTGTAGAGCCAACTTCAGCAGAAATAACTGTCAGTAATCATTTTCTGTGTGACTGCTAGTCTCTCACATCATTGTGCAGAAACTTTTGCCCACTCATCTGTTGCGGGGCGTGGTTTGTGGCGCGGTTTGTGGCGCAGCTGCGTAGTGTTAAAGTTTGGAAGATGTGGTCCGTTCCGTCATTCTCCTCTCACATTATCTTTACCATGTTACTTCAGTTCATAGAGGCTTTTGGGTATTTGTTTTTACACAGCTCTCTTAAAGTCAGGTTGAGTGTTGAATCTGGGCCATTATAACACCTCGACCCTTTTCTTTTTCAGCCATTCTGTAAATATGCTAGTATGCTTGGCAAACTTGTTCTCTTGCATGACCAGTTTTAGCTGTCCAACAGAGGTCATAATTGACTCTAGAATACTTTGGTACACAAAAGGTGCTCGTGGATGTCCATGTACTGTGGCTCCAAAACAAACCTTAATCATCAGCCCCCCACCACTACTCTTGACAGCTGGTATGAGTAGTTTATACCAATATGGGTTTTATTTGTTTCTTTTCTCTGCATGTGGTGCTGTGCATTATAGACAAACATCTCCATTTTGGTTTCATTTCCTAAAAGGACATTGTTCCTTGTCTTGTGGTGTGTTTACATGCAAACTTAAAGAAGAGGCTTTCCCCTGGCAACCCTCCCTAAAAAGCCATACTTGTTCAGTTTTTTTTTTTCCCCTAATTGTACTGTCATGAACTTTAACATTTAGCATGCTAAATGAGGCCCGTAGAGTCTTAAGATGCAGCTCTTGGGTATTTTCCAGTTTTTCTGAGCATTGCACGGTCTGACCTTTGAATTTGCTAGTACGTCCACTCCACTGTTTTGTTCTGTTTTTTTGCTGAAATAATTTTCCACTTGTGAATATTCTCACTGTAAGAAAATGAATGTCAAACAGCCATGTAACCCTTCCCAGATTGATGAGCAGCAAAGGTTGACTCTTTCACATCATTGCTGATGTCTTTCGTCCTTGTTCACACACACACACACACACACACACACACACACACACACACACCTACACCTACACCTCTGAATGGTCCAGACCTGCAAACTGCTTTCATACAGGTTTGTCCACAGGTTTTATAAACTGTTTTATAAACTTCATAGATTCGGCCACACCTGATGATGACCAATAATCATGTGCAATGGCAAAGTAATATATTTAGTATTATTCAGTTTCTTTTTGGATTTGTATTTCATCTGAAGTTGCATTTACCCAATTTTAAAACTGTCTGGGGAGAATTCAAAATATGTCCTGACACAAAACCTTAGAATTTAAAGAGAATGAACTTTTTTACCATGACTCTGTTAGCTTATCACAAGATCTGAGGTAGTGTGACGGATTCTGTTATTAGTAAGTACTCAAGGAAAAATGGTCCTTTTAAATTTGTTTTGTTTACATGTTGTATTGAATTTTCTAGCCAGCTAAAAACCAATCTAAAACATGAACTATAATTGCAACATTACTGCAGTAAAATGACAGAGGAGGTGGTAGGTAAAACCGCTCCAGTGCATGATAAAATATTAAACTTTATTAAAACAATACAACATTCCACACATTAAAAAAACATAATATAAAAACACTACATTGTAAGTGTTGAAAGTATTCTTTTTAGGAGGTATGCAAACTTCCATTTGCTTCCTGATTCAGTAATGAGTTAAACTGAACAGATGAATATGCTGCTATAAAGTTGATATTGACTTTATCATCCAACTCCCACATACAAAGCAACAAGCAAATGTAGCAGTATTTCTTTAACCCAAGGTAGAGACAATAAGGGATTCTATTTTCCTGGTAAACCACTGCCTTTTCTTCCTGCTCCTTATCTGAATTATTTATAACCTTATAGCGTAACAATATTGGAAATGTCAAGTGTGTTTTAACTCCCACTGCACGTGGCTTTGCTGAGAAATAACAAACCCAAGAAACGGGAGCGGCAAGTCAGAATCAAAGGAAAGACATTTGATCCCAAAGCTTGGCTGTGTTGTGAGCAATTTTGTCTGGAAAAGCAGTTTAAAGAATGAAGAAAGCCCCTCGCATGCCATGAACCGATGTGAATAGACCATCGCGCACAAATAAAACACTCCACCATATACTTGCCCGGAGCCATTGCGGCTATGTGTGAATAGAAAGTTGCTATGTATTCTGACATATTGCAAAGACACATGAACACACAATATGTTTTAAAAACTCACTTTCCCTTGAAGTTTAAACTTTTAAATGATTATATTTACATTTGTGTGCATAAATCATTAAATTGCTAGGGACTGTCTGTGGTTTATCTATACCCAGGTATCCATGGCAGCATGATGCAATTTTAATTTATAGAAATGCAAGTACCAATAAAAAAAAAAAAAGGACTCAATACTATATTCATATTGACTTGTGCAAACAACTTTGGAAAAATAGAACAAATGGTCAAAAGTAAGCTTTCTTTGGAAATGTTAACACCATTGCATAAAAGCATATAATGCGTAATGTAGCAACTTTTGCAGAAGTCTCAACATGTTCTGTCTGAGCCCGACTCCTCCTTAGAGGACTGCAGAGTTACATTATGCAGCCAGTGTGTCTTTTTTCACTAAGCCAGCTGACCAAATAAGAGAGCGTGCAGTACGTGATGCAGTGTACAAATAAGGATTAAAATATGTTGTATTATATTTTTTCCTTGTGATTTAATTGTAATTACCCTTCAATCTAGAGGAAAAAAATTCTTACGCACACAAAGACTGCTGAGCAGCAGAGCATGAAGCCCACCCGTGCTCAGCACCATACTCCATCAGTCTGGCAGCAGACTAACATTTTCTGCCCATCCCCATGTCCCCTGCTCCAGAAGAAGTGAAAACTACAACAACACGCCGTGTGTCAGGCTGTAGCAGTGGGTGCCCACCAAACGGCCAGCCATTAATTATTAAACAGCAGAGTCGGAAGAAAGCACCAGGTAACCTGTGGCTGAGCAATGATAATTCACAAAGGCTTGGATTTGGGCTGTCCAGGTAAGAGCTGAAGGGCAGAAGGACAGGAAAGAGAAAGAGGGGGAGAAAGGTAGTTGCGAGGAACCCTGAGAAAGAATGAAAGGAGACAGACACAGAGACTAAAGAGACTGGGGCTTATCTAATTTGTGGGCACAGTTTTTCATGTTTCTATCCACACCCATAAACAAATAGACGGCACATCTACTTTTTAAAAAAAAAAAATTTTTTATTAAATGTACATATCTATTTAAGTAAGTTCAAGTTACTTGAATAAACACTCCGCATGCTTTACCTGTTGTAGTTTGCAAGATGTTGCTCCACGTTTGTTATTCCATGAAGTTTGTGGAGGAACCACTTGTCTATGGCTGTCAGCTGGTGGATCTGATCAACACTCATCATGCCACTGTAGAGGGCCTGAGAAGTAAAAGCAAGAAACAAAGAACGGGATCATCATGATCTTCCATTGTTACGACTATTACGAAACTCGGACATGTGTTTAATTGGTCAGAGTTTTAAAATTTGATTTTATTCTGTGATCGGCTGCTCATGAGAAAAACCTCGCAACCAATAACCCAGTGATCTCTAGTGTATTATAAGTAAATCAAGTGCATGAACAATACAGAGTATTATTGCAACATTTCATCTAAAAGAAAAATAAGTATTTTATCTGAAATAAAGTGTCTAAAGTGTCAGGCTGATAGTGTGCAAGCTCCTTGTACTGAAAGCTTTTTATTCACAGCAGCGCCCCAGGTCATTTACAGCATGTCGTCCCCCTCTCGCTCTTCCTACCTTCCTGTCTTCCAACTGTCACTATCTAATAAATGCAAAAAGCCAAAAAATAAATCTTAAAAATCTGCGCACACATACAAACAGTTTCCAAGGACAACTTGCCAGAAAGTCCAAGGTTATCTGTAACAAACCATCTGGTGCACCAAGTTATCAACCATGAGAAATACCTACAAAGAGCAGACCAATATAGTCATTTCCAAAACAGGCTGGGATGCCTTGCAAAATTTATGTAGGCTGGAAAGTCATCTATACCCTACACGCACTTGAATGTAGTACATCGTGAAGCAAGGATGCCAAAAGTAGAAAAAAAAAAAAGAATGTTTTCAGTTGTTGCATTTGTGCATGCAGACAAAAACACTTAGGAATAACAAAAGTATAGTTATATTACATTTGCAGTGAAGCACTGAGAACTGCTCACCTAACAGTTGATGTGTCAAGACGGCGTACGTAGCTGAGGTTCAGAGGTGGTCAGACTGGTGTGTAGACAACAACCTGGACCTCAATACCACCAAGACAAAAGAACTGGTAGTTGACTTTAGAAGGTGGAAGTCTGAGCTGCAGCCTGTCAGCATCAATGGGGAGTGTGTGGAAAGGGTCTCCAGTTTCAAGTTCCTGGGTGTGCACATAGACCCAGACCTCCAATGGAGCTCAAACACCTCTGTGGTTTTGAAGAAAGCCCAACAGCGTCTCCACTTTCTGAGAATCCTCAGAAAAATGGACCTGAAGGAGCTGCTGAGCGTCTTCTACCACTGCTCCATTGAAAGTGTGCTGACATACTACATCTGTGTGGTTCTCCAGCTGCACTATGGCACACAGACAGGCAGTCCAGAAGGTCATTAATATGGCCCAAAAAACTCATTAGGCATCCTCTTCCCTTCCCGAAGGATCTGTACAGCACTCGCTGTCTCAAGAGGGCACGCAGCATCCTACAGGACTGTGCATACCTAGGACACTGGGTGTTTAAGCTGCTGCCGTCTGGTAAGATTCAGGCTGCTGAGGTCCTGGACAAACAGACTAAAGCGCAGCAAAAAAATTCTGGCACAACTTCACCTGCTTCCAAGGTGCATGGAGAGGATGAAAGAATTCACAAAGCAGGAACTCCAGCAACACTTGAGGGAAGATGAACAACTTTGATAATTGACCAACGCGTAAGAAGGAGTGCTATGAATATACCCAAAAAAATTAAAAAAAAGGACAGTCTTTAA